>NW_015505247.1:804031-875917 GCF_001515645.1 Sinocyclocheilus grahami | reverse complement strand
TTTATATAAAATATAAAAAAAAAAAAAAAAAAAAAAAAAAAAATATATATATATATATATATATATATATAATAAAATGTGCAATAAATGTACAATCTAAAGTCCATATAAAATATACATCTTTTTAAATTATATTTATATTTTTCCATCATTTTTTATTTGATTATGTAATTTATAATTCTTCATGGATGTATATATTATATCCTATAATATTATTTACATACTGTATTTTAGCACTAATATTTACAACATTTACTAACATTTACATTAAACAGTGGACAAATGCATTTGAAACAGGGTCATGGTAATGTATACTTTCCTTAGGCCTCTTCACTCAGTCATAGTACTATGTTGGGCTATTTTAAGCATATGTTCTCACATAAAGATTAAGGCTAGAAATTTGAGCTACTCCAGGTTTTAAAAAATTTGGATGGGAATCACATTACAAGTTGTATGCCCTTAGTTTAGCCTATAAACCATGTATGAGATGTGCAGCTTATTAAGCAGGAAACGGGAAATTTGTCAGTCTTTCTATTTTGACAGATAAGTGACCTGTGATTTCTAAAGTGTAGTTTGTAATTTTGAGGCTAATTCAGTATTAATCATACACATCCACGAATATCGTGGGATTATGTCCCCAAACGTTGTTGTCATAAACCCAGGTTCTAGCGTGACCATGAGGTCTTTAACTGGAATGAAAAGTCCCCTTACAGCAATTCCCATAGGAACTTATCAGTGTGAGATCTCCCACATAATTCATGTTCAGAGCATTTTATTTTCTAATCGCAGCTCTGTTGGCATAAGAGTACTCATGCTGAAAATCACACTTAGAATCCTGTTGCTGATCACAGAGAGACGATTCCCTCTAGTGAGGAAGGATATGTATAATAAGCTTTAAAGTAATTGGGGCCAGAAGGATAAGTAGAGTACTTTCTATAATATAACTCTCTATAATAAGAGTACTCTCATTATTTGACAACCCTGAATGATAATTCTTGATAAAGATCTCTTTACACTTATTTTTGACTAACCTTTCGTATTTTTAAATTATGTTTCAACAAAACAACACTGTGCCAAAAACGAATGTGCTAATGAATATATTACAAATGTAGATAAAGTAGCGCAGTACACTTAATGCCATAAAGTGTTGGACATCTAGAACCCAGCTGGTCCAGTGACATCTTATTTTCTGGGGATACATAATAAATTGGGGGCAGCTTGAGGAAGGATATGTATAATAAGCTTTAAAGTAATTGGGGCCAGAAGGATAAGTAGAGTACTTTCTATAATATAACTCTCTATAATAAGAGTACTCTCATTATTTGACAACCCTGAATGATAATTCTTGATAAAGATCTCTTTACACTTATTTTTGACTAACCTTTCGTATTTTTTAATTATGTTTCAACAAAACAACACTGTGCCAAAAACGAATGTGCTAATGAATATATTACAAATGTAGATAAAGTAGCGCAGTACACTTAATGCCATAAAGTGTTGGACATCTAGAACCCAGCTGGTCCAGTGACATCTTATTTTCTGGGGATACATCATAAATTGGGGGCAGCTGTCGGATACTTCCTCAAACAGCTGACCTGTTAATGAAATACGCTGGGTTTGATTGGCTGTCTCTACATATCCATATGTTACTCTTCAATGCATGTTTGCTCATTTTGAATGTTGTAATCATCTTGGATACTTGTTTAGTTTAATTGTTCAAATAGTTTTAATAAATCATAATGGATTAGTAGTGTAATCATAAAGATAATTTGCATAACAAAACCTAAAATAATTCATTTTAAAATGGACCAAATTTTATGAATTCTAAAACAAAATAATGATTATAGCTGTCTTATGAATATCCATTTCAAATGCACAAATCATATCTGGGTCACCTACAGAATATTTCAAAAAGATCAACAGATTTCCTCATAATTTGAAGGCTCTGTCACTGAGTTCTGCACATCCCCCATTTGTTTTAATAATGATTTAAGTTGCCCATATACCTTAGTCAGGGTAGCGCCATGTTTTTATTTTTGACAGGAATGAAAACAAAACCGTACGGGTAGAAGTACAGTTCATTCATTGTTGTTTAACAACATACCAGTTGTTCAGCTGACGAAACGCCTTTCTAAAAAAACGTTCAGTAGACAGAAAATTGTGAGTTGTGAAAATTACACAAAAATGACACATTTATACAGTGTGTACCATTGTAAAAACTCTAATTCAGGGGTTTACAGCTCTGGCCCTCGAGGTCCACTTTCCACCTTGATCAAACTCACCTGTCAGTAACTTTCTAGTAATCCTGAAGCTTATAAACTTAAGCTTATACATTTTCTAGTAAACCTTGGTTATATTGTTCAAGTGTGTTTGATTAGGGTTGGAGCTAAACTCTGCAGGAAATTGGACCTCGAGAGCCAGAGTTGAGAACTCCTACTCTAAGTCTATCCCTCACAGTCTCATTTTCATCCGTGTTAAATTCATTGTGGCGTCTAACCTCACTAAGATCTATAGGAGTGTAGTAGTACTGTACATTTGAGTCCATTAAGTCCATAGTTAAGAATGGTTTATTATGGAGAATGAGAATCTATTGAATATATTAACTCCTATTATTAATATCCTTTGCAGATTTAACCACCGCCACTGTCATTGAACACTGCAAATCAAAACAGCAACCCAGTTGTCCTTGAAACACTTTTACCATTTGACTGTATGTGACTCAGCCTTGTTTTGTTTCCTTATAGTACTGGATCAATGAGTTCACTACCTCTCTGGGAATTGGAGTCTTTCACTCAGGAATTGAGATCTATGGCAGAGGTAAGGCTTGCATTATGACTCCGACACAAATGAGTCAAGCTATTTAGAAATCCAGTGTTTAACTTGTATGACTGCAACAAAGAAAGAAGGGGGTGTCTAAACATGACTAAACCTCACAACATAGATGATCTGTTGACGCAACAGGAAAAGACCTTTAACATTTTAAACAGTTTCTGCCTCTGAGTGTACCTTCTAGGGTGTTTATAAGTACAGACAAAGTGCTTTTACTGGATGCTAATTGCACTAACAGCACAAGATACTGATCATCAAAGTTTGCTTTTCGCCTTCACCTCAAATAGACAGACAGATAACATATCATCCTCACTTGTGTAGGTTATAAATAGATGTTCATTTACGCTATCTACACCCATTGCTGAAGTGTGAAACTAACTAAAACTAGTAAAAACATTTTCCTAAATTAAAATAAAACAAAATATAAAGATTAAATGAAAAATGTAAATAGAAAATAAAATAATTGTACTGAAAGTACTACAATAACTAAAATACTGAAATAAAATAAATTAAAACTAAATAGAAATTTAAAAAATTAATAAAAATGACAAACAAAATTACTAAAACTTGAAATGAAATTAAAACTGAAAATTATACAAACAATAATATAGCATAAATAATAGTATATCAGTAATAATAACACTATTGTCAAGTGCTTGTCAGAGCGTTTTAATACTCAGACTGAAATTTTCCTGAAATAAACAGTGTTTAAAATTTTTAGGTACAGTAGCTTTTTAACAGTAGCATTCAAGTAAGAAATTGAATAATCAAATGTAAAAATAAAACATTCCTTAATCTTCACTCAGTGAATTAAATATACATTGATTCTTATTAAAACTACAAAAGTTATTTAGTCAGGAGCAGTGAGTGATTTTTCTCTTTTGTTTTTGTTGTTTGATTAACATTAATGACACAGACAGCAGCATGTCACTTTCAGACCAAATACACTGATCCAGTATACTGAGATACAACTAATTTTCTGCCAAATGTTTACGTTCAAGTCACAACTGACTATGTGTGTGTAAACCTTGTGTTTTGACATAGCCATGTGTGTATTTGAGTTTAAGTGCAAAAGAGAACTGTGACAGCCAGTTTCTGTGTGAGCACTCTGAAACCCATATAAAAGTCAAAATAGCGTGTGTGTGAAATAATTTAAAAGTTTAAACTGGCAAGACTTTAAAATTCATGCAAATGATAAAATGTGCACTGTAGCACAATACTAGCAATCTCTCTGTAAAGACCGATCTTGGGGATATTTTAATAACCTAACTCGTATGTTCTTTTTTATTGCAGAGTTTGCCTATGGAGGACATCCTTATCCTTTTTCAGGTATTTTTGAGATAACGCCTGGTGACGCCACTGAACTGGGAGAGACATTCAAATTCAAGTGAGTCACAATATTTATCTCCATGCTGTCTGCAAAATATTTCTGCAAAAACCTCTTCCTCTCTCGCAAAACCTCTTCCTCTCTCACCCTTTCTCATACTCTCTTTATTTTCTACTTGCTTTCTCAGAGAGGCCATTGTTTTAGGGAGTACAGACTTCACAGAAGAGGATGTGGAGAAAATTGTGGAGGAAATGGGGAAGGAATATAAGGGGAATGCCTATCACCTTATGCATAAGAACTGCAATCACTTTTCCTCAGCACTATCAGAGGTAAGCTGAAGGAAGTGTATATATATTATTAATCTTTTGGGTCCACGTTGCCATAAAGAGTCTAAAATGTCATGATATCTCCCTCCTCACGTCTGTGGCAGATCCTCTGTGGTCTAGAGATCCCACGCTGGGTGAACCGACTGGCCTACTTCAGCTCTTGTGTGCCCTTCCTTCAGAGCTGCCTACCAAAGGAGTGGTTGACGCCGGCCGCACTGCAGTCCAGTGTTAGTCAGGAGCTCCAGGGAGAGCTGGAGGAGGCCGAAGATGCTGCAGCCTCTGCCTCGACGCCTTCCTGCGCTGTGGCACCCGCTCCCAGACCTACCCGACACCAACCACGCCGATGAACCCTGCTGCCTTGAGTGACAGGCCATCTCTGGTTTGCTGCCAATAGAGCCATCACCCCCTCTCCTGAGAGACTAGCAATTCACCAGCGGACTAGATGAAACCCACCTTCTGTGTTCACTGATTTATTTCAGTATGCTCAAGTGACCGTTGCAGGCCTGGAAACTATCAATCGTGTTTACTGTAAAACCTTCTATGGTTTGTCAGTGTTTTGAATTATGTTTTGGCCTTTTATGTTTTGTTTTAAAAACTCAGGACTTGAATACACAATGGCTCTGTTTATTCACTGTTTTTTGTATTTGATTTTTTTTTATGATTTTCTTATGCTGGAGTTGCTCACTAGCCTTTTTCCCCTTATTTCTACAGAAAGCGCTTAGTCAGTGAATATGAGAAATTTTTTTATTGAGAACATTTGTTTACAAGTTTCTTGCGTTCCAATCCGTGTATGATTGTGCTGTTGTGTGCGGGTTATGCCAAATCTCCACACTTTTGTAATGACATCCCACACTTTGGTGCCTGAAGATTTTTACCGTTACGTGCTCGGAGAGCTCTGCACTCTTTCTCTACAGATCTCTACCTGTTCAGTCTGCTTTGAGTGGCAGACTTCTTATCCTATGAGACCTTCCTCAGATATTTTACACCTTTTTCGTTTTTAGAGTCTTATATGTACTTGAGACAACATTTGTATTCCATTTTATGATTATTAAAGAAAATATACGAAATATACTGTTCTCAATGTTATCAGTTAATTCTGACAACTCAGTGGAAACATACAAGAGTGTTTAATGTAAAGGCATAATTCATTTTGAAATTTAAATTTGTCATTATTTGCTCATTCTCTTATTGCTTTGAATCCGTATGTTTCTCTTTGTTTTGTCAAACATAAATGGAGATATTTAGAGATGTCTGAGCTGCGCTTCTCCATGCAATGAAAGTGAAAGGTTAC
This sequence comes from Sinocyclocheilus grahami, assembly GCF_001515645.1. NCBI lineage: Eukaryota > Metazoa > Chordata > Actinopteri > Cypriniformes > Cyprinidae > Sinocyclocheilus > Sinocyclocheilus grahami. Next base: position 870,144 of record NW_015505247.1, on the reverse strand, counting down.
TAGTCTCCAAAAATAAGTGCAATGAAAGTAGTCCATACAACTTGTCAGTGTGTGGAAAAGAGCAGCTTGGCTGTTCTACTAAACATCTCTTGCATATGGAACAATGGAAATCGTGGATTTCAAAAGACATGAGGGTGAGTGAAAGATGACAAAAATTAATTTCTGGTTGAACTACCCTTTAAATCTCTAAACAGGTTATGTTAACGTCCACTACATTAGTGTTAATATTTTACACATTACAGCTAAAGGGTATAGAACACATCTTTATCATATAACATCTATTTCATATCCCACTTTGTGTCAAGTCAAATAGTTTTGAAATGAGCAAACCCTGTTGGGATGTGTTACTAACATCAGTTGAGTTTTATAATGTATTATAATGGTAAATTTCAACAGTCTTAGCTGTTTTTCTTTGTGTCCTCTGAAGTTTGATCATGGTCTTTGTGGCACTGAATAATGTCAGAGAGTCATTCAAAAATTAAAATGCTGTCATCATTTCTCACCCTCATGTCTTTTGAAATCCAATGTTCCAATGATTTCCGTGGAACATGTAAGGAGATGTTTAGTAAAACAGCCAAGCTGCTCTTTTCCAACAATGAAAGTGAATGGTGACCACGGCTAAGGAAGATTTCTAGGCAAGATTTTCAATTATTTATAGACTTAAACTTCAGTCCGTTCCTCACACAAAGCTATCATACAGCTTCAGGCAACTTAGAAAATTACTGCTCAAGTTGTATGAACTACTTTCATGGCACTTGTTATTTTTGATAAGTTCTGTAAAACACAAAAGAGGATTTTTTTTTAAGAACATCAGTGAACAAAATCAAACCAAAGCTGTTGACTTAAATTGTATGGACATAAAAAACCGAGACATCTCTTAAAATATCTTTTGTGTTCCACAGAAAAAGAAGATTATACATGTTTGATGAGGGGTAAATAAATAATGACAGAATTTTGAATTAAGACATTTTTGGGTGAACTATTACAAATCTGTAAAATGCTAACAATCAAAATGAGCTATTATAAGTTCAAATAGAATTTTCTCAGAGCCGAGTTAAGATCCCAGACACCGTTTCCACAGTGTCTGTATTCACAGAGTCTGTGTCCTCCTGAGTGTTTGTCCTCGCACAGCAGGGAAAGGCCTTCAAAATGTCACCGATTCCATTCGTAAGGAAGATTGAGAGGAATGGGTCCACCAGTGGGCCAAGATAGAGAAGAAGATCAGATACAAGTCCCAAGTAGTATACATAGGAGCTTAAAGACAATGCTTTGAGCAGTGTATTAAGGATAAAGGGAAGGTAAAGCATACTGTAATTACTCAAGATGACCGCCTGCATACCCAGAATCTTGTTTTTGTTAGTCACAGCTGCTGGCCGTCTTGTACACCACAAGGCTCTAAAAGAATCCAGAAAGAAAAACACCAGGAATGGTAACGGGAGAAGAAGAGCTATGGAGAATAAGATGACATATCCTTGGTAAGCCAGAAAGAGTATTGCAAATGGAGCTGCCCACACAGCCAATGAAATCATGCTCGACTGCTTGAGTTTCATGCTGAAGGCATTATACTGTGGACAGGTTACCAACAGATATCGCTCCTGAGCAACACAGACCATGAACACGATGTTGGATATGATCCCGAAGTAGAATATCAGGGAGGATATATCCATACTCGACATACTGGTTTTCTCAGCATCCTCCCCAGATGCCTTCGGCCGCCCAAGGATGTTGAAGATGTCGGATGCGAGCAGGCTGATGAGGTAGACCGGAGCAGCCTTGCCAGTTTTTGCCTGCATGCCCATGAGGTAGATAGAAAAGCCAATGCCAGGAAGCCCAACAGCAAATGTGATCCATCTGATGATCTCTTGGATCTGGTCTACATTTATGGTGCCATTGTTCTGAGGAGCCGTGTTATTACCGTCCAATACTGTGGTGGTATCCATATGTTGCAGAATCATACTGGTAGTTTCTAGTTCTAGTTACCCTAAGTGTGATTAATATATCCAAGCTGATGCGTTTGGTAATATGCCATGTCAAGTAGAATATATTCTTCAGTTCTAGTAAGCGTTGCAGAAAACTCTGTGGCTCTTTAATGTGGTAAACAGATCGGTTTATTTTAGCTATCACCATTTTTATGGCTCATCTGCAAACTGTTCCTGTAAGCTCTTTCATTGCTTGTTAGTCAATGCAAATATTTCCTATGTATTCACATTAGTTTTATCTATGCAAGCTCTTTCTAGAAGCAGTTTGGAGCACTAAGGAGTGTAATGTTACACATTACACACATTACAATAAATAAATACATTCATATACTTTTAATACAGAATATTGAAATGAATTCAAACTATTTCTGACAATTTATTTAATTGACATTATATATAAGATGCCAACACATTCAACAATATTGTAAGCAACAGTATGCATTTTATACAGTTAATAGATTAATGACTTACACAATAGTAACAAAGCAAACCATTGCTAACTTAAGACCACTTGAATACTGACAATCTCTTGGAGCAAATATACAACAGTTAATAAATATTGTTATATGATGTCTTCTATATTTTTGCCCAGAGCAGCATTCGCCTGATGCTATCCTGCCCTTGCCTGACACTAAATCGGATCATTCATTCAAATTTTTATTGTATTTCCTTTACAAAAGCACATTGGCATGACACATTCAAGCATCACAGTCAAGCACACAGATATTTTAAATCTTTGACTATTATTATATATGTGAAAAGTGAATGAGAGCATATTATCTTTCCTGTCTGATACTCTAGTAACTGTTTTGAGAATATGAAGAGGGCTGTGCCAAGGAATCACTGATAAAATGCATCTGATCTGTTTTAAAGAGAAGAATGTAGCAGTCCTAAGTTGAATCATTTAACGTGTGCTTGTTCGCAGTTACAGTACATAAATAGAGCCCCGAAATTGTGTTTTTGTTTACCTTTGGCCTCCTGATTCAGAATATTCTGTAAACACTGCATGTATAAAATGAGAAATCGTAGGTTTGATACTGAACTTTATGTGAAACGATTGATAATTAAGGTGCAGGTAAAAAGCTTCATTGTCTATTGTCATGAGTTTAGGAATGTATGAAGCACAGCTCACACATAGCAGCTTTCTGTTGGTCAATGCAGTGAATCCACGTGGCCAACATGAATGGGGAAATCTTTTGCCCTCTTGCAAAATTTCTAATCGGGTGGATTCCCAGTTGAAATGACTGGATTTCGCCCATGAAAATTCGCTGAACAACCACAAATGAGAACGCACATTTAAATGACCAACAAGATTTTTACGTTTTATGAGAATAATGTAAGCGATGCTTGTGCATGTAGAACTTGATGCCACAATGATAGGGTCTTTCAGGTAGTTGGGAGATGCTATAAGATTTTAAATGGTTCTTTAGTATGTTGCGATGTAATTGCTAGGTGGTTGCCAGAGTGTTCGGGTGGTTGTTTCCTGGTCAAATCATATGGTTCGGATCTCTACTTCCATTTTATTGGTAATTTTTCCTGTTTTATTGTCCATCAGTTGAAAATTTTAAATCTAATCACTTAGGAAGCACCACTAATTAAACATAAACTATTTGAACTGTAATCCTTTTAGGTAAACACTTGTAAACATGGATCAATGGGAATCCAAATCAGGAAGAGAATGAAAGGTATTAAATGGACGCAGATATAAAGCAGTAGGGATCATGCCGAATCATCCATTTCATGCCATGTTAATAAAGTCTAATTGTTAAAACGTCCTCAGCATGTCTCACGTTTCAAATCTGTAGCCTTTTTGTATCATTTTACAGATTTTGCTGTGGTAGATATCATCACATTCAAAGCATTCCAAATGCTTGACTTGTGTGGGCTTGTCAAAATGAAGCATTTATTGTGTTTATTGTTCTTGGTTTGTGGCCCTAGATCCATTCTCCATTATATCTGTTGTTTCAATGTATGTTTTGAAGACTGAATGTGAGCAAGTTTGGTTTTTTGGGGTTATTTTAAGTCTGGAGAAGGCGATGAACTCTTTGTAATTGTGTCTTTGAAAGCACCAGACGATGCACCTGTTCCTGTCCTCGCGCGCAAGGCATCATCACACGACCAACCAACACAGCATCTCCTTTCTTCTCCTCCTTTGCCTGAGAGCAGAGGAAGAAGAATGAGGGGTTAATACAGACCCAGACAATGTGGGAAAATGTTGTGTATTTGTCTGACCTTAACAAAGGTAGTGCAGGGAAAAGTGGCGAAATCAGACGAGACTTGAGCACCAGGCCTATGAGTCACTACATGCTCAGCAACTTCATCCTTCAAGGAAAGAAGTTGCTTAAATAAGTGCAGGAGACATGTTAATGATGACTGTTTGATTTTGAAGCATTTGTGGTTTACCTTAAGCCTATCGAGAGTGTCACTGAGTGACTGCAGTCTTGCTGTTTGCTCTAGGAGCTGCGCACTGGGACTCACTGTTAATGAAACACAAACACTGTAAAGTAATTACTGTATAAACAACAGAAATCAGTCCTGATTTGACAGACCTGGAGATTTCCCAGTAATGTCCACCACTTTCACATTGGCACTCATCTGGAGGAGAGTATCCAGAAGTTGGTCTGTTTTGCGGTAGAGGGCGCTAGACAGCACCTCAGGCCTGCAGCCCTCTCGCCAGCCCAGCTTGAATGAGGGGTTAATACAGACCCAGACAATGTGGGAAAATGTTGTGTATTTGTCTGACCTTAACAAAGGCAGTGCAGGGAAAAGTGGCGAAATCAGACGAGACTTGAGCACCAGGCTTATGAGTCACTACATGCTCAGCAACTTCATCCTTCAAAGAAAGAAGTTGCTTAAATAAGTGCAGGAGACATGTTAATGATGACTGTTTGATTTTGAAGCATTTGTGGTTTACCTTAAGCCTATCGAGAGTGTCACTGAGCGACTGCAGTCTTGCTGTTTGCTCTAGGAGCTGCGCACTGGGACTCACTGTTAATGAAACACAAACACTGTAAAGTAATTACTGTATAAACAACAGAAATCAGACCTGATTTGACAGACCTGGAGATTTCCCAGTAATGTCCACCACTTTCACATTGGCACTCATCTGGAGGAGAGTATCCAGAAGTTGGTCTGTTTTGCGGTAGAGGGCGCTAGACAGCACCTCAGGCCTGCAGCCCTCTCGCCAGCCCAGCTTTGGCACGTTCAGAGGAGGAAGAGATGCCAGCTGAGCACGCATCCTTTCTGCCTGCGGCCCACACAGACACACACAAAAACAAAAGTGAGAAAAAATCCTCAGTGCCTGCATTGGGGAAATGTGCTTGTGAAGCAGTAGGAGAGACCTTTAGTCTGTTGTTCTCGTTCTTTAGGTGCTTTAAACTGAGTCGCTGAGCTTCAATCTGCTGAGTCAGCAGTGGAGAATCTATCACTTGCACTCCAGCAGCCGCACACACACCTTTAACAAACACAGAACAAATTACTGCATGTTAACCAGTGTTAATTTTGACAGCACATTTTGATTTGCTTGATTTGAAATTATTCGTCAATGAAATGAACACTGATGTCAACAAACACAGAGACAATTCATATATTTTTCTAAAATATTTACAAATATATACACCATGGTTTAAAAGTTTGGGGTCAGTAAGTTTTTATTTTTCATTTTTTTTAAGTTTATACTTTTATTCTGCAAGATAATATTCCACAATATTACTGTTTTTACTGTATTAAATAAATGCAGTCATGTTAAGGATCTCTCAAAAACATTAAAAAATCTTACTAACCCCAAATGTTTGACACGTTTCGGTAGTGTTTATTATAGCATTATATCACTGATATTTCAAAGGAAGCATCTTAGGTGGATTATAAAGGATTTCCTTAATACTTCACTACATGGAGATTATAATAAAACAGCTGCAGTAATTGAGATTTCAAATATTACATTGACTTACAAGGTATATATGTAAGTGATAATGCACATTATAAAACAAACCCAACAAAGTGATTAGGATTTAAGGATTTTTGAATGATAATTTTTTGCTTTAATGTATTGACTGTACATTATCATACTTATTAGATGGCTACATATTATATTAGATGAGAAGAAAGAATCCACAGAGTTTTATGGCAGACATGAAATAACATGTAGGAAGCTATGAGGAAGGAAACTACATTGTTGAATACTACTTAAATATATTAAAGAGAGGAATGTCATGATTGACCAATCAGAATCAAGTCACTTATTGCATGGCTCTTGATTACAGTACATGCAACTTATGAAAGGGAAACATGACAAAATCTTTGTGAAACAAAAACTAAAAATGCTAATATCTAGTAACATAAGTAAGAATCACTTTCAAGCACACATGCAGCACACAGACAGACCATGAGTGGGAGAAAAAGAGACCGGAGATATTTAAATATTACACTGACAAAATAATTACCTTTTTGTTCTTCTAAAAGGAATACAAACAATGGGAGACATGTTAGACCATTTAAAATGAAGACTTAAGAAAGATATTTTAACGTAGTGTTCAAGTTAAACTGGTTCCCTTATGTTTCTCTTACCAGCAGTGATGCCACAAGTCACAATGGAGGCAATGCCAGAGGCTTGACTTCCTCTCAGGCCCTCCATGGTCATCTTTGATTGGTTGATGATTCTCTGCTTAAGCTCTACTTTCTCTGCTTCTAGTTGGTCTATGTCAGCCTGGAGAGCATCCATGGTCTCCTCAAACTCCCTACGGATTATAACAGCCACATTAAATGCCTCTATCACTATACTGGGACATTAAGACACACATTAGGAGTTATGTGCAACAACCCTCTATGTCATCCCTTACTTTTCCTTCTTTTTCAGGAGCGAAACTGTCTCATCTAGGACCATCTGGATCTTCTCCACTCGCTCATCCGCATCTTTAGACGCGCTGTCCAGCTTTTTCTCCAGTAAACTGAGACGCACATTGGCCTCACTTAGTTCCTCTCCCTATAAACAAGAGCCTTTTCACTCACCATTTTCACATTATTTCAAACTTTTGATATCTTGCGACTCTTAACGCTGAGTATGAGTGCTTCTACCTTTATTTTAAGGGATTTCTTCAGCTCTTTGATGACAGTTTCTCTGTCTTCAAGTTTGAGGCCGAGTCCTTCAGCATCAGTGATTTCTGCCCTTAGTGCTGCTGCTCGGACATCCACAGCAGATATCTACAACAATACATACATACTGAGACACAAGCACAAAGATTCATAGCCATAGTGTTAGAGAGGCAGACTGAGCACAGACTTACTCCATTCTGTGGTCTTTCAGAGTCATATTCTCCCTCCTGCATAGCGGTAGCCATCTTGTTCATGGTTGCAATGACAACACTGCATGACTGGCGCAGACACTCTTGAGGGTTTATGCCCTGTGACCCATAGATCTGAGAAAAAAGAAGAAAAAAAAACAGATAGCATTACATCCCCATTTGCTATTATATTATATTATATTATTATATTATATTTAGTTCATGCTGATTTTAATACAAATGTATTAAAAACTATGTATATTTTGCTTGCAATGAGAAATGCTTAAAAAAGTAAAATGTCCAAACGTATTATGGTTATGTGCTTAATAATTAATTAATAATTAACATGTTTACTTTCTATTCATCAAAAATCCTGAAAAATAAAACTTATCACAGTTTCCTAAAATATTAAGCAGCACAATTGTTTTCAACACTGATAATAATAAGAAATGTTACTTGAGCAGCAATTCAGCATATGAGAATAATTTCTGAAGGATTTCTCATGTGATACTGAAGACTGGAGTAATGATGCTGAAAATTCAGCTTTGCCATCACAGGAATAAATTACATTACATTATACAAATTACACTATATTAAAATAGAAAACAGTTATTTAAAATTGTAATAATATTTCAAAATGTTACAGTTTCCACTGTATTACTGACCATATTATGTTATTATTATATATTATGACATATTATGTTATTTTATATTTTATTTTTGTGGTGACCCAGACACGTTTTCTCAAGATTCACCAAAATACTGTATACCTGTTCAGCAGCTTTAAAGGCCATGTCTTCCAGTTTGAGGGCTGGAAGTCCCTCATGTTCGCTGAGAGGGGCGATGAGCTGAGCGGCTGCCGCTGCCACTTCCTGAAGCACTGCATTCACCCAGGCCAGCTGCCTTCTGCTCTCTGCCAGGGTCTCACACACCTACACACACATAGACCTCATCAACAGAAGGCTTAGATTTATATACAATTTAATGTATAGATAATATGAATGAGATTTGGAAGCACATCACCTGGGTTCCAAATCTGAGGGCAGCTGGGATGCCGGGTGCATCTGTGCCTGGCATGCGCCGACGGATCTTCTTGCAGAACTGTCGTATGTCACTACAGGAAGTGTCCAGATCCTTCAGCAGCACACAAAATGCTTCCTCATCCTGTCCTGTCTGCATGAAGGCCCTCAGACGCCCCACCTCCACTGCCATACAGTCCAGAGCACTCTGGGTGAACTAAAGAGACATGAAGATATGTTAAAGGTATGTGTAGCGATCCGGGTCTCTCTCTTTGTGTTTGTCTAAGTGAGTTGCTTACTTTGATGTGGTCTGCTAGCTGCACAGTACAGTCCTCAGGCTGTTCAGCGAGATGAATGCTGTAAAGGTGCTACAACACAGAGAAATGCATGTCAATAAATAACTTGATTTATAGATTCGGAAGACAACACCAGTGCTTGAAAGACAAATAGTAGTTCACTAAGTAAGTTTAGGTTTCAAGCTTTGGTCTGTAAATGCTTTGCTGCAGTCATGATACTGAGTGAACATCTTTTTTTCCGTTAGATAGGTATGAGAATGTACTACCGTTCAATTTGGGGTCATTAACATTTTACGTTTTAAAAGAAATTTTGATTCAGCAGCATGTTCAATTGATCAAAAGTAGCATTAACATTTATAAAATTACAAATAAATAAATATTACAAATAAATGCTGTTCATTTGAACACTGATGATAAGAAGAAATGCACAGCTAATCAGCATATTAGAAGGATTTTTGAAGGATCATGTGACACTGAAGACTGAAGTAATGGCTGCTGAAAATTCAGCTTCACAGGAATAAATCACATTTTAATCTTCAATTGTAATTCAATTGTCATAACATTTCACAACATTATTCCTATAGTCTTGGTGAGCATAAGTCTGAATTACTGTGAATTAATTATAGAACTGTGGAGTAGAATAATAAAAAATAAGAATATATATATATACAGTATATATATATATGGAATATTATTACAGTTCTGCAATGCAAGTGCTACAAAATGGCATTACGCTACCTGATAGTATTTAATAGCTTTGGTAAGAGGTTCCACATTGACGGTTTCATCCAGCAGGTCTTTGTACAACAGGTCTATGAGGAAATCCAGGGATCGCTCATGAACGCTCATCTCAGAGTACAGAGAACCCACACGCTTGTACACGTCCACACTGCACTGACTCAGAGCACTGCGCATGAGAGATAAAGAGACATCTTAAAAAAACAACAAGCCATTTGAGCTGTTTTACCCAACTTACTGCTTCAACAGGAAATATGTCAACACAGAAAAATAAAGCCATTCATTAACATATGTCATGAGGACTTAAATGCTCTTGAGGATGTTAGAAAGTGTTTGTAAGTTTAGGTAAACTTACTGTTCATATTTGTGCAGTGTTGCCTGTAGCAGTGTGAGAGAATAGATGAGTCCAGCAGCAAAGCTCAGCTGCTCTCCGACCGCTCCTCTAATGCCAGCCTTCTGAGAGCACGTCTCAGTCAACTCAAACTTCTCCTGGGCCTGTTTACTGATCAGCTCTGCCTGCAGCATACATACACAAACACATTCAACCAACACTCACAAAAAAGCACATAGCAGGTTGGAATGACCATGGTTTAGTAATTAGCGCTCAAATGTATATTCAGAAATGTCACCTTGCAGACGAGTCGTGGGATGAGCAGTAGAGTCAGGATAGAGTCATGGTCTCCTCCGTGTTTCAGGAAGGAGTCAGGCATGAAGGAAATCAGCAGTGACACCTGTCTGTTTGCCTGAACTACCTCCATTTTACGCAGCTCCATTTCTATGGCCTAGAATTACAAACACATACATTTTCTATGAAAGACACATATTGCCTTTTTTTACCAGCAGAAGGCACCCATCCCCTAACAACACAACAAACAATAACTAGTTCTTAAATATAAGTACTAGTCATTTGTTTTTGTTTTTTGGGTATACAAAAAAGTTTGGGGTTGGTAAGATTTTTTTATGCTTTTGAAAGAATGTTTAATGCTTTTGATCCAAAATACAGTAAAAACAAGTATATTGTGAAATACTGTTGCAATTTCAAACAATGGTTTTCCTTTGTAAAATATTTTACAATGTCATTTTTTTCCTGCGAGGGCAAAGCTGAATTTACAGCCATTACCCCAGTCATTTAGAAATTATTCTAATTCTGCTTCTTAATATTTTTGCATAAACTGTAAAACATTTTTCAGGATTCTTTGTTGAAAGTAAAGTAAAAAAAACAACAGCATCTATTCAGTAAAAAAAACGAAGTAAAAAACATTTACTTGAAGTAGAAATCTTTTGTAACATTGTATTAATTTTTTTTAAAACAATCTTGCAGTCCCCAAACCTTTAAACGGTAATATATCTATATTTTATTGCTACTCAGCTAAATAGTGTCATATGAATAACCAGTCAGCTGTAAACCTCTGGCTCATTTTGAGTTCAACATAATATCCTGCAGTTCAGTGAAGAAATGAATAATCTGACAATTCAGTTCGTAATTCAAACCAATAACTCCTTTGTTCAATTCAAACTGATTCACCAATCATTGATTCATTAAAGAAATGAATGAAAACAAAAATCATGAATTAGTTTGTGAATTGAATCCGTTCAAACAAACTCTTTAATAAAAATCACTGGACTACATAAACACCACGGTTTCATTGGATTTCACTGGATTCACCTTGGCGTAAGCTTTGGTTTCCACAAATTTGATCTTGAAATCGAAGATCTCTGCAGGCTGTTGCTGCTGCTCAGTGCTGGCTTCCTGTTGGCTCATCAGCTCCCTGTTCACCTCCTGTTCCACACACACACAAACGATGTAATGTACGTGACCCATGTGATTTGTGAGGTCTGCATTTTAAGCCGTACTAATGTGTTGAGGTTTGTATGTTGTGAAGCACAGCAGCACCTGCAGGTGTGCGGTGAGCTCTCTGTATTTCTGGATGGTCTGCTGGTAGTCTGCCACTGTTTCTTGTGCTGCCTCCACTCGCTTCTCCACCTCCCTGATGCTGGCAGCACTCAGATCCAACTGCTCTCTCAACTCCAGCTCCGTCTCTCTGGCGTTCTCCTGCAGCTCATCATTCATCTCATTGATGGCTTCCTACGTCAGCACATACACACAAACCTCAGTATACTGTTACATCACGGTATACACTTCTACACAAACTCTTCAAACACTCACCAGATCTGTGACAGTTTCTCTGAGCTCCCGTACTTTCTCCTCCAGGTCTAGATTACGATCCGTCAACATCTCCACCATCTCCTCCGCCCCGAGAGCAGCATCCACCTGACACACACACAAGAACACACATAGTGATCATTTGCACACACCCTTAGCGCATTGACATATAGCTCCAAAAAGTATCATGGTATTACGCAGTTTTATTAGACATTAAACAATGACAATAATTTTATATATATTTTTATATCACATTTAAATATATTACATTTTAATAATAATTAAACAATAATAACAATTAATTTCATTTTAAAATGTACATTTAAAACATTTCATTTGAATAATTTTTCCTTTAAATGTGCAATGTAAAAAACATGGCATTATTTGAAATAGTTTGAAGTACCATAGTATTTTATGATTGATAGCATTTTATTATGATATTCATTCAGTACCATGGTACATATAGAAAAGGTCGGTGATATTATCATATGTTACCATAACTGTACCATGATTTCACCACAGTACTTTTTTGCAGGGGGAACTTACCCTGATCAAATGTTACTTCAGCTGTTTGAATTCATTTTAAACTACTAATGAATGTTACTAGATTACCAGGTGTTGCAAAAATAAATAAATAAATAAAAATAGTTATAATATAGCTCATCATGCTATAATAATATATATTATATTATTATACATATTATATTATATTATCATAATATTCATATACAATATTATAATACTTATTATAAATTTATATAAAATATTATTTTTATAATATTATTTATCTCTTGAACTCAAAGAGATACAATAAACTCTCACTACATCTCTCATTTTTAATAGTGGCCCGACTCACTTGTTCTTTGAGCTCATCAATCGTTTTCTCAGACATCTTCATTTCCTCCTGTAGTTTCTCTTTCTGGGATCTCAGGGCATCCAGCTCAAAATTCTTCTCCTCCATTAGTTTCTGTTGCTTTGCATGCTCTTGTTTCTCTGATGCAGACAAGTCACGCATCCTAATGCACAGAGCAATTGATATTATGATCTTTACAGAGCACAATCAAATAACACTGATGTAAACCATGAGACTCATTACAGACTGACCTCACCAAAGCCTCCTTCAGTCGAGCATTCTGCTCCTCTAACTGCCTCACATGGTAACTAGATGCTGCTCCATCTGATCCTGCAGGCCAGTTTTTATAGATTAATAAGCACATATTGTGATCACTGATGAGTACTGAAACGTATACAGTGGCATGTGAAAGTTTGGGAACCCCAAAAGGTGAAAACTTTTGAACAGGATGAAGATGTCCAAATTTTTATTATTTTGTTGAAATATCATTTTTTTCCATTTAGTACTGCCCTTTGGAAGCAACAGAAGATACTTGCATGTTTCCCGGAAGACAAATTAAGTACAATTTACCTTGATCTTCAAACTCAAAAAGTTTTCACCCCCCGGCTCTTAATGCATCGTGTTTCCTTCTGGAGAATCAGTGAACCATCTGATGACAACCATCACAAAACAAAAAAACAGTCGTGGATCATCCAGGTAACCACACACAGTATTGAGAACCAAGGATTCCCAAATTTTTGAATGGGGTCATTTTAATAATTTCAGCTTTTTTTTTTCTTGTGGACTAAATGTAAACATATTTATGTAAAATATCTTACTCAGGACAGTACTAAATAAAAAACAACATGCATTTTGTATGATCTCTCTTATTTTGTTAAAATTATTCACATTTTTACAGATTCTGCAAGGGGTTCCCAAACTTTCGCATGCCGCTGTATGTGCTGTAAACCAACGTACAAAATTTTAGAGTCAGGAAAGAATTTAATACTTTAAATCCTCAAGGACATATTCAATTGCTCAAAAGTGACCATAAATACATTTATAATGTTACAAACGATTTCTGTTTCACATAAACGCTGAACTTTCTATTTATTCATTCTTTCTATTTCTGTCATTATTGAGCTTTCTTATAATGACACTGAAGACTGGAGACTGGCTGCTGAAAATTTAGCTTTGCCAACACACCTGCCCCCAAACTTCTGAACAGTAGCAAATGTTTAGGTGTGTTTGTACCTTTTTCCTCTATCTCATGTTTGAGTATCTCCAAGTCCATGGTCAGCTCCTCCACTCTCTCTTTTAGAGCGTCAGCCTCCAGTTGCAGTGACTCGGCCCTCTCTTCAGCCATTTCCTTATCCAGTGTGGCCATCTCAATGGCATCTGCTGTATCTGCCATCTCTTCCATGTAGCGGTCTTTAGCTTCAAGAGCTTCCTTAGATTCCTACATAATAGGATACCAGCCACTTTCATTATCCACACTCTGACACATATCATGACACATTCCTCTGCAGTAAATGTATACTTGATACCCTCTTGGCCTCCTTGAGTTGTTTCTGCAGTTCATTTTGTTGTTCCTGCATCTTACTCTTCCACTCCTGCAGCTGCTCCAGCTGAATCTTGTGCTTCTCAAGCTCCTTCAGCTTTGCCTTGTCCTCTGTCCTCTTCATCTTCAGCGTCTCCAGCTTCTCCTCCAGATCCTTCACCTGGGCACGCAGTGACTCCTCTTCCTGCAAGAGAGTGAATGCATGCACGCAGAGTGCAGTCGCTGTAAGAGACTCAAGAAGACCTCTCACATTTACATGAATGTCAGAGAAAAGTCATGTTGTGGTTTTTGTTGCTCAGTTGTTCAGAACCTAATCTAAACGATTTGGGTGTTCCTTCAACTACGTGCACTTTTGGCACTGTGGACTTGTAGAAAACAAAAGTCACCAACATTTTTCACTCTTACTAGTAACTAATATATTCCATTTGTCTACAATCAATGTGAACATACATACTGTACATCACAAGTGATTTTTTATTCATTTCCATCACATCTCAAGTATGTATTTGGTTTAATAGCATTTGAAGATGATGAAAACAATAAAAAATCTAATAGCCAACTTTTTTATGTATCCTATATTCACACAATTAATATTTTCACTTTTTCATAATTTGGTAAAATGACAGCTTTATTGGAAATGAGATACAATAAAAAATATTCAGTTCACAAGTCATATTTAGTTTTACCATTATTTCGTATAATTTTGAACAGTGTAATAGTTTATATTTTTATGATTGACTTTCATATTTTTAGGATTGAAATCTGGGCCTAGGACAAGGGTAAATAATAATAATAACTGGGGAAAAAAACAAGTTCAATCAAGTTTGCTAATAAAAATCAACCCCTGGGTCATACACTACTGTTCAAATGTTTTTTGATTTGTTTTTTTAAAGAAATTAACAATTTCCTTCAGTAAAGATCCATTAAATTGATCAAAAGTGACAGTAAAGTCATTTATAAGGTAAAAAATAATAATAATGCTGTTCTTTGGAACTTTCTATTTAACAAAGTATCACAAAGTTTCACAGGAATCACAGTTTCTGCATTACATATTTTTATTATATATATGTTGTTTTATTTGGATCTTATATATTATAAAATGATATAACTGTTTTCAACATTAATAATAAAATATATTCAAATAAAACCTAATTTACATTTAGATGGTATTTCACAATATTATTGTGTTTACTGTACTTTTGATCAAATAAAAGCAGACTTGGTGAGCATAAATAACTTCTTTCAAAAACATAAAAAAAATCTTACCAACCCTAAACCTTTGAACGGTACTGTAAATGCACCCAGAGTTAAAGAAACATCCATTTATGATTAGAAAACAGGTCAATAGTTTTTCATAACATCTGTAACCTTGACGACCTAAAAACAGACATTTTCACAGTGCAATTGATGCAAAAGTGAATACTGTGTAACATTCTAGCTTAAAAATAAACAGAACAAAAGTAGTGGTTATATTTGTGTCTGTAACCATGTGTGACTTTAAGCATCTGACCTTGCTGGGTCCCGGGATGGGAGGAGCCCCAGGCGAAAGCAGTGTTCCCACAGGCGAAGGTATAACTGGAGCAGCCAGTGGTGTTTGGGCAGGTGTGCTGGGTTCACTGCTGCTCATCTCTCCAGCAGAAGCTGATCTTGAGCCCACCTTCACCCCCACTCCAGCCCGCGTTTGCTGAAAGACACATGCAGAGATCCCTAAAGCTCCACTGATATCAAAAACTCTCAAATGAATCACGTCAACCACAAACTTTCTTTGAGATTATTTAGCAAACACAAGCGCACACAGATGTGACATGCAGGATTGAGCTCACCTTGGGCCTTCTGGTGGTGGTCTGAGGAGAAGACAAACGTACACAGATATATAACCACCACGGGTCAGAAGACAGATGAAGAACAGAGAATCAAGGAAAAACGGAAGAAAGCACATATATCGTAAAGATTAGTAACAGAAAAAAGCCACATGCGTTAAATGAGAACTCCAAAACCATCTGTGTGAACCTCAATAAACCACCTTCACCATTTTTTTCGATCACATAATAAGCTCTTCTTGTGTGTTTAACATCAAAAATGTTCTTTCAGCACATAAAGAGTCAAACACTAACCCTCTCTATGGCACTATCTGTCTGCCTGCAAAGCAGAGTGCCTGGCACCAACTGGGTCAAACAAGTACACTCGTTTACATACATGCATGCACACATACACACACTGATGGTCAGCATATGTTTTATTTTTGTAGAGATCATGTAATTGTTATAAACCTGTTGTACATACATTTTATGGCAAACACATACACATCATTGTAAAATATTCTGAATCTATACGTCAGTTACATAAGTTACACTATCATATAAAAGTTTGGGCTCAGTAAGATTTGTTAATGTTTTTAA
Organism: Sinocyclocheilus grahami; assembly: GCF_001515645.1. Lineage (NCBI taxonomy): Eukaryota > Metazoa > Chordata > Actinopteri > Cypriniformes > Cyprinidae > Sinocyclocheilus > Sinocyclocheilus grahami. The sequence continues at coordinate 853,877 of NW_015505247.1, read as the reverse complement.
AAGAAGTTTACTATACTCACCAAGGCTGCATTTACTTTTTGATAAACACAATAAGAACAGTTATATTATGAAATATTATTACATTTTAATTTAATTTAATTTATTTTTAATGTATTCAGCATCATTATTTCAGTCTTCAATGTCACATGATACTTCAGAAATATAATATGCTGATTTGCAGCTGAAGAAACAGTTTTTCTATTATTATTATCAATGTTGAAAATTGATGCTTAATATTTTGGTGGAAACGATGATGCATTTTTTTCATTTTTTCTTTGATTAATAGAGAGTTCAAATGGACAGTATTTATTTGAAATAATTTTTATAAAGTGTTATGTCTTTACTGTTAATTTTAGTAAATTGAGTGTGCCTTTGCTGAATCAAAGTATTAATTTCTTTCAAAGAAAAAAAAAATCTTACTGACAACAAATTTGAATGAATGAACAGTAGTGTATATACAGGTGCATCTCAATAAATTAGAATGTCGTGGAAAAGTTAATTTATTTCAGTTGGCCCTAAAAGTCAAACTTATGAATTTCATTCCACTGGAAAAAAGAAAAATCTAAGTGGCATCTGTTTTTTTCACAAATAATGTTCACAGTGTCCTATCAGAGTAACTGCATGTGTAGTGCATTACTTCAACTATGAATATGATCCACTAACCAGAAAGTGTCCAAATAATTATAATTTTGTACAATATGCCTATTGTTTTATCATATGAATTCAGAACAAACTGCTTGTTAATTATGTTTAAGCTTTATTCATTTAAAAATAAATTCCAAGTTTTGATATTCTGTATTAAAATTCAAAAACATTCCAACATTTTTATGTTAAATACTTCTTGTGGTCACTGTACATCATCAGATCATTTTAGTTATAGTCATCTATCAAGAGAACAAAATGTACTAATCACTCAGACAACTGACTTAAAATATACCTTTTAGCAATTAATAAAACACTAACAACAAGAAACAACCTATTACATGCACTGACATACCAACAACCAGTAAAGAACAAAAATAAAATTATCTCCAAAATCACACAAACACACTAGTTAGACAATAAACAACTGAGCATTTTGCATGCCACAGAAGTAGTAAACAATCTTTTATACCTTACGAGTCGTAGGTGCCTGTCTCATCATTTTGACGATTGAAGAGGAAAGACACAAACAGGTGCACACACATACACACACACACACACCAGGTGCAGAAAAAGAGCAGGAAGAAGGATTGAGTCACATTAACAGCAGATCGAGATGAGAGCAGGCCAAGCCCACAGCAAAGCCACAAACACACTCATACAGCAGTTGGCAAGTGCTAGCCAGACACACACACACACACACACAGCGACGATGTTGCAGGTCGTCTCTGCTGCAGCTGAAATGACGCTCCTTTCTTGATCTACAGTGATTAAATCCTTTTTCTTCAACAGGAACCGAACCGAGCCCCTTTCCAAACACTTCTCTGATTATAATGCTGTCCTTTAGGCTCTGCCAAACAGTAGCCGCCTCTCTCTGTCTGCATCCATCTCTGGCTCTCTTGCTCTTTCCACTCATAAGCTCTCAGTGCTGCTCTGCTGTGCCAACTGCTGCCTAGCAAGCACATTACATCACTGCATCCACCCCTCCCTCCAGACAGAGAGACGGAGAGAGAGACAGGCTGGAACAAAGGCGGAAAGAGGGAGGGACTGATGGGAGTCTGGCCTGTATCCTAGCAACACTCCATAAGTATCTCTATGGGCTCTCCAGTCAGGAACATGTCTGTGTTTGAGTGCAGGCCGAGCATTTTTAAGCAACTTATAGTTTAAACTTATAATATATCTAGACACAAATTTAACTCATATGTGTATGTACACCCAAAAACATTGTCAGTTAATGTTAGTTAACATTAACTAATGGGACCTTATTGTAAAGAGTTACCCCTAATTCTTTATAAAGCATTTTAAGAAATGTGTTTCTGTATATTTTAAATGCATTACTGCGGTTTGTAAAAGCAGGTGCATCGTTATTTGAGGATCCATTAAAGCACAGAGTGGGGAGGGATGGAGACAGATTGATATATCACATTACAGCTCTGCAAGAGAGAAAAGTGATGTGTAGTAGAAAACAGAGAGAGGGATGAGCAAACGTGAAAAATAATCCTGAACCTTCACTGTTTCTATACGAGTCTTAATTTGTCATATCAGTGGCCTGCATTTATATTATTAGTGACTTTGTACTTAGAACTAATTAACAGTTAACATTTCATATTTCATACAATCATGTAATTGTCACAACATTTTGAATGAGACATAAACTATTTTTCATACTGTTTTTCATTTATTTAATCACTGTACTTGCGATACATTTGAAAAAATAGCATTATATTTAAAAACTTTAAGATAGATAGATAGATAGATAGATAGATAGATAGATAGTGTTAAAGTTTTTAAATACGCTATTTTTTTAAACGTAATACTAACATTTAAAAAATATATAATGCTATTATATAAAAAAAATTAAAGCCACCAAACTTTTTACAAATATAATGATATTGTTTAGGAAAAATATATGATGGAAATATGACACGAAAAATATATGATGCTAAAACATTATTTAGGGCTTTAGTAGTACAACAACTTGTCTCTGGGTAGCTTTGTAACTTACAACTTTGTACCTTATCTACCCCCAATAGATACATATTAGTACTTTAGAGAAGTAATATACCCTCAGGGTGCTACTATGAACTTTGTAGTGGTAAAAAAGTTTTAGTTCTTTCTGAGGGTCGAGGGTGCACTGCACCAGTGACAAGACGTTGTACCCCTTAAAGGTAAAATGTTTTCACATTTTTTATGTTGTTTTAGTTATAATTTTGGATTGTGATTTCAACACCATGGATTAATCCATGGGTTAAGATGAATTAACTTGTACTAATGTATTAAAATGTGTAAAAAGCCGCTAGTAAAAGCTTAACACACTGTTATGGCGTAAACAAATAAACCCATTGACCAATCTTTGTTTCTATGATCAAATTCATGCTAAATTTATTTATGTTACCACTGTTTTCTGATGTGAAAGGAATCAAGGTTTTAAGACAGTTAAACACAGGTCTTCTTCTCCATTAATGCCCATTTATACTTTCAACCTCAGGGCAAGAGCGCCAAACAATTCATACTGACAGCCTGAACTAGCAAACCTCCTAAATAGCATTACCCCAAGCACTGACATTTAGAAGAAAATGCTGGGATGCGCACACACAGCTTTCAAGTCCAATATTTCAGTGGTGATCTAATGACAAGACATCTAATGCCAAGCCAGGCTGCAGTACCAGGTTTGTCTCAGGGGGAAAGAAACGCTCAGTCTTTCATCAAACATAGTCATAGTCTTATGTCATAGTCCCACACAAACTTGTACAAGATTTTTTTCCCCCTCAAATTTACCATAATTTAGTGATGTAAAAATACTGCATCATCATTCATATTCTTATACACAGTCTTACATTCTTATACATTTTACATCATATTTATTTGCCTTCAAAATTCTAAAACTTTGTTTATTTCTAGGTGTAAATTACAGTTTGAAGCTCAGATTGCCTATGTGGTCTCAGCCTTTTTTTTTTTATTAATTGTATATCCATAGAAAATACTACTGTTAATATTTGTTTTGAAATGTATATAAGTGAGGATGAACAAAGATAAATATGTAGTGATTCAAATTGACTTTCATATCTATCTTTACCGCCAATTTATGAGATAAATGACTATGATCCATGTACATGTGCAGCCTTCACATAAAGAAAGAAATGTGCATCCTTTAAGAATTTATAAAATAATGCATATTAATTAAAATCACACTGACCACTTTTTACAACTCAGTAACAAAGTAATGGGGAACACCAAACAGACTAAAAGCACTATATACTGTAAAGTCAAATCTCTTTCACTCACAGGTTCACTAAGACTGTCTCATACACATAAACACATCATACTCCGCATGCTAATTCATAATACCCAATATTCATCAAAGAGCACTGCCATCCAGCTAGCAAAGCACTAGAACACATGAATACATGTACATAAAATTAACAGAAACAATATAGAAACAAACACTCCTGATGAACACAAACACACACACACACACACACAGGTAATGTGCTGTTTGTGTGATGCCATGCAGCAGAGCTGTTCAATATTGCCATTGCTATGGAAACAGAGGTTAGAGAAACATGCAGCACCTTTTTGGGTTTGGTTCCTCGCTGCACATTCAGACGGAGGAGGAAGAGGTGACAGATTAAAGTTTGATCAGTCAGTGTGTTTGTAATGAGCTTGAATGTCTCTCACATACAAACACACCAAGACTCCCACATAAACAGTGCGATAATCTTTTTGCATCTTAGACAGAGACTTTATAAAATGCCTGTGACAAAAACAGTTTGTGCTCATGCATGTTTGTATTAGTGAGTGTAGATTTAGGATCCCTTGTGAAAAATAAGCACACTTTAGCATATTTAAAAAAAAAATTACTTATTGCAGAAATAAAATATTTAAGTGCAAACTGAATGTAACGTTTTCAGACACCTAATTGCTTGTTTTTTTACAATTAAATGAAGATGTATTATATTTATATTAAATGCAACTTAATAGTGTTTTTGACCCATTTAAGTTGGATTGTGTAATTTCATAATTATTACTTATTTTGTCTTTGAATTATGGTTAAAGTGTACCACTGAATGTACTGACAAGCACTTATGGTAAACTAAAATATACTTTAATGTTGTTTCTACTGAAACTTGCATGACGTGTATTAAAATATATTTGTAATTACACATCTGTAATGATGAAGTTGAAATTTAGTACGTTTAAAATGTATAATCTTTAAATGTAATATCAAATAACACACTACCGTTGTGCTTAATGTGTTTTAGTATGTTAGTCAACCCAACAAAATAAGTGTATTTCTTTAAAGCATGACAAAAGAGTATTAAAATATAATGATTAAGTAAATCTACCAAATGCACCTTTTATGTGTACTTAAGTGTGTTAAGAAATATAGTCATGAAAGTGTACTCTCTTTAAGTACACTTAGGTGGACTAGTGTATTACCTGCAAGTACAGGTTTTTTTTTTTACACTACAAGTGCACATTCAATACAATTATGCACACTTCTTTTTCACAAGGGACAAGAGAAGACTACATGTGTGTTCATGCAATATAGTATGTATTTTTTGGTTGGGAGGATTTACAAAGTGCAAATACATGCTTATTAAATTAATGTAAGAGGTGAAATCAGAAGGGAATCAGAAACATGGTTCACTTTTACAGACACAGATACAGGATGAGCAGTATCATGGCCAGAGAGTGTTACTATATCCCCCTCTGCTGGAAAGGAGAGGTAATACGCAATACTTTTAATGTGAAGTAGCCTTAGAGGACATACTCACAGTCCAAGCACAGACTGTCCAATGTATATTACACACAAACATGGGAAGAGATAGCTGAAATAGACAGCTCTAATTTGATTGACTGTCACTAAGAGCCTACACAATGGGCTCAAGGGTCCAATGCATTAAAAACTTGTTCCTATGCCCTGCAAATTTAAGTGACAACAATGAACCTCCAAGGAAGAAATAATAATAGGATATGCCAACACTTTCTAGAATACTGGCATCAATTTTATTTACCAAAGAAATTCAGAGTTTCTTTTGAGCCATTCACTAGCAAGTAAACTACATATTCACTACAAGAACTGAGTATTATGCTTTGCTTTAAATAATATTATGTATTTATTCAGAAATTCTAATTGCACACATTTCTGATAGATTCTCTGGTGTGTTCAGTATACAGCCAGTGACAGAACAGTCTATCATTGTGGTATCAACAATTTCAGATAAACTCGTCCCTATACGTGGCATTTTAAAAATCAAACTATTATTGGTGGCTTTTTTGAGATTGGTCAGACTGACCTTTCCTGTCTGAGTGGGTGGTTCTTGGCCAGAATAAGCTGCAAAAGTCTTGCTAAGCGAGACTAAAGACCTCTTCAAAAGGCCACTTGTGTTTGTATAGGGAAAAAAAGTCATGAATATGCACACAGTCTCACAGGAACACGGTGCACAAGTACCAATGCAAGAACATATTCGTTATGTTGAAACCCCTTTCCTCACTCACCACTTTGTTTGACTTTGGACCTTCAATTATCTCTGAGAAAATAAAAAATAAAATGAGATCATTACAATTTCATGAGAAACAAAATATGGCTGCAAGCAGATATGTGCCTAAAACTGTTTGCCTACCCCGCTTCAGCATTTTGGAGGTGGCAGCTTCAGGTGTGTCAGGAGATGTCGTGTCGGCCCCATCGTCTACTAGCTGAATCTGCAAGAGAGTTTTTTTAGAGTTTCTAAGAACTCAACAGAAGAACATGTACATGTTTTCACCTCTCAGTGTTTGTATGAGCAAGCATACATGGGAGTACCTGTGATTGGCGTACAAATATCCCATGGTTCTCCTGACAGGTGAAATATCGTTTACCCTGCACAGTGCCATCGTTCTTGCCTTTAGGTTCCTCTAGAATGACGCCCACCCATTTTCCAGAGGCAAAGAGGGTGTTTCCAATATATGCCACGCTGCCTCGATGACCTTTACCAATGACCTCAACCAGAGAGCTCACCTTAATAGGCCGCCCACCTCCATCTGAACTCATCCTGCTGCTGCCGCTGCTGGTGGTCTGAGGACAAGAGAGAAAAACCCTTAAATGATTATATCAAGAAAATAGTAGATTGATGAAAGGTTTATGATTTGACATACAGTGGCCCTAGAAAGTATTTAGACACTTTAGCTATACTTTTTTGTTTATAGATATTGCCATTTATTTAAATGATTAAATAAATAAATAAAATACATTACTTCCATATTAAGTTATTAGAACAGTTAAACAATTACATTTAATACACAATATTGTCAGTTGCTTTTTCTGTTTTTACTTTGCCAGCAAAAATAGATTCAAACAAAGCCAAATCAGAACCAATATTCATGTGTTTGATCCTGATTAATTCTGTGTTTTTGAACAAATCGGTTGAATGAACGATTCAATGACTAATAATAAAGGCAGCTTACTTTCATTCCAGAAAGAATGAATTGGAATGATTCAATGCTGAAAGAGTGAATCAGCTTGCAGAAAGTCACTGAAAAATTCGGACAGCATACAACGCGCAAACACAGACAAGTGGAGTGATTCAAACAGTCAATTACGCCGGTGATGTTGCACTGTATTTCAGCACATTTGCAATGCCACTCAGCCAGTCAGATTCGGACCAACTGTATAATTTATCAAATGCAATGACATTCAGACATTTTGTGGAATAAATTTAAAACCACACTGTGACTAGACAATCTGGGGGAGTTGAAACCATTTGCAGGCTCCTCATTAGGTCTCTGAACAAGTCTCTCATGCCCTCCAGATTATACGTCTAAGAGGACAATTGAGGGTTATTTAGGAGCACTCAGACCAGAGCTCATGGCTGTAAAAAAGTTTGTGACGCAGCCCTAATCTTTACTGCAGAAGACATCACTGTTACCTGCAGTCACAGTGTGCAGGAACTCACTCTCTCTCACACACACACACCAGCTGATCCTGAGAAACCTGCTCCATTTCACTTCCATTTAGTCATTTAAATTCTCTCTAATCACACAGAGGCTGGGGTCCAAAATGAGTTTTATTTCTGAAACTTACTGTATTCTAAAAATAAGTACTGGTCACATAAAGATAACAAGATAAGGCATAATATCTGCAGTGTTATTTATTATTCTTGCTGACTCTAATATAAACTCTAAATGCTCTGAAGAGTTGGGAACATTATTAGGTTACAATGGAACAATAGAAAGAGAACAGAAGTGATAGATGTGACCTCTCCTGCAACTCAAAAACAGAGAGCTGTGCATAGACTGGCTGCAGCTCACTGACGCGTGACATATTCATTCATTACAGAGATAGTTACTGGCCAATTCTAAATTCAGCTGAAGAATACGTCATGCGCACATGCAGGACAGGGGAGTTACTGAAAACTGACTTGTGACTCAGCAGAATTAAGTCACTAACTGTGTTAGTCCACAGTAAAACTATGGGTTTAGGAATGTCTTCATTGATATGGATCTTGTAAAAAAAAGTGAAACCGAAGAATTTGAATAATTTTAAGTTCCCTACGAACTTGAAGCTTAAATGGCAGAGCTTTTCCCATGTGTGAGTCATGTGCTAGACATAAAGTGTCTATGTTTTGAGGAGATTTGCCTTACTAATGCCTGATGTACTTTAGGTTTTTGAATGAATTATATGTTCTCCATCAAATCTTTGTCCATATGCTTTCAAATAAATGTGAAAGCATGTCGATATTTTATATAGACTTATATTTGACTTATAAGAGCTCTTAAAATCCACAAAAAGTTTCAGGGAATAAGTTCACACGAATAATTAAAAACACTCATACATTTGTTTTTCTATCATGGTGGGAACTTTAACTTCTTGACTTTTATTTTTTTATACTAAACTACTATACTGAATCCTCTAACCCTAAAACTAACCCTCACAAAAACCTTTTTGCATTTTTAGATTACCATTAAGACATATTTGCCATATGTTTATTAATCTGTTTTCCTCATGTGGAGCTATTGGCTGCTCAATAATATATATGATTTACTATCCTTGTGGGGATGCATAACTATATTCACTAACAGTCCATTTAAGCTGGTGTTTTATGTTCATAGTAGTGCTGTCTAATGTTTTATACTGCAAAAGGGCGTAAGATTTATGTCTGGAGACCTAGCCAGAGTTATTACTACATTTAACGGGGTTTGAAATAAGACTTATGTTGAGCTAAAGGCTTTGATTCAGTTTGTTAAAAATAGGATTTGGGCTGTAGTCAAGTTAAAAGGGATAATCCACACTAAAATGAACATTTTGTCAACATTTACTCACCGTCTTGTTGTTCCAAATCTGTATGACTTTTGAATGCAGAACACACAAGAAAATATTTTGAAGAATGTTGGTAACCAAAGAGTATTGGTTCCCATTGACTTCCATTTTTGTCCAAAGAAAGTCGTACAGATTTGGAAAGTCATGAGGGAAAATGATGACAGAATTTTCATTTTTGGGTGGACCCTTTAACAGAATCATATTTAAAATGATTTTACAAAACGCTTTTAGTCCATAAATAACATGACATACAGTGAAGACAATCGAATAAAGGGAAAAAAGCAAAACTAGTATGAAAAACTAGTAATGAACATCAAAATGTATCACATTGATTTTTTTGTGTTACTCAGCAACTGTGTCAAAAATTGCATCATTACTGTCCTGCAGTAAAAACGGCCTTATACATACAAAAACACACTGCAATTGATTGTAGGATTTATTACACAAGCAAATGCATTTTAGCTAAAAGCTTAGCCTTACAAATTCCAGAAGACTGACTCTCGCCTGACATAACACAACACAACTGCTCACAACACACTAATTCTACTTTAATACAATTAAAAATTAGCATGTATTCACATGTAGGGTGGCAGACAGAAACAGAAAGTGTGTCCACTGTATGTCACTCACCCTGCTGTAAGTGTATCGTTTCATCTGAGACATGCTGCTCCTGCGTCGCCGTTGACAACGGTTCCTTGCCTTGCTTCAGCAACCAGCACAGGCTTTTCAATCCCCCAACCCACTGTCTCTCTTTCACTCTGTCTGTCTTTCTCTATCTCCACCTAACTCTCATCACTCAAGCCTTTGTCCATACGATGAGTATCAGAGATGTGCGTTTTGGTCCAGCTCCAGCAGAGGCACAGACTGAACCCCAGAGGGGACACAGGGAAAGACACCAGAGGAGGTCCTACTGGATGTCTGAGCTCAGATGAACCCGCTAACATGTGAACTGTCAGAAGGATCCCAGCATTAGATTGAGTTGGAGTGAGAGGTGTGTGTGTAATTCGGTCTGACTGATCTGTGTTGGTAGGTGAGTGTGTGAGAGCAGTGCAACTGCGCTAATGTCTGCGCTGCCTTCTGCAGGAGAGCAAAAGAAGCAGAACTGGGTCCTAAAGCCCTCCACCACTGCATACTCATCAAAATTATATTAACATGTAAATGTACTCTCTGAGTGATTAAAAAACAACAAAGGCCTTTCTCCCAGTCTTCTCACATAGACATACTGTACTATAAAGGCCTAATAACAGAGGATGACCAAATTATTTTAATTTACAGAACAGCTCAGTACTGTTATTAACTAAAGCTGAAATTTAAAAAAAAGGAAGCTAAATAGGAAAATGTGAAAAAATGACAAAAGCACTAAAACTTAATTCTAGTTAATACTAGTATAAAATGAATACTAAATAACATTGGTGCAGCTAATAGCTATAGTTAAAATGGTAGTCAAACGCAAATTAAATCAGCCCACAGTTACAAAAATAATCAAGTTATTTATTTACACATATTGTTTGCCATGTTATATTCTATGACCCTTTCAGACATTAAATAAATTGCATTGTTGTTTATTACAGCACTGAAACAGGTGACTGTGTTTAATTTTTTTAGCATTTCGATTATATATTAAATTATTATTATCAAATTATGTTCAATGATTGTTATATAGCTCTGAAATATTTGACTGATGGCAAAATGGCAACATTTTGCTATAAAATATTCTTAAATAATGACGCTAAACTGTACAACTGAGCATCACAACAGGCAGATATTCTCACATAATAGAATAATTTAAACTCAAATAAATATTTATGTCCATTTATTTATTTATGTGGTAAGTAACAATGTAAAACTTGCAATAATGTACATCATTATTGCAAAATATAAACACCTTCAGGGTGATACAAGAGAGTCCTGATTACACTGCTGGGATTTGTGATAATAACCAGCTGACGGTACATAAACCTTTACATATTAATCACTGGATTACTAAAGGCCATGTACGGAGATGATCACTGGTTTAACCACACTCTTTTTACTGTGGTTCCCTGGTCCAGAATGTTTTTGTTCAGAAACAACATTCACACACAAATGTTCACATGCTTAGCATATAAGACAATGTTTAAGGCAGCAGGTCTCTTTAAGACTGGCTCTCGATTCAGCCTCTCTGTTTCTCTCCAGGCCTATTTGAATGTGACGAAGCTTCCAATATGAAGCTGAACATGAAGAGTGAGTTCAGTGAGGAGAAGTGCGCACAGCTTTGACAGACTGACAAACAAACACACATACGCAATGACAGGATTAACACTCTTTATAAACTACAACAGCACTGAATCCCCGGGGCTTATTTCTGTATTATACATTCTGTACAGAAAGCAAATGCTGATGTTTGCTACACACTCACTGTTCACTGTTATACAGTTAGAAGGGACAGTTGCACAGCTGAAAACATCGTGCTCACAAAAACCAGTAAGCAACTGTGGGTCAGTCTGAGCAGACATTCAATGACAGCTGCTCTCCTCTGACCACTTCATGAAACAGTGCCTCTCATCTGTATCAGTGATACACAGCGTTACAATCTATCAGGCAAGGAATCAACAGGGCACATTCAAGGTTTGAATGCTAGGAAATGCAGAAAATACAATATAGGAACAGAGAGGATAAACAGAATAACAATATAAGAAGAAAAACATGCAGTGTCCACTTATAAAAGCTGTTTTAGCTTAATTATCACTTCACACTAGTGTGAGACTTTCCATTATATTTTATTGTAATAATGTGTCTAATGTATATATACATATATGTATAAATAAATACGTATATATATATGTGTGTGTGGGTGGGTGTGTATCTATAATTTGTTCACATAGCTAAGTAAACATGCATAATATAATATAATGTAATATACAGTAAATATATGTGTAAACATTTCACAATTTGTTCACATGTAAATAATATACAATTGTACAATTATATACAGATTCATTTGTTGTAAATCCGTATTTATTGAAGGTATTAGATAAAATAATCTTTTTTTGGAGATACCCTTATTGACACTGAGCACAAATGAATTAATGAATTACCTATTGTATACAAGAGTTATGAAAGCAGTGTGATTATGCACATTTGCTTATTCCTGTGCAGTGATGATCAACTGATGATGCACCTGCCAGCCTGGTCCGTCTGCTTCCTCCCCCCACATGAATCAATAAATAACAAAATAAATATTACAGAATGATACAGTCTTTACAGTAATTTAGATAAATGCTATATAGTAAATAGTAAAAACAATTAATTCAAGGGGAGGCTGAACGCATCACCAGCAGCCCATCAATCCTCTCATCGATCAGCCACCACCTATTTACACTACAGCCGTTACATCCCTCAACTGAGAATTAGTAACTACAATCGGGGGGAAATGGAGGGTGTGAGGCCATTGAACTGTTCTTTCATGCACTTTAATTCAAACCATGCATTTGAACTTGAAAAAACCGTGATGTTTTTGATGCTGTTCTTACTAAGCGTGCTGTGTGTATTCTTTTTTTTCTCCCCTACAATTTGGATGTGACAGCTACTTCCTGAGGAGCGTTACGTCACACACACACACCGCCCGCGCGCGACTCACCGGATACAATGGGAGATTATGGGGTGTTTTGGCACTTACCTCGAAAAGGGTACAAAATAGAGTCTGAAACCTCAGTATAAGGTTGCTTGACAAAATTGATGACATATCTAAATAGCTACAGTTTAAAATCCTGATTAAGCAGCCTGCCTGCAACAGGAACAGCTAGGACTCTAGTTAATTAATTGTCTCTAATTAATTGTCTAAATTAAACGAATAGTTCACCTACAAATGAAAATTTACTCACCCGCATTAAATAATATTGATTAAAAATTGATAGAAGCATCACAATAATCCACAAGTAAATCCACTACTCGAGTCCAAGTCGAGTGAAAATTTGCGAGTTTGCAAATGAAAGCAATATTATGCACAGAGGACTCGTATTTTTGCCGGAAACAACTGTGTGAAGCTTTGACTTGTTTAATTAAAACAGCTTTTTGCTTCACTAGACATTAATTAATGGACTGGACTGGAGTAATGTGGATTATTGTAATGTTTTCAGACATTTTTAGCTAATTTTCACTTTTGGGTACACTATTAATTTAATATTGATTTGTAGTTAATTTAGTCTAAATCAATTTGGTTTGTAGTGTTGATTAACATTTTTCTTATAAGTTGGGTAATAGGGTTGAATGAGCTTTGAACTGAATGAATATTTCATGGTAGGTTACATTTGTTAGATAATTTATCATACATACATAAACTTATAACAAAACATGTGATTTGTGCCTCTAATGCTTAAAGGGGTCATATGATCCGATTTCAAGTTTTCCTTTCTCTTTGGAGTGTTACGAGCTGATTGTGCATAGATAAGATCCCTGAAGTTGCAAAGACTAAAGTCTCAAAACCAAAGAGATATTCTTTATCAAAGTTAAGACTCTGCCACGCCCCCCTAAAACGGCTCGTTCTAACACGCCCCCACATATCTACCTCACTATGTGGAAATATTAGCATAATGCCACCCAAATGTTCACGCAAAGAAAGAAGGCGTGGTTCCAGTAACCACAGTTAGTGTTGAAGCAGCATGTCAGGGAGACGCTGTGTTTCTAGGCGAAAGCAAAAGCACTTTATTTGGCCTTCCGAAAATAAATGCATTTAGGAATCTTTAAGATGACTTACAACAGAACAGCAATGCATTTTATGGATGACCGTTTAGTGAACCTATGAGAGGAGGTAATTCTGACTTTGCTATGACGATCTGGCGCTTCTAAATCAGCTACTGTTTTGTTATTAGTTTAAGTATTTGCTATTGACTGTTCAAATGCAGAGTTTTGCACAGTGTGTGTGTGTGTGCGCGCGAGAGAGATCGAGAGAGAGAGAGAGAGAGAGAATGTGTGTGTGTGTGTGTGTGAGAGAGAGAGAGAGCAAGAGAGAGAGAGGGAGAGAGAGAGGGGGTCACATCACAGTGGAGTCAGCTGTCTTAACCGTGACTTGTGTACTGCAAACACATACCAGCTTCATCACTGTGTCTGTCACGCGACTCTGTTCCCCTTTCGGGCTCTGTCTTTACATTTATTTTGAAAGTTGAAGCTCGCGATTATGGTAAGGGGCCTTACATTTCCGACGAGTGCTTGCGGTGTTCGGCCAATCACAATGCACTGGGTCAGCTGGCCAATCAGAGCAGACTGCGCTTGTCGGAAGGAGGGACTATAAAATGTAACATTTTTGGCAAATGTTTTTCCTCCAAAGGGATCTTGACAGATAAATGCAACTTTTTACAGTTGTTTTTAGCATGTCATGACGCCACCATTTCTGTGTGCATATTTAAACACCATGAAATTGATCCGCCTGGCAGGAGGTGATGGCCACACAAACTCCTCCTCCTTTTTAAACCCGATGCTTTCATACAGCTTATGAGCATCAGTTTGGACCATAGAGGTGAAAAGCACCACTCTCTTCACATTATGCCTGGCAACAAATTCAAAAGCAGTTTTACAAAGTGCTTTCGCAAGGCCACGACCCCGAAACTCCTTTTTCACAGAGATCCTTTTCAGTTCCCAAGCACCTGGCTCCTCTACACAGGGCAAAATGCCCACCGTCCCGACAATAGACCCTTTCAGTTCTGCAACCCAAAAGCAGCTCCTATTTCCAGGCTGCATGTAGGAGTTCCTGATGTCCAACAGATCCTCTCTAAGCCCAAGCTGAATACCCTGCTCAAAAATATACTGCACTGACATCCGAACAGCCAGCATAACCCCTCCGACACCCAAAATGCCGGTCAAGATGGAGCCAGAGAGGATATGGATGAGAAGGAAGACTCCACACAGCATAGCTTGAATCCATGGTTGCTTCAGGGCCAGAAGATACACAATACCAACATGCTCTCTGAACCCAGTGGAGTATATCGTCCTCACAGCTGAGTAATCTGCATCCTGATACTCACGGATCTGATACCACAACATCGAGGCTTTAGAACTGAGATTAAAATGGAATTGTGAGGAAAGCAAACAAGATATTACAATAAAGG
Organism: Sinocyclocheilus grahami; assembly: GCF_001515645.1. NCBI lineage: Eukaryota > Metazoa > Chordata > Actinopteri > Cypriniformes > Cyprinidae > Sinocyclocheilus > Sinocyclocheilus grahami. Next base: position 838,853 of record NW_015505247.1, on the reverse strand, counting down.
CAAGAAAGTGCTTTCATATTCTGTTAAAGTTTTAGAAAGCTATTAGCTTTTAAAAGTAAATGCACCCAAATGCATAACAAAACACAGCGTTATGTCAAGTAGATTGTCTAAAAGCTTACCATTATACAGGCTTCTCTTGCTTGAACTGTTATTCACAGTCCAGACCTATCAGACAGAAACATAAAAGTTACCAAACTTGCTTTAATACAGTTATAGGTGCAAACAGATGACATATGTGCAAAATGCTGCCCAAAAAGATTTTTTATTATATTAGTATTATAGTATAGTTTAATAATAATTAAAAAGTACATATTTGAACTACATGAAAAGATGCTTTTTCAGCTGGAAATTAGATCATGGAATCACATGATCTTTGCAATTTCAGACCACTGATGTTGCTCACAGAGCTAATCAAACCCAAATACAAAACAGGTCCAGATGATAAATCCAACTCAGAATAGCTGTTGAAAACAGTTCATTTATAAATGTTTTTATTGATTTATGTTATTACAACAAATTACATTCGTTTTTTTTTTTTAGAACAAATCACTTTATCCAGATGCTTCGAGTCATTTTAACATTCAGTTACAGGACAATCAAATCTTTCATAAACTAAATTTTTTTTTAAGAAATTAAAATAATAGAAAAAAGTCAAATACATAGTATTAGAGAAATGAATCTGTTATTTTGTTAATAAGCTTTACTGAGTCATAGAAGTGGACAGGCTATGTATAAATAAATAGAAATGATCTTAAACACTAAGAAATGATTTTAAGGACTACAGACTCTACATCATCTTCTTCAAGTACACGTCTCTTAAATGCTTCTGGTAAATATTCAGTGGAGAACATTCTGACAGGTACATTAATGAAGCTTAGACAAGATCTGGACACCTTGTTTCGCTTTTATTCAAGGTTGCTATATGGATAATTCACCCAAAAATGTTTATATTCTGTCATCATTTACTCATGTCATTCCAAAGCATATGGAACATTGGTTAATCTTCAAAACACAAATTAAGATATTTTAACATTTTACAATAAGGTTCCATTAGTTAATAATAGTTAATGTATTAACTAGCATGAACAAACAATGAACAATACATTTATTACAGCATTTATTAATTTTTGTTTATGTTAGTTAATGAAAATACAGTTGTTCATTGTTAGTTCATGTTAATTCACAGTGCATTAATGTTAAAAAGCACAACTTTTGATTTTAAGAATGCATTAGCAAATGGTGAAATTAACATTATAACTAAGATTAATAAATTCTGTAGAAGCATTGTTCATGCTTAGTTCATGTTAACTAAAGTAGTTAACTAATGTTACCTAATGAACCTTATTGAAAAGTGTTACCGAGATTTTTAATGAAAGATCCAAAAAGGTCATAAAGGCGTCAGAAAACAAATCAGTATGAATTGAGTGGTTATCTTTTGAAGAGATATGATTACTTTATATGATGAATTTAGGCTTTTATTCACATTGTATAAACACACATGCATCAAGCACATCACATACGGCAAACACAGCAAGCTTGCATCACACGCTAGAACAAACCTCACCAGTTCTCACATATCATGCATGCACATTTGAGCTTCCATGTTTACCATATGTGATGTGCTCTGTGTATGTTTGTTGATCATTGCTTAGATGTAAATAAAAGCCTAAATCAAATTTGTTCATCTTTATGATCTTCTTGGATCTTCTAGGTTACCTGGACGTTCAATGGAGGGACAGAAACCTCTTAGGTTTCATTAAAAATAGATAAAGCCACAAGTTTGGAATGACATGAAGGTGAGTAAATGACAGAATTAAAATTTTTGGGTGAACAATCCCAAATCTGATTTTTTTAAAACAATAAGATTTTTTCTCTTATTTGAACAGTATATATAAAAATGGTTCCCTTTTTTCCAAGGTTGATGATTTAAAGAAGAAACGATGATAGTGGTGTGCTTCATTAGTAATCTGAACCAGTGTTAAAAAAAGTCTTGGTGGTTTGACTGAAGTTGGGAGATCTCAAGCTCAGTTGTGATGTTGTTTGAGGACGAGCTGGTACTCCATCAATGTGAAATTAGTCAGCTTGGCAATTGCCTCTGGAGCAATAAACTCTCTGACCTTCTGGTAGCCCATGTGCTCATAGAGCTTCTGAGCATCTCTCTGGACCACCGAAGTGTGAAGCAGTACTCCTTGAAAACCACGTTCAAAAGCGAAGTCGGACACAATACGGCACAGTGCTTTGGCAATGCCTTGTCCACGGTGAGTCTTTTTAACCGACATCCGCTTCAGTTCCAGGAAGTTCTGGTCTTTCTCTGCAGGCAAACACGATACTGTACCCACAACACGACCTTGGCTCTCAGCCACCCAGAAGCAAGCATTGGCTGGATCCAGGTAGGTCTGCTGAATGTGACTGAGATCTTGCTCAAGGCAGGTCTGGATGTACTTGGTAAACATGTAACTCACACTCTGCCTGCCTGTGGCCAAAAGCAGTGTGACTGCTAGTACAGGCAATAGGATGGACTTTGAGCTGGTCAGTAAAGCGCAAAACACACATCCCAGAAACATCTGCGCTAGGGGCTGTTTGAGAACGTGCATGCAGGACGATGGGATGTGCTCGCTCATCCCGAGAGTAAAAACCTCTTTTACTTCTTCATGATCTTCCTCCCGGTAGCGACGAATCTGCACCTCAGCCATGACCTTCAAATCAAGCATGATATCAGAAGTAATTATTACACTGAAAGCTTAAGACTGTGTACATCAAATACTATTACACCTGTCTTGTCTTGTCTTGTCATAATCAAGTCTTGTAAGTGAGCAACATTTCAGATCTAGAGATCGACATAACTGATGCATGTGCATTTACATACCTAACAGATTTTGCATTTACTTTACATAACAAATCATTAGTTAAACAGTAACTATAATAAATCTCACTTTGCCAGCCTTAGGGTTTGTATTTGTATTAAAATCACAAGACACAGAATTATATAGTGGCACAGAAACACAAAGACTCAGCCCTCGATCCTGATAAGACAAGATTTCCAGGCAATTGACCTTTACTCGAGGACTGCAGCCAGCCAGCGAGGAAATACACAAGTCATCTGTGTTTACGGAAGTGTTCAGAGCTTTTTTACAATGACATTTGCAAGATAAATTAACAGTATCAATATGCATTTAAATCATGCGAATTGAAATAGGCTTTTCCTCTGGATTTTCTTTTTTTTCTCTTCTTCAAACAAGTAATATAGACATACTTGTTCTGTAAAAGATCCTACCAAAATTAATGACTTACTTTGTTCTTACGGTGTTTCTTCGCTTTTCAAATCTGTTTGAGTCTGTTTGAGATCGCCATCCACTGGAGAGGAGGAATTATAAGAACGGTGCATTTGACAACGTTTCATTCATTTATTTACCGATTTAATGTGATCAGCTACTGGTAATATCACTGGTTATGTGGTTGGCTATTATTACCAAAGGATCGTTGTTTATCAAATATAAAACACTTAATCCGTTTTCAGGTAATTGTTGTCATTATGCTAGATAGGGGGAAGGTTAGTTGACATGTCCTTCATTCATTCATTCACTCATTCATTCAATAAGATATTAGCTTAAAATGCATTTGAATGTATAAAGAATATATATAGCTATGAAAACTAGATTTACATGGAACTGTGCTGTTGCCCAGATTTACTGAAGAAGGCCATTTTTAAACATTAATTTATAAAGCTCAGGAGGTTTGGAGTTAAAGTCCAGTTTCATTAATTGGCCGATGTGTTTTCGAGTCAGTGCTCAGTCAGTGTGATATAGCACAACATTGTTTCTTTAAATATGATCAACAACTGGTAATATACTGCTGGTCTGGCCTTAAAAGTGGTTGCCAATTGTCAAAAACAGATTGAGCATCAAATATAAAACACATAAAAAATTTTTTTAATTATTCAGACAGTAACAAGGGATATAATTTCATCATAATGTACAATTAGGGAACTGCACTTGATGCATTAGATTTTTATAAACTGTCAGCCTAATGCAAATGTAGAACATGTGCTGTGTTCAAAATGCTATACTATCACACCACTCTTACTATTTCTGCAATATCCAGTCCTGTGCATAGTATGCATTGAATACCTGGATGATACTTTATTTGCCAGAATCTGCTAAATATAACTCAGGTGCACTGAAATTAGTACAGAAGCTGTATTTGGAAACGCATACTACCATACAACTAAATTAATGCTCCTGGTTTGTCATGTGACAACACTTAAAAAACAGTTAGGCAGCATGCACTGTGTACTGGGCAGTAAGCAGTAAACAGTAAGCTAGTGTGCCATTCCGAACACAGCCATGGTCAAAGCGCAAATCCACTAGATAGCAGTAGTGTTGTTTGCGGTCTCTGACCATATGAACACTAGCGCCCTCTACTGGACAGAAACAAATATAGGCGATAGAATGTGCTAAGAATCTAAAAAAAGGTAAATTTAAATGGTACTTTTTATGGCATACTTTTATGACAAAAATAATCCCATCTCAAGCCGAAACTAACAATGGCTGTGTCATTATCACTGTTGGACATAAACCACAGCATAGACAAAGCTACATTTACAGAGTACATTTACAAACAACAATGCTGTATAATAATAATAAAACACTAAATAAAAATAACACAATATCACTTCATACCTCAAACAATATTGGAAGCCAAAGAATAAAAATGGGTTCTCAGATTATATTAAAAATATAGCAAGAGTAGAAGAGAATCATGAAATATTAAATAGAAGGCCATTCCACAATTTGGGGACGGTAACTGAAAAAGCCCTATCACCACAGAAAAGATTGATTTTGTATTCTGTATTGCTTAGTTTTACTTCCAGCACACTAATGTATGTTTAGAAATGATTGTAAATCCCTTTAATTGTAGACCAGTTTTCCTGTTCTCCCCTTGACTTACAATCACCATTATTCTCAATGACATTGCATTTAAAACCATTTCCAAAGATGTGCCGATGACACATGGTGAGAATAAGTTAGTAAAATGGTACATTTTTGTAATACACAACATCACTTCACAGCTCAAATAATACTGGAAGCCAAAGAATAAAAATGGGTTAGGGTTAAATCTTCAGATTAGATTTAAATATAGCAAAAGTGGGAGAAGATCGTAAAATATTTAATGGAAGATGATTCCACAATTTGGGGGCAGTAAATGATCACCACAAAAATGATTGGTTTCGTGATCTGTATTATTCTCAGTGACACTACATTTGAATCCATTCCAAAAGGTGTGTTGACGCATGATGAGGACAGTTTAATGAGACTACCTCTGGGTTTCCCCAGTGGTTTCAGTTCCTGCAGCATCACAAATAAATTTAAAAAAAGCTTTAAAAACATCCTGCATTATTGAACTATTTTTAAACAATATTTATTTCCCCCCATTTTCTCTTTATCCCCCTACTTGTTCTCTGCAATGTTGTATTTAAAAACCAAATCTTTATAAAAATACTGAAGACTTCAGCTTCTGAAAACCCTGTAAAAAAGAGGAGTGATATATAAAATGCTCTGTATACTTTGTGTTAAGTTAAAATGTTAACATTTTCTGCCCAATATTAGAATTTACAAGGAACATATTCAGTTCAATTAATATTTATTTGAATAACTCTTAAATGCAAATATTTCCCCCTAATAAAGCAAGATGTAGAATAGACACACAAAGACACACATCAATCATCTTTTGTTTCCTATGGTTAGAGACTGTGTGAACATGATACAGTCTCACTCAAAAGGTGTTTCAGCATTGACATTTGGATAACAAAGCTGCTCAGAGTCTCAGTGCTAGGCTGCCACTGCCACTGAGGAATTCCTCCTCACACAGTGCCGTATTGTTGCCTGTTCACATCAGACACTAACACCAAACACATCAGAACAACAACACCAAAATCTCATTAAACAACTTTACAAAAATCATGTTTTCCAGGATATGATTGTGTTATACAGTAAAAGCCTAACATACAAACAGAAAAACCAACAGTGTCTGTCTCAAGTGTTTGGTTTCTGGCACTGAAAACAATTGTTCCTTGTTTCTCTTCATTTTCATTCGTTTCTTTTGTTCTACCCCAGACTGATATCTCCAGCAAACAGGGTAATAAGCAAAATGACAGAGAATCCGGTGAGTAGCCCAGCATTTTGGATCAGGAAGAACACAACCCTTCCTCGATAACCTTTGGCATGTGTTGCCATGATCCTGTTCATCTCTGGGAACTGGAAAAACAGCAAACATTGTAATTAGAAATTTAAAGAAAGTGTTTACACAACTCTCTGGAATACTTGATTCTGATTGGTCAGTCAGGAAACTTTTTTTTAACGCAAATGGCAGCATCTTTCATCTCAGTTAGTAGTGTTTGTATTGTAAGTGATCTTAGATGATTTTAATATTACTGTAATATTGTTGCTATGTTTGCTCTTTTGCTAGGCCAGTGTGGTGATAAATTGGGTCCTCTCTTGAAATCTGGTGTCTCCAACTGGTTGTGTGTACACACAAACTATAATAATTAAAAATATGTATAATTCCTATATAATGCATTAAAAAACAAATGGGACATAGTGTAATTATCTTTGACCTTACATTTTACATTTAACTGTTAATAATAAGAATTAAGAACAACAAAAACAACAATAAAAATAAACGCATTATTTTACACTTACTTTAACACATTATTTTAAAGACTACGACTCAACTAAAACAGACATTAATGGTCATTATAACAGTTCAAATGACATGCATCATAACATGTTGCGATTATGTAGAAACTGTAGTAAGGCATGAAAGAGAGTACTCATTAAAAGTTCTTTAAAGCCAATGGAGACCCGATTTCTAGGGAAGACCCGATTTATCATGACACCAGCTGTTTTGTTTCATGTAGTTTACTATTCTTATCTTAGCAGAATCTTTATGTTATAATACAAGTTAGGTTATAAAATAATTTAAAATGAAATACATTTTTCATGGCCATGTTTTATGCCAAGTGGGATAATGTACATTCAGGCAGTCATTACTGCAAATCATTTTAACATTTACCACAGTAAGAACATGTCTTACCATGTCTGCAAGGGAGATATAGAGGAACATTCCACCAGCAATGGCAAAGATAGCATTTGGAGCAAAACTACTGCCCAGCAGGATCCCCAATGCAAGACCGAGATAACAGCACATCGCAGACAGCAAATTAAAACACGCAGCCTGACCAACACTCATGCCCGAGTTCAAAAGCATGACAAAATCACCTACAGAGAGACAGAGAAAGAATTTAGACTTTAAAAAATAAATGATATTTTGATGATAAGTCTCTATGTCTGTGTTTTACCCAGCTCATGAGGGAACTCTTCACAGAAGATTGCAATAGAGGTGCTGAAGCCGGTGAGTAGAGAGAGTGTGAATGATGCTCCGATGGCCAGACCGTCTATGAAGTTATGCACAGCATCACTAACAGTGATCATCCATGCCACAGTCTTTATATTAGACATTCCATCCCCTTTCAGCCAGCGACAAGTTAATAACACACATGCATTCTGTGCAGAGAGGAGACACTGTTAGAGGCCATTCACACAGAACAATAGGTTGCTGTCGTAACCCCGGTTCTCTGAAACATCAAGTGGAGCAATCCACCTATGGGAAGGGCATCCATACCTGACCTCTGCAGAAACAGAGTCTGGCTAGACAGACAGAAGCGCGCAACCAATGCTCGGTAAGGCCCACCCCCTTACCTGAGAGCATATAAGGCCTGCATGCGCTGCTGTTCTCCAGTAAGTATATTCGCTTCTTGTGCGGCAAGCGGGGCAAAGCTTGTGGATCTCTCCACTCAATGTTTCAGAGAACCGGGGTTACGACAGTAACCTATTGTTCGCGATCCACCTATGGGAAGGGCATCCATACCTGACCTCTGCAGAAACAGAGTCTGGCTAGACAGACAGAAGCGCGCAACCAATGCTCGGTAAGGCCCACCCCCTTACCTGAGAGCATATAAGGCCTGCATGCGCTGCTGTTCTCCAGTAAGTATATTCGCTTCTTGTGCGGCAAGCGGGGCAAAGCTTGTGGATCTCTCCACTCAATGTTTCAGAGAACCGGGGTTACGACAGTAACCTATTGTTCGCTTTCATCATCTCGTGTTCAGGATCCACCTATGGGAAGGACATGGGCAGCTCCCCAATTGCCCAATACACTCACAGTGAGGTTCTGTAAGCCAGAGAAGGACGTCACCCCAAGGAGGCCGTGCCTGACACGTCCCATAATCAAACACCTGGCAGCCCTGACACGCAGGACATGAAACATGTATGAGGCATACACAAATTAAAATAAACCCAGCAACACATATATAAACACCCAGGCACAAATATAAATGCATGCTTGGTGACATGAATGTGCGTGGCCTGACCTGTTCCTTGCTACAATGCTACAGAGGTTTTGGTGACATCCAATCGGTAGTAACACACAAACATGGGGGGGAAAAGCCCAGCTGGCAGCCGAGCAGATATCCTGCAGTGACACTTCCCCTGAACAGAGCCCAAGAGGCGGCTAAGCCCCTTGTAGAATGAGCTCTGATGTCTCCTGGGGCTGCACTCCCTTCGATTCATATGCCAGAGCTATAGCCTCCAAAAGCCAATGTGAGAGGTGTTGCTTAGATATGGGACTCCCCCTGTGAGGGGGCGCCCATGAAATAAAGAGCTGGTCACTCTTCTAAAAAAGCACTGGTCCTGGTCATATATGTCCGTAATTCACGAACAGGACACAGAGCATTCAGCCTCTGATCCTCTGTGGAGGAAAAAGGAGGAGGGTGAAAAGCGGACAGCTCCAACAACTTCGATGTGAATGCAGAGAAACATTTAGGCATAAAAGCTGGATTAGGCTTAATGAAAACCTTATCTCCACTAAGAGAGAATTTAGTGCAGAAGGAATGTACAAAGAGTGCATGTAGCTCACTGAAACGTTTAGCTGATGCCAAGGCCAAGAGCAAAGCCGTCTTAGGGAACAGCACCTTTAAGGAAATACTTCCCAGGGGCTCAAAAGGATATTGCGACAGAGCCTCCAGCACCACGGAGAGATCCCATTCAGGAACAGTTCTCCTGATGACTGGCAAAGAATGACAGGCAGTCTTCATAAATCTGCAAATTAGAGCAATGTTTCCCAACCTTTTTTGAGTTGCGGCACCCTTTGGAAATTAACAAACTTGTGGCACCCTACAAAATTAATTTTGTCACAATATTTGAATTTCTAACTTCGATATGATAATTTGAAAAGTATAGATATTCGGTACAACAGGGAAGAACTGCAGAATATAATGTCATACAGATATTTTTTATATTATTTTAAAAATGTGTCCATCAATGGTGGCAATCAGTAGGCTAATTTCTAACGAAGAGACCAATTTATATGACAGATTTTAATGTAGGCTTTTATACATATGTAAACATTTAATTACCATTATAACTAGCGATCTCACAAATTTTTGCTCATTCAGTGTTTTTTTTATTTTACATTTTATTTTTATTTTGGTGCAGTAGCACAAGCTTGATTTCAAACTTTGAATTGAATTAGTGGACTTTGCCGTTCCGATGAGCATGAACGGTATACGAGTGGAGCTGAGTGGAGCGCACACGCATAGAGCGGGATAATACATAGAGCGTCACACCTCACAACTCATTTTCGGTAGCCGAAATTTCGGTGCATCTCTAATTATTGGCGACATCAGAAATGGATATTATATCATAGATGCTTTTTTGAACAATTTAAAAATATATTTTTTTAATTAAAAAAAGATTTTTTACACTGCACCCCTGCTCTCGACAGACGGCACCCCGGTTGGGAAACACTGGATTAGAGGATGCTGCCAGACAGTTGAGCACTCAAAGCCCACATGACAGGCAGAAATAGCCGGGTAGACCTTAATTGTAGAAAAGGACCTGCCTTTATCCATAACGTCTTGTAAGAAACATCAGGAACCGAGCACCGATATGATGTGAGACCATGCCCATCACACCCCTCTTCAAACACTTGCCAATTACAACCATATAAGGGCTGTGTAGAAACAGCTCTGGCATTCTGTATAGTAGCAACCACACGAGGGGAAAGCCCTAGTGCGTTTAAGTTTGTCCTCTCATGGGCAAGGCCCAGAGAGCCACCCTGTCTGGGTGTGGGTGATAAATCTCCCCGATCACTTGAGACAATACGTCTGTGCGGAGGGGGAGGCGTCATGGCTGGGCATATAATAGAGGGATAATCTCTGCCAGCCACAGTGCTTTGGGCCACTTGGGTGCTATCAGAAGGAGAGACAGGCCCTGCTCTCTCACCCTGGCTAGTGTGGGAATTATCAAGCACAGGGGAGGAAAAGCATACAGCAGCACTTTGGGCCACGGGTGGGCATTGGGCAATGACAGAGGTGGGGGTGGCCTCCTCATCCTCTGAGACCCCGAGAAGGCCCGCGTCGTCATCACAGCTGGAACCGGCCGATCGAAGATCCTCATCGGGGAACACCGGATTGGGCTGGTCAGCCCAGTCGAGAGACACTGCGCCCCGGGACGCCCAGGCGGGTCAGGATGCGAACACCACTAACCTAAGGCTGAATAAAAGACTGTCACGTCTGGCGGAGGCTGATCTGGCAATATGTCCTCCTGAAGACACGCAAGTGGGCAGTTTAAAATTCAACCAAGATGTGTGTCAACTGGAGAACAGCAGTGCATGCAGGCCTTATATGCTCTCAGGTAAGGGGGTGGGCCTCACCGAGGCACTGGATGCACACTTTTGTCTGTCTAATCAGACTTGGTGCAATTGGATGCTTTTGCAGAAGTCAGGTACAGATGTCCTTCCCATAGGTGGATTTCGAACACGAGATGATGAATGAGAACTTTTTTTTTACAAACTTTTTAAAAACATGCCTTTATACCTTATGTTTTTTTTTTTTTTTGCGTTTTTGGAATGCGGTGTCATTCGCAAGTTGCCATAAAAAAAAGACACCAGAGGTGAACACTTTTTTTCTTTTTAAGTTTGTCTTTTTAAAGGGATAGTTCACCCAAAAATGAAAATTTGATGTTTATCTGCTTACCCCCAGGGCATTCAAGATGTAGGTGACTTTGTTTCTTCAGTAGAACACATATGATGATTTTTAACTTTAACCGTTGCAGTCTATCAGTCGTATAATGCATGGCAATGGTAACAAAATCTATGAGTAAAAAAAAACATGCACAGACAAATCCAAATTAAACCATGCGGCTCGTGACGACACATTGATGTCCTAAGACACGAAACAGTATTTATATAATTTTTTACCTCTAATACACCACTATGTCCAACTGTCTTTGGGCGCGCGCACGGCATCTGGTGCGTGAGGTGTGTACGCGCTCTGGCGTAGTTTACGTTAATGGGTGTGTTGATATCCAGCCGAAGAGCAATCAACCATAACTTCAGGCGAGCAGGCTCAGAAGTTGGGAATACGTTTAGTTTCAAATCGGTTTGAACAATCCGGATAAGCGCAAGTAAGTACCATTTTGATTAGCCGTCGTACCTACAGTGTTTGTGCACTGTGTAAACAATGAGTGACGTATACGCGTGAGAGATCCCTTTCGGCGCTTACGTAAACTACGCCAGAGCACGTACACACCTCACGCACCGGATGCCGTGCTCGCGCCCAAAGACAGTTGGACATAGTCGTGTATTAGAGGTAAAAAATTATATAAATACTGTTCGGTTTCTGAATCTGTGTATCATTCATTTTTTTATTTAATATCGAAAGTTTAAAAAAAAAGAGAAAACGGCTCCTTTTTCGTTTTTTGGGAAAAAAAACGAAAAAAACGAGAATTCAACTTAAGTTTTCATTTTTCGTTCATGGGTGGAAAAATGAATAAACAGCTTGAATATTCGATTTCTACATGTGGGCGGGAATTAAACGCCCCTTTCTGCTGATTGGTCAGCCGAAGATCAAACCGTGCCTTCATCAGTTCTTCTGCAGTATCACGCAGCAGAATAATAGTCCTCTGCTGCTGCAGTTGTATTGATTCTTAACACATTTATTGCAACTACATTTAATCTTTTTTCATCAAACAAACAGGCTAATGAAGGCTTACTCACCCAGTAAGTCTGTTTGTTTAATTAAGAAATTAATATATAAATATATAAATATTTTAAACAGAGACAAAAAGGAAAGAATAATAAATTGGCTTGAGTATATATAGGCCTATGTTCACGCAAGTACTGTCATTCTGACTGACAACCGGAGAACAACAGATATTAAATAGCCTACTGTTAGAGTTATATAATGTAGTCTTGTGTTTTACTTGTATCTCAAAAGGATATGCACTTGTGCGCAGCGTGAGCTGCAATGCAAGATTTTCATAAAATATAATAACTTGCCATTTTGGTTTGTTTCTCACCAAACCCTCAGTATACCTTCAGAATGCTTGGAATATACGTCACGAGATGCATAGGATTATTTTACGACAGATATGCATCCGCTTAAGAAAAAAAACTAAATTCACCATTCTCTGCCATTAAATTGGCAAGTGTGAGCAGGACATTTTTGTGTTATTAAGTAATAAGCCTTTAGAAGAACATTAAGGTGAGTAGTGACTCTAGTTCAGACAGTTCCAATAAATTGCGATGGGTTAAATAAACTCAATAAGCAGACAGACGCGACTACAGTCAAGCACAGACCAGTATTGAAGCGCACAGGAAATAAGCAGCAGTCATATTTAAAGCAGTTTAAATTAATATTGAGTACTGATTGATGTTCACTTGGATTTTTTTCCCCATCGAGGGGAAATAACTTAATACTCTGTCATTTATAGTCGTATGGTAAAATGTATATTTTTAATTATGTAACGTTACGTTCAAAATAACTACAAAATGTCATGCCTTTGAAAAATAAAGAGAACAACAGAATGCGCTTCTTTAGCACATTAGTCTCCTTGAGCATCTTTCTGGCGCATGCCACAAACATGAACCACAGCTAATACTTGTCTTTTAAAAGGCTTCATATAAGCATTAAATGCATCATATAAGTCACTTTGGAATAAATCACAGTAGGCCTATGTATCATGATAAAAAAAGCCACTTTACAGTCTGGAAATACTTTAGGCTATAGCATTCTTTCTCGGACCCCCTATCACTTTAAGAACCGCTGGTCTACACAGAAGAAAGACCTGACTAGACTCTGCCCCAGTACGAGTTGTGTCGAGCTATTCATTAGTCTGTTTGATGAGAAAAATATGAAATTGATAAAATGGGTTATTAATCCGTACAACTGCAGCAGTTGAGGACTATTATTCTGCTGCGTGATACTGCGGAAGAACTGAAGAAGGCACAGTTTGATCTTTGGCTGACCAATCAGCAGAAAGGGGCATTTAATTCCCGCCCACATGTAGAAATCGAATATTCAAACTGTTTACTCATTTTTCCACCCATGAACGAAAAACTAAAATTTAAGCTAATTTCGAATTTTTCGTTTTTTTCCAAAAAACAAAAAAGGAGCCTTTTTCTAATTTTTCTACTTTCAATATTAAATAAAAAAACAAATGATCGAATGATACATGGATTTTTCTGGCACAAACTGATCGTTTCGTGTCTTAGGACATCAATGTGTCGTCACGAGCCGCAGGGTTTAATTTGGATTTGTCTGTGCATGTTTTTTTTTACTCTCATAGATTTTGTTACCATTGCCATCCATTATACGACTGACAGACTGCAACGGTTAAAGTTAAAAATCATCATATGTGTTCTACTGAAGAAACAAAGTCACCTACATCTTGGATGCCCTGGGGGTAAGCAGATAAACATCAAATTTTCATTTTTGGGTGAACTATCCCTTTAAGCTCAAGTTCTGTGTGAACTTTTAGAAAAACACATCTCTAATAATTTTTTTTAACTCCACTGCCCTGCATCTCACATTTTTAAACACAAAAACACATTCTGTGTGATTGGCTGATAATGTTGAAGAACAGAAAATAACTGATTTTGCGTCGTCAATGGGTAACCTTTTTTTTTTTTTAGCTTGAAACAGCACCTTTCAAATAAGGCACTCATTCAAATTATGCTAAAAATGCAGAGAGAAGCAGTGCATTGGTCAAAGATAACGGTCTAGAATGGAAACATGTTTCTACTTAAGACAAATGTTAAATAAAGTCCCACTGTCAGATAGTCACATATATATAGCTAAAGCTGCAATTGTGACATATAAAGTCAGAATTACAAGAAATATAGTCACAATTGTGGTATTTAAAATTATATTCTGACGTACTGTATGTGCAGTCTAGTGGATGTTTGCATTGAAAAACAATTAGTAGAAAAAAACTGGTGAGAAACAAAAATGCTTTAACTGTGTGGACTGCCTATTAGTTTAAATATCATTAGATGGTGAATTAACATTTCTGAGAGAACTGAAGGAGACAAAGTCAACAAACAGCAGATGAGCACATGCCCACATGCAAGATCAATAATGTGCTTCTGTAAATCATTAATCTTTAACCTAATATTTATTGTGCTTTCACTACTTCAGGAAATCATGCACATTTCCTGAAGGATCTGGTAAACATCTGGGTGCGAACAGGGAAATCGCAGTGTTTATTTTTTTTGTGTGTGTATATAATTAGTGAATTATCTGTATTACCTGTTCAACAGCTGGACTCTCACTTGGGTTGTTGGACTTTTCATTGATAGAGTTTATCTCATGATTGGTGTTGTTTGTGATGATGCCACCGCTGATGTTGTTTATGACAACGTCATTGCTAAAGGTGGTGATGGTGACATCAGCTGACTGCAGGGGAGGGAAATGACTGTGTCCCAGCTGCAGTGGAGGTGAACCATTGAATTAGGCCTGCAAACAGCTTGATCTGTTCTACTGAATAATGTGCACATGTACAAGCTCTTACCTCTGTATCTGCTTTCAGTACCATCTTTAAAACTCGTTCAGTGAAGAACAAAATGTAAAATCCACCAAAAATACCAACTACGTTTAGCACATAGTTATCATCTTTAGGATCTAAGCCAAGGGCCTGTTCAGTTGGCAAAAAAGATAAGAATTAGGACTGCATGCATGAAGATTTTGAGTAATTGACTGTTTTTTGGCCAATCTTATAATGCAGTGCTGGGGGGCGCTCAGGACCAGGGTTGAGAAACACTGCTCTAGAGCTACATATTTTTCCATCTATACCTTTGAAAATCATTTTATCTCTCAAATATCATCTCATAATCTCATTGTAACTCATTCTTACCTCTGGGATAAGTTGCAGTACAGCATTTGAAAACAGTGTCCCAATGGCCAGTCCAATGAAATACGTCAAGACTTTTGGAAAATATGGTTTTTTAGTGAAAGGCACCAGAAATAACCCCAACAGAGCAGCCAAGTTTATCACGGTCACAGCCAGGAAACCATAACCCCAAACTACAGGAAGGAGGAAACGGATTTACACATATATTGAGGAATATTACAATTATTTCCATCAATTCAATTTAAGAAGTGAAAAAAAAAACTGTAGTTTCAATTTATCACAACTTAATGCAGTTCAACTTCACTGCATCCCAACACAGAAACCTAATGCAGGAAGTGTATTAAGTTTTGTTACTGGATGCAGTGAAGTAAAATACTCTTTTACAGCCTGTTAGTGAGGACATCATTACCATCTGAAATGGGATCAGACAAAGGCTGTTTTTTCTGAATGTGAAATGAGAAACTGATACCGCACAGTTCAAAACCTTCAACAAAATCAGTGAATCAACAATGTGATGATGGGTCATGGAAAATCCACTTATCAGTTCAAGTGTTTGCTCTCTAAAAGAATCTGTGTGTAATGTGTGGTGTGATAATAATATCAACTTTTAACCATTGTGATTCATAAGCAAAAAGGTCAAAACCATGATTACACAAAAGTGTAAAATACTTGGCCGAGTTTCACACCCAAAATAAACACTAGGGAATCAATCTGTAACTCCCTGATAAAATGGTAAAATAAGTTGATTTGGTCTCGAGGTTTTATTGTAATCTCGGTCTATTTCCTCATTAATCAAAATACTGTATATTTTCCTGACTTCATACAGCACATTTGATTGTCGTTTCCACCAAGATGAAAGGGTTTGTGGTATTCAGACTCACCTTTGTGATCAGGTAATAATGAAGAATCATTGAGGTTTGAGGGGGAGGTGTGAGAGCAGGCAGGGAGCAGGACCCGATTGAGAATAGCTGGACACATCATCTCCAGATCATTGAGACTGACGTTTTTCATTATAGCGTGCCCCAATTAATATGCAAATTAGATTCAGTAGTCTCATAGATGGGAATATCAATTTATGGACATTTTACGCACATATTGCATTAAGTAAAATTGTATATCAAACCGCTCTGTTATATCTTTCAAAGCATAGTTGAGAATCATCTTTGTACAAAGTTTGGTCAAAAACAGCCTGAAACCTAAAAACTGATCGGTGAATGAAAAAATAAAACATCGTTTCTGCCTATAGGCTATTCATGTCTATTTATTTTTTTGAAAAACGTAATGCTGGCGTCTTCTACAAGGACATAGAATAAAATATGAATGAAATATCTTTTTTCAAAAATGTTTTTTTCCCCCTCCATTTGTTTCTTGTGTGAAATAAACATTCAGAATATGTCCGTGACCTTTCACTTGTGTTGCTTGCTTTCTCTATTAGTTAAAGTGCAGCTTGCCGAAAGAAACTGGCATTACCTCAGTGTTCTTCAGCGGATTGGCTTCATCGTCGACAGATGCCGCGCGGCGGCTGGTAATGAGGCGCAGAAAATTGTCCAGGTTTCCCGTGGACAGCGATTTGCTTTCACCGTAGAAGCGCAAAACACTTTGCATGAAACTTTCCTCCATATTTCTATCCTTTCGAAATGAATAACTTTACCGAACAACTATCCGAGAACAGTGTAAAGCAGTCGACGGTCAAGACGGATGGAGACCACGTGCGCACATTCTAACTAATAACTGAAGCCTCAGGTTAATAAATGAGAAACCCTTTTCTTTCATTTCCTTTTCAGAAATGATTTGCAATCTCCTGGACGTGAGAGGAACAACTATTTGACGGCTTTACTAATCAATCTGTAGTCTTAATAGTGGAGTCCACCTCTTGACGCTCACTCATCCATTCCTGAGCAAAGATCAGGAAAGAAACTTCTGCAGCACTGAGGGTCAAAGAACAGCAACATGCTGCTGCCCAACCACTGCTACTGCCAGCCGGATCACTGCCGTCACTCCGTGTCAATAAATGAAGCCTTTGTTTGCGCTTTTCCAGACATTCTTGCAACGTGTTCAGGTCTGACTTGAGTAACATTCAAGTGATCTTGTAGAAGGACGTTACAGCCATTGAAAAGAACACAATGCCAATATTTGCACATTTCTCAGGGAAGCCTATTTTTTTATCACTGACCAACATGACTTGGTGTTTTTCGAAAACAGCCACATTAAGTAAAAATTAAATATTTTATATTAATATACCAACAACAATGGACTATGCAGTTTGTTTTTATATGGTTTTAATATAAAATATATATATATATGTGTGTGTATATATATATATATACACACACACACATACAAGTAATAATTAACAGGGCCGTCCTGAGAATGCAGTGCCCTGCAATCTTTTATTACATTTGAATAGTTGATTTTAAAGCCGTCAGTCAGACAACTTGTCAAGCACATCATAAAATCAGTAGACATCCCTGAGAGACGTGATATGAAGATTTGCAGTGATTTCTTCAGCAGTGGTGAGTCTCCATGCTCCAAAAATAACTGTGGATTTTTTAGACAGCATCAGGAAGCCATTGACATCAAAGTGACCGGGAATATCGTCAACATCCAGCCAAACATACACAGCAGGAAAGGAGCAGTGCAGAGTCACGAAAAAGCTCTGCACAATTCTAGTGTCCTTTACAGTAAACTGCAATATACAAATAAAATAAACCTGTCAGTCAGTTGAGGGATTCAATTTCTTAAGGACAAGCATTTGCATCTCTGCTTAGGTGGATGTGTTTGTAAATGGTGTGCGAGAATGTATGGTTTTTACCGTGATATTGGGTTTCTGCAAACCCTCTGCATATCGTGGAGAGCTGAGGAAGATGTGATTGTGAGGGCTGATCATTTGACCTTCTGGACTACTGAGAAGAAAAGCAACTATGCATGAGCGCCGTGTGCAGTTCCCACATTGCGTCAACAGAGCTGATATAGAAAGCTGAAACACAAGGGTGCTTCCTCCTGCTTTTATTGTAGTCGCGTTGGACTCTAAAGAACACACAGCGTTAAAGCTGCTCCAGCGGTATAATTTCACCTGTGAACATGAGCATAACATGACAAATACTGGTCAAAATTCAAAAATAATCTAATAGAGGTAAACACAAAATGGAAACATGTTTACTCACCAGTGGATCCTCTGCGGTGAATGGGTGCCGTCAGATTATTACAAACAAGCAGCTTTTCACTTCACAAGATGTTAACTGACTGAGTCGTGTGGATTATTGTGATGTTTTTATCAGCTGTTTGAACTCTCAATCTGATGGCACCCATTCACTGCAGAGGATCCATTGGTGAGCAAGTGATATAATGCTACATTTCTCCAAATCTGTTCCGATGAAGAAACAAAACTCTACATTTTGGATTTTTTGGGTAAACTATTCCTTTAATTCATTCTCTTAAAACTTTGAATTGCATTAAAACTCTAAATTAAAATGTCATACAATTTTAATCTAACATTCTCTGCAATAGATGATCATTATATAATAACCAAAAACAATAGTCAATTATGTTATGAAGCACTACCATCTTACCTTAGCTTTGACATTGTAAGGTCCGCGCACCTGGCCCAACGAAGGTATCCAGTGGCGGATGAAGGTCTCTTGCGTGTTCGGTCTTTTCAGCGCGCCGAGTTATTCAATTTAGGTTTAACTCAATCTGACTCCATTTTAGTATCTGAATTCTAATTTAGGTTGAAAGGCACATTGGTTGTTTGTCGGTCTCTGATTATTCTTACATTAACTTATTCTAATTAACTCTTTACTTTGTATTTTTTCTCGTTCATTAGGAATCTGTGTCGCTTAGGATGCCTCACGGCGGCCGCTATGCGTGGGCTCCACGATCACAAACTCGCCAGTTTGATCCTTATTCAGAGGTTTTTTGGCTAATACTATTTCCTTTAAATAGTAGGTTTGTTTAGCCCCCTACAATTACCCATGTAATGCTCAAACAATAATCAGTGTGCTTCTCAGAGTGGCTGTCAGAGACGGCATAGATCAGCAGATCTCCTTTGTCCTCAACCCCCACTGAGAGCATAGGTACATAAAAATCTGTAGCCCAGTAGTGTAGCATTTTCCATTTACCACCAAACTCTGAATGTACAAGAGATTTCCCAGTCAACAAGCATACTTTGACTTTGTATGCTCATGTGCACATGCATGACAAATTACTTTTAGTAAGCAAGAATGCTTTCTTCTATATAGAGATGAAGAGTGGTAGACGTGCACATGATTCATTTACCTACAGAGGACCAGGAAGGCTCCTGCCAAATGTCATTGAGCTGCCAGTAAAGGGTGCCCATCGTATGACCTTTGGCCTCAACAATGTCACTACAGCTGCGGTGGTAGAATTCTGATTTCCATCTTCATGATGCTGCCGATGAGCTGAAAAATTGCTCCTGAAATCCCAGTCTGAAGACACTGAAACCTGGTTGGAGGGGAGAAGTTGAAAAACAAGAGGGTTAAGTGATGTTTTTGAAGCATGCTTAATTGTTCTGAATGTGCACTTGTAATGTACTTCAAATCTATATTATATTTATATAAAAAATGTGCTTGCAGATAATAAAATAATAATGAAATAAAAGTAAAGAGAGTACACTTTCATTACACTAACTCAGCTTTGGGATCATAACATAAACTAGTTCTAGGTAGTACATACTGCAGATGTTAAATCTCAAAAAGCAGATGGATTTTTATTAAGTGTAGTACCTTACTAAGTGTAGACAATGAAGGCCAGGACTGGAAGCCATACTCAGAGGCAAAGCGTGTGCGAGGGAAAGCAGTCCAGTCCCAGCAATCCTTGTAATAGCTGTAGTAATGGGTGTCTCCAAAGTGGGGGTCATCGGGGTCCTTAGCCACCCAGCCTTCCTTCTCAGACTTAACCCCATTGGTTGGGCTGGACACTAGAAAAGGACAGGTGCTGTCCTCCTGAATTAAAGCACAGCATCCTTTGGTAAAGGCTTAAGATAGTACTTGAATATTAGTGTGTATGTATCTCAGTCTCACCTGCAGGACGATGTCTCTGATGTTCTCAACATACAGGCTGACATAGTCTTTCACATACAGTGGTCGCTCAGCAACAGGTATGTTGAACCAGTCAGTTGCAATGGCAGCTTCGTTCTCATTGTTCCCACTCCAGATGACCACAGAGGGGTGAGATTTCAACCGTCGAACCTGAACCACAACAAATGTCCATATAATTGTAAACAATAACCGGTGGGTCAATGATGCTCACTTTCTTTCGTCTGGATCTGTAATTTATTCAAAAGATTCATTACAAAAATGCAATTCACACAATGGTGTAAATACACCTCTTCTATGATAAGAATGTTTTTAAATTTTGAAATGTTCTCGGTGGCATAAAGTCAAACATGTCTTGCGTTCATAATGAAGAAATATTTTATATTATTTCTTAGGAAAAAAGCATTCTACTAAAACTGCTTCTCTTAATTATATTTGAAAAACATTTGACCCTTGGAGCAGTTATTAGTATCATTTATAATATCATAGTACGTATTAATATTTTTGATTAGCTTTTATTTTTATATTTCTGGTTTAACTTTAGATTAAGTTTTAGTAATTTTGTTATGGAGCATTTTTATTAGTTTTTGGGGTTTTTTTTAGCTTTATATTTAGCTTTCATTTATTTTATTTCAATTTTAGTAATTTTTTCATCAAATATTTATATTTCATATTTTATATAATATTTTATATATATATAATATGTTTCAGTTGTATTTAACAACTATTTTTAATAGTGATCATTCATGATATTTGTACTAAATACTTTATTTTCGATATGGAAAAAATGTTGTATTAAAATATTCACTCACAACATGAAATTTTAGAATCATTTCATTTAAACTTTTCTTGAAATTTTTTTTCTAAACACTCTAATATATCATTGACCATTTATTTGAGGTGAACATAATATATGAGAGTACTATGTATGCAAACCTGCTGTGTGATCTCCTCCCTCACTGTCTGTATAAAATCCTTTTCTGTAGTGTACAACGCACAGGCAAACATGAAGTCCTGCCAGATCTGACATAAGAGCAAACAAATAAACAAATCAATCATTTAAAGCATGTCACAGGTGGGGGGATGTCATTTAATAAGCTCACCATGATTCCATACATATCACACAGGCTGTAGAAGATGTCTTGCTCATACACTCCACCACCCCACACTCTTAAAGCATTCATATTCGCCTTCTGTGCAGACCGGAGTAGGATCCTGTAACGCCAATGCAGAAACATGGCACGATGACTAAAGCTTCAAAGTGATTTCACATTTAACAGCTGTAGCGTCTGCGTAGGATCATGCATGATAGTTGGACTGTTTATGGCTTAAAAGACCTTCAGTTTGGCCATTGAACTAGGTTGCTTTAAGCTGTAAATCTACTCCTGAAAGGCATGAACAGGAATCCAGTTTGAACCCTTCAGGAAAATTGGTTTCCCATTGATCCAGAAGTAGAAGCTGAGGCCAGGGGATGAGGGTATAGGCTCCTGGACCAACTCCACTGTGCGGAAAGCAACCTGAAACACAAAACCACAACACAAGAGTGAAATAATGCAGACTGAGAAAAAAATAAAATAAACAGAGAGAAAGATTACCATTCGCTCTGCATTAAATGCCTCTCCATCCTCCAAGTTGACATCTATCATCAGGTCATATAGAGTCTGCTCTCCATGTCCAAACGGCCACCACAAACTTACACTCTTACAGTGAACACAATATTTATCATTATATATATCAAGGTTATTATTGTTATCTAAAACTAAAACTATAAAACATTTTAATTACTTGAAATAAAATAAAAATTAAGTAAAATAAAATATAATATAAAAGACGTAAAAACGTATTTTATTTCAGCTAGTTGCCAAAGCACCATTTCTCATTTTCATTGTTTAACTTGATTCAAATAACTAAAACTGAAATAAAAATGTATTAAAACTCTGTAAGACATTTTTTAAATGACAAAAACAACTAAATTACTAAAACTACCATAAAAACTAAAATTAAAATGAAAACTTTTTTCTTAATATTAATTAATTATACAAATATTAATTAAAAAACGATAATATTATCCCCAACTATAATACTATCTCGATACAAAAAAACAAAAACACTGATATACAGTATGTGACATTTCCTTTGAAATGCATGTTAAAATGATACGAAATGGTCTTAATCAAGCAAACTAGAACTGATCTCACCTGATTGAGCTGTAAGACAAAACACTTTTTACTCTGCCCAGGTGTAAGGGACAGTTGAAATTCTGCCTCTGACTGCAATAATGGCATGGACAGATGGACAAGGCCCTTAGATGCGACAAAAATGTCAAAGAACAATTCCACTTCAACATTCCAACTTGAATGTTCAGAGTCTGGATACAGAGAAAGACAGAAAGACATGGAGAGAAACAGGACAAGAATATGGAGGAAAGAGGGATTTGCATATTATGTTGATTTGTTTTGATATTATATTAATGTCTAAAATCCCTTCTCCTTCATATGCAAATATGTGTGTACCAAATCTTGGATTTGTGGTATAACTTAGAACCCTTAAAGTGTTGAAGACTTCCAGACGAACTCCCTTCCAGATGCCCAGAGTAGGGAAAGATGGACCCCAGTCCCAGCTAAATGAGCTTTGAGCCTGAAAACAGCAAGAGACCAAAAACTCAATCAGGAAACCAATAACAAAAAAGTTTTTAATTATATTATTTAATTAATTAAATATACAGTATATTGGATACATATTTAATGGCAGTACTTCAGCAAAAAAGTGGTATCACCATATACTCTTAATGAACTTTTTGGGTTTGCGAGTGTGACATTGTGTGTACCTTTCTGATAAAGTTAACATGACACTCTCCTTTCTGTACAGGAGGAGGACAATCAGGTGGTACCCTGTATTCAGTGTGGGCATGACTCCTCTGAGATGCATATGTCACAGCTGACATAATCCACACCTGGAGAATATTATCTTCATCCTTCAGCAAATCAGTGACTTCAAAATCCTGAAGAAAAAAATCTTTATGATTTCAACATTCTGGGGAAAAAAAGTGCTTTTAAGGAAAACCTTTGTTGTTATTAGTACTATTATGCTAGAGTCCATAAACATATAAAGAACCATTCAAAAAAACGTGCTTGTACACAGAAGGGTTATATATTTACATGTCTGCGGAACATATTGTCTGTCTTTCCGATGGTGACTCCATTGAGAGAAATTGTAGAGACTGTGTCGACTCCTTCAAACACTAGGACGGCTTTCCCTTTCCCTCTGTAAAGAGCACATAATATTCCATCTGTGGTCCTGTCTAATGATAAACCAACACATCCTTGACATTCTAGCTCTAGATGTATGGTACAAATCAGAGGGCAGGCTTAGTTGGACTTACCTAACATGCCTGGGTACTGAGCATGATGTGGTGGAAGTCCAGTTGTCAAGTGAAATCCATCTGTAGGCCAGGTCATTATACCTATAATATGGATCCTGTTGACACACAATAAAGTTTATAGGAACATTCATTTCAGAGTTTGGACTGTTAATAATGACTTTAGAATGTTTGTAATTGTTTGTAATACCGAAATGAATCCCTGACGCTGCAGAGCAGTATGAACACAGCCCGGCACCTCCGCACTGAGAGAAACAGATGAGTTTGAGTTCAGCAGCTGCCATTTCCCGTTCAGAGAGATAACATCAACTCCCAGACTGGAGCTCTTCACTTCAGACGCAAAAGGGCTGTCGGGAAAAAGGAGCTCTAAAAGGGAAAAGCACGCAAGACCATACCACGTGATTCATGTTTATTAATCATGGCCGACTTGACACTACCAAAGCCATTTCTATATTATATTGTTGAATCACGGTAGGTAAAGCCATAAACACACCGCCCTGGTGTTTTCTGCTGCACTTCCCGGTTGAAATCAAAAGCACAGATCAGCTGCTCTCTCACGTGGAAGCAAAAACATCCGGTGGCGTTTACGTTTAGGGTATGTGATCGAAAAATATTCTACAAAAATAATACAAGTATATTAATTGTATTTAAATATAATGATGGAATTTTAACTATGCTTGAAAATTAAATATTGTAGCGAAAACAAGGGCTTTTATTTTGCCTGCACTGCTACCTAGTGGTGGGGATATTGATCCATCCTCGTAACTACAATCTTTTGATTAATTGACTATTCATTCACTGATTTGTTCAGTTATTTTTTATATAAGTGGCCTTTTATGCATTTGAACGCAGGAAAGCATTCACGCGCTTTAAAACGAGTCTGTCAGTGGAAGTGAACGAAAAGTGATTCGCAAGATTTATTCAAAAACACCCATTCGTTCAATAACGAAACACCACTAGAAATGCGGTTTAAAATTTAAGATCACGTTTAATTAGAAAACATTTGATATCTTCATTCTAATCACTTGCTATGTTTTATGTTCTATATCTTACAATACAAAAAATGCAAAGATAAATATTTTTGTCCTTACCAAACCTTATCAAGTACACTAATAATCAGATGATTCATTCTAAATTATTCATGGCCTCAAATGCTAATTTCAAGTGATAAACCATAACCACTTTCCATATTCAATATATGTGGAAAAAAGCAGTCTAATCTATGTTCATCTAAATACAGACAGTAAAATTCAAATAGAAAAACAACCCCACAGCAATGAGTTATACATATTTATTGAGAGAAAAAAGTAGCGGGATTTTAAACGGATATTTAAGCCAATCGAGCGAGTTGTATCTCAGTGTCACGGCTGTGAAAAGTTGGGCCAACAGCTGATCAGAATGTCGCAAATCTTTACAATCAAACAGGATATAGGAATCAGTCCCAATCTCTCACCACTGATGTACAACATCTGACCTTTTCTCCTGTGACTGCATGCACTCCAGGAGTAAAGCCCTCAAAAAAGCAGAACAACCTAAAGACATTCTCTTTCCGAGCAGCTCTGAGAGAACACACTCTGGTCATACAGGCATGTCGTGTTGTGGAGTGAGAGGAGTTGATTGGTAAAGATCAAAGATAGGCAGAGTTGAGAGTGGAAGAACTTCCATCAGACTGGCGAGGTCCATTTCAAGACTTTGTAGTGTGGAAAGGCCAGGAGCAGGCCTGCATTCCTGGTTGAGCAGAAATCTGGGATTGTGCCTCCATAAGAGACAGATGGGGAAATATGGTCTTGCAACAGTGTCCGAAACATGAGAGAACAAACAGTGTATAAATGTGTCCAGAAAACATCACATGGCATATTTCTGAGTCCATTCCCGCGCTATTCTGTTGTATCTGCAAAGAGGACAGAAAAATATTAGACATTTGAAATCAAGTGACCCTTCATGCAGCCAAAATGCAGTTCAGTTTCAAACCCTTCTCATGACTCGATGTAATTTCTCCTTCATTAATGATGTACCGGTACTTCAGTTGATCTCTTTTTAAAACATTTTTACTTGAAGATTTAAGGCAAGACACCCCAGATGAATGTAAAAAAAAAAACTAATAGACATCACCACAGTTGATTGATTATATTAAGAAATGCTAACATTTCTTGTATTTCACATTTCTGAAATTTTATATTGAAATATTCAAATTATCTAACTAAATATGCACTTATTTACATACATTTTCTGAACAGAAATCTGAACATTGGATAAGGTCAGGTAAATCAGGAAATTTAGCAGCCAGAAAAAACATATATATCACCATGTTTTTAGGAATAACTACTTGTATGAAATCCCTTAATTGGAATAAAACTGTTTGGTGTATGTAAGTGTTAGTGCATTGCTCAGTGAGTGGGACAAAAACTAATTCTGAGAAACTGCCTCTAAAGATATGTATAGTAGTTGTAATCTACAGATGCAAATAGATAAAGTGTGATAAACTAAACACTTAAAAGTGTGTTTTATTCCACTAGTCTGAACACATTATTAAAAGCCAAATAACCCAAAATCTCAAATGAAAAAGAAAATTTGTTTGCCTGTAGTATCTTGCCTTAATGTTTACTATATTTCTACTAGCATCCTGATGCTTCTCATGCAGTGCTACAACTAGCTCACACAAACCAAAAATGCTTTTAGAAGCATAGAAGCAAGAATTTACAACTCTAACATTTTTCACCTACT
Source organism: Sinocyclocheilus grahami (assembly GCF_001515645.1). NCBI lineage: Eukaryota > Metazoa > Chordata > Actinopteri > Cypriniformes > Cyprinidae > Sinocyclocheilus > Sinocyclocheilus grahami. Next base: position 812,451 of record NW_015505247.1, on the reverse strand, counting down.
TAAAGGGGTCATATGATTTAAATATCATATCATTTAAATTTTTCCATTCTCTTTGAAGTGTTACAAGCTCTTGGTGCATAAAGAAGATCTGTAAAGTTGCAAAGACTAAAGTCTCAAATCCAAAGAGATATTCTTTATAAAAGTTAAGAGTCAGCCACGCCTACCTAAAACGGCTCGTTCTAACACACCCCCACATGTCTATGTCACGATGTGGGAAGATTTGCATAACGCCACCCAAATGTTCATGCAAAGAAAGAAGGTGTAGCTTTTATTCTCGCTGTAGTATTGTTGCTGCAGCCATGTCGTGAAGACGCTGTGTGTTTCGTTGTGAAAGCGAAACTACTTTGTTTGGCCTTCCAAAAGAGGATGATATCCGCTTCGTCATGCCTAGAGCTGATCCGTGCTGGTCGCTGAGGAAATACATCAACTTCGCGCTGTGGATCGCTGGATCGGCTTTCACCGTGGACGAAGCGGAGTCCAGCCCGGGGTCGTCACATGTGGTTGCCGCAAGCCCTCCGGACGCTCCTTCGTCGAATCCGCCGGCCGCGCCGTTCTCAAGCCCACCGGCCGTTCCTCACTCTAGCTGCTGGCCTCTGCTCACTCTAGCCGCCGCTCACTCAAGGACACCGTGTGTAACGCTGTGTTTCGTTGTGAAAGCGAAACTACTTTGTTTGGTCTTCCAAAAGAGGACGATATCCATGCTGCTGTAAGACTTTACGGCTGATTAAAAGCCATGCTTACTGTAAGGTTGAATGCAGGACTAAATAAACCCTAACAAATCACAAGACTGCTGCGTTTGCGAAAGATAAAAGCATATCTGACTTTTCACTTGAAAGCATTCTGTGCTTTTCTCAGTCATTTCCGAAGAGACATGATAGCATGTATTAGTGATGCACACCTGCTGTGGCCACACGCTCATGCTGCAACACACCGGAAACAACAGATTGCAGCGCTTCACTCTCTACAGTACCTCTAATGTTCACAATGCAGAGTTGACTTTCACCTACAGCATGGCATATTTCTCTGTCCATTCCTTTGCCATTCTATTATACCTGATAGAGCATGGTGTGTTAGAAAAAAAGTCCTTGCTCTTCTGACAGCCCTTTCCATTCACAAAAACCTTGTGTCTTAAAATGATGCCCACAACCACATCACTTAGGAAAAAAGGGCTGACATAAGGTGCCCTTATTTATTTATTACATATTAAAAAAAATTTAACAACAGTCAAATGTTATTAAATTAAGGTTTGATGCTGATATTATCTGTGATAAACTGCTGTAATTTGGTGCTGACTGCATTCAAATAAGCTTTTTGGATCAGACTTACAATGTAAATGTAACTGGCTTCTCTAGCAAAAAGATAAATAATATTAATTTGCTTTCACTTATAAAGCATAAGCAATGATTTTTACGGTCCAGCAAAAAAAATCTGAGACTCTCACTAGATTTAAAAATTTGTAGTAAGTTCAAATGAATTATAAGTGGAAGATAACAAAATACAAAAAAGAAAACAAATTTACAAAAATAATGTTAAATATAGCAAATAATGTATAATTTAAAAATAATTACATTTATACCAGATGTGCGCAAATGAAAGCATAATACTTGTGTGCCTCAGGCTGTACTTACTTCTCTGTGTCTGTTTTATAGATTCGGGCAATCTCTGGCACAAGAGGGTCGTCTGGATTGGGGTCACATAAGAGTGAGCAGATGGACAGGAGAACTATAAAGAGGAGCACAATATGGAGACACATTGACATATAGCACAGGGAATTCAATTATACAAAATATCACATTGCTTGTCCAATCAATTAAGTCAACTGGAGCTACCTTATGTATCTATTATAGGCCTAATTTGTTTCAAGTATTAGGACTAATTGTTTCTAAGCATTTTCTAATAAAGAAACACCTATTGTGTGTGTACCTTTAGAAATAGTAAGTGCAGGAGACCACTGGGACCTGAGGATATCCAGACAGATGCTGCCATTACTGTTTATGTTGGGATGGTAGATTCTTGTAGTAAATGCAACCTAACACAAAGAAAACAAATGTTATACACACCTACCTACAGGCAAACATGCAAAAAAAAAGAAAGGTATTTTGTGCTGTTTTTAACGTTCTTACCTTTGGTGGTTTGAAGGGGTAATCTGTTGGGAAGTGTATGGTTAGGAAAAAAACACCACCCTGATATGGACTTTCATTCTGGGTTTTTTTTTTATAAAAAAGGGGGAAAATATCTTTAGTACATTTACACTACTGTTTCAAATTGTTTGGGGTCAGTAAGATTTTCTTTTCATTTTAATTTAAAGATCTTTGTTTTACAAAAATTAATACTTTTATTCAAGGATGCATTAGAATGATAAAAATTGACAGTAAAGACATCAATAACGTTACAAAAAAATCAATTTCAAATAAATGCTGTTATTTTTAACTTTTTTATTCATCAGAGAATCCTCAAACAATGGTTTCCACAAAAATATTAAGCAGCATAACTGTTTTCAACATTAATAATAACTGGCATATTAGAATGATTTCTGAAGGATCATGTGACACTGAAAATTCAGCTTTGCATCACAGGAATAAATTACATTTCAAATATATTGAAATGCAAAACAGTTGTTTTAAATTGTAATAATATTTCAAAATATTGCTGTTTTTACTGTATTTTTTTATCAAATAAATGCAGCCTTTGCTAGCATAAAAGACTTCCAAAAACATTTTTTTAAAAATGCAACCAACACCAAACGTTTGAACAGTATTGTACATTTTGTGTCAGTATTTTACTATTTAGTAACATGCTTCTACAGCAACGTTTTATTGTACTCACTGGCCCCATGATTGTTGCCTGCCAGTGGAACACTGCATGAGAGATTGCATGTACAGCATCAGTTTACAGTAAATACGTACAGCCGTAAACACCACACAATACATGTAAAAAGTCTGTAATCTCACCATCATCCCCCACTGGACCTGCTGAGCACTGTGCAGGTGGATCACGTGCCAAATCATTCAATTCCTACAGGGAAGAGTCAGAATGAGTTTTATGAAACACAAGCATGCAGAACTACTGAAAAAAACACAGACTCTCCATAACGAAGGGTCAATAATGGCGCTTTGCTCTTTTATCACTATGGTGACAGCAAGATGAAACCAGCAGATAGAATGTGTAGCAACACAGTGTATTTATAGTTCCAGAGGGGTCATGAGGGAGAAGAGCTGGAACACAACCTGCAGGAGCCCACAGGCATGTCCGTCTGCGCTCCCTACTTTAAGAGCACTACGTTTATTTTTATTTCAACATGTCTGTTGAGTGGGGAGACACCTGGGGGTATTTTATGACAGGGGTGTAGAAAACTGGCATCATTCTAGAGCTTTTCCATTGCACAACTACAGGCAGGCTGGAACTTCGCAACACACTGATTCAACACTATTTAGGATCTCATATTAAACCTTACAGTCCCTAAATGTCAGCTAAAAGATGAGAAGTAAAAATGGACATCGACGTCAAAGGTTTAGGAATTATCACATTAATAAGACTTTAAAAAATGATCAAGATGTACAAACACTTTTTGTTTCGTTTCATTTCATAAGACTAACTATGGTAAGAATTGACTGTCCACACCACGAGACAAAGTGCCAATACTACAGTAATTATTTTACTTATTAGTAAAATATCGATGTGAGATTGATCATCTATAATCTAAACATTTTTTTTAATACCACGAATGACATCGAGACTGTCTTACGTAAATAATTATTAGCTGTCAAGACCTATATTTACACTCGTTTACAATGGCACGTTAAAATTGTATACACAGACTTATGTGATATATATATATATATACATACATACATAAGTTACATAAAAACGACAGGTTTGATGTCCTTATTAATAAACATACAAAAAAAATCGTTCGTCGCTTGAATTAGGAATAAGCACTCGCTTTATAAGCCATACGCCGACACGCTGCTAGATATACACATTTAATAATACACTGGTTTATAAGATGACTGGCTGATATATTTATACTCGATATAATTTCCCACTTACCTTATGGATTCGTTTAAGCGCCATCTTCCCACTGGGTGTAGTGGCTCCTGAATAACTAGCGCCCTAAATCTCGCTCTCCTTCTCAAAATGTGAGCTAATCTGAGCTAGCCAGCAGCCTAAATAAAAAGTAACATTAAAAATGTCAGGATGTCAAAAAATATATCTTACGTTCAATGTCTAAAAAAACCGATATGGCAATCAAAGGTGTGAATACAGACAGGCCCTGACCCTGTCGGTGACTTTAATGCTGATGTGTGTACACTTCTCTTTCAGTTTGTCTGAGCTGACAAGATGTCCGAGAGCTTGTTGTTAGCGAAGCCACTTCTTCTTCTCCTGCGGATAAAATGGCGAATCAACCCGTAATTATGAGCCAAGCGCCACCGTGAGCGCTGGGTGACAATCTTGGCAGCACTAAAAACTAAAAATTAAAAAAAATATGAATATATATATATATTTTTTTTATTAACACGTAAAAATTACCAAGATGGAGAATGGTAAAGGGATTATACAGAAACATTTGACATACTTGGAAATGAAAGATTTCTTTTTAACTACAGGTAACTGAGATGAAATGTGAAGATAATGGTCAACACGGTGCAGTGAAACCTAGACAATGGCAGATTTAAACAGCAACAGGGGACATTTGTGAAAGGTACAGTACTTTAGGGCCAGGATGGTATCAAATTATAATTCCAGTTTATTTGATGTATATCATGTCATCTATGTATTCTATGGCAGCAGTTCTCAACCTTTTCCCAGTTGTTCTGAAAAAGGATTAAGGGTAATGATATATATTACTTACAGTTCTTACCCTATAAAATATTTTAGCTTGGCAATAACTAGAAAAATGTATATTCATTATAAAAGCATCCATGGAGTTTTATGATTTTGTTCATTTGAAATTGAATTAGGTCACCTTATTCATCCAGGATTGGAAGAAGGTAATTAAAATAAGAAATACCTTAATTTTTAGTCCTTTTGAATTTTGTCTTATATTAAATAATTTTGAGGCCCCCTGGTTGAGAACCACTATTCACTATATTCATGGTATTTAAATGCTACTTCAAGGCACAGAGGATAGCATAGTATTACAATGGTGCATATACACAAAAAATAACATTACCAGATTTTAAACACCAGGATACTGCCAAGTGCTACATACTGGTCATTTATAAGTTCACTTACAAAGACAACAAAATAATTAATGCAGTAACAAAAACCTAAATGGCACTAATCAAAGCACCTGTGAATTAAATATATAACTATATAAATAATAAATATATCAGCCAGCAATAATGTACATTGTTTTAATCATCATACAACATTAAGGCAAAAGAAGAAACGATGAACTAGACAGTCTTCAAATCACACAGACTGAGTTTCAAATTAAACCGGGCAAAAGTTAAACAACTTTTCAGTCAGTGTGATTGTATAAGCCTTTAATCGTTATTCTCTGCTCTGTTAAACAGCTTCAACTGGACTCTCCCCAATAACAATGATCCGATCTTTGCTTTATGCACAGCTCACAACTTCATTGACTGTCTTTTACCCATTATTTCCAGCGGAACTCATCCACAAAGCATAATGAAATTAAGAGAACAATCACCACGAATCCTTCATTACAACTACATATTGTCAGTTCAAATAAAAGCACACAATGGAGCAATACAGAAAGGTCAGAGGCACAGATATCAACAGATCTGCATCACGAATGAATGAAATTCGCACACATACCATAACCTGTATCTGAACTAACTCAACAGAAAAGTCCCAAAAAACAAACAATTAAATAAAACAAATACAGACTTAGTTAATTGTCAACAGGAATATGTTTGTTATACATCTACTCTTTCATGTCTTCCTTAGAACTGGACAATCATCACTGAACCATCCAACATTATATCTTAACAAGAAAAGATTCTTCAAAATGAATATCATTTGGTAACTATGATCTAATGCTGCGGAGGTGCTGTGGTCGTGCTGTGGTGTGCTGAGTCCTAGCACACAATCAGCAGAACGTCTTCTGGGTAAATGATGTACCTGCAGTCTTTTGCGGCAATTCTGTTATTCGTAATCCTCTCCTGTTATGGTTTCCTTTCAGTGTGTCCCACTTTCTCTGAGCTTTGCTCATTTTTTTGCCAGTTTCTCTGATTCATGCTTCTCTGACTGAGCTTACGTTTCAGTCTGCTTCCCTAAGCTCCTGAAAAGCCACTTGAGGGTCCCCATCCGATAAGCAGATGGGTACAGGATTTTCCACACCTTGGGAATCACCATTTGCACCATAGCGCAAGTGTTGGAGACTCTCCTTGCTACAATTCCTCTCAGTTTGAGTATTTATAGTCAGTCTCATCACTGTCTCCCTGTGATCCCTGCTCCTCCTCCTGATGGGTCTCAGGAGAAGGCTGTTGCTCTGATGGAGGTGGGTTTTGGTGGGTCGGTGGAGCTTCATCTGCCGCAGCTTTCGGATTAGCCGAGGAGGGTTTGATGGAGGCATGGCACATGGGGCATGTCTCTTGCACATAAAGCCACTTTCTCAAACATGTGCCATGGAAGAAATGACCACAGTATGTGATCACCGCTGATGTCATGTCCTGCAGGTTAGAAAAAAATGACCATCATCCTAGTGCTGCAGTTTAATTTGTTTACTCAGAAGACACTGTTCTCATTTATACTACTTATCAGATGTTTGGAATAATTCAGATTTTTGTTTTTGAAAAAAGTCCCGTTTGCTGCATTTATTTGATCAAAAATACAGTTTAAACAGTAGTGTTATGAAACTGTTTTCTACTTGAATATATTTAAAATGTCATTTATTCCTGTGCTGAATTTTCAGCATCACTGCTCCAGTCTTCAATGTCTTTATTTTAAGGACCAATTCTCACTATTAACTAGTTGCTTATTAGCATGTATGTTACGAGCATATTTAGTAGTTATAAAGCTCATATTAATGTCTTATTGTGCATGACCATATTTTAGATCCCTAAATCCTACCCCATACCTAAACCCAGGGGTGGGCTGTCAGGGCCAGCATAGCCTTCTCAGCTGGCCCAAACACTATCAGAATCACTGATTTAGTTTTAATATATTTTTCCATGAATGTGTATTAAATTATTTCCAATAGTCTATTCTCTTCATTTCATAGCTTTTCTCTTGGTTGCACTGCTTCCAGCAGTGTATGTTTATATTAGAGCTTTTATCCAATCATATTTCAGCAATCGTGTTGCCAGGGTCAAAGAAATCTGCCTTAAGGCCTTCAGAATCAACAGTGCAGGCGTCTGTTAGCTTAAATCAATGGCAATGAAACCGTTGCTTTAGCCAATCATATTTTGAGTTGGCAGCACCAGGGCCATCTAGCCGATAACGTAAGCATATTCTCGTCCTTTGATTGGATGGTCAGCGTACTAGCTAGCAAACAGCATCACTGTAAATCATTTTATTAAAACTTAGTAAAACTTTTATTACTGTTTCTCAGGTTTAGATTTTCAGTGCATTTTGAAAAAATATTTGCCTACTACCTCCTGAGACCCAGCTATGGAGTTTTTGCCTCTGTAGTGGACATTATATTTGAGTGAATTTCTCTGAGACCTCACATGTCACAGTTTTAAGTCTGGACGTCCTGTACAGAGCACATTCAGGGCTTTCCACAGATACCAAATGACTGGATGTTTCACCATGGCCACTTCCTCTCCTTGGTTTTTAAAAATGGCTGACATTAATTTAGTGATAAAATTGTACATCCTTATGGAAATATGATAATATTTTGTAATTACAATTTAAATCCGATTCATTTTCAAATTGTTTGTCATAAATCAACATCTCAGGAAAATGTTATGGGGTTTCAAATCAAAATATGACTTCCTGTTATGAAACAGGACATCATTTCATACATGTCCACTGTAGAGGACACCAGGACTTAAATCATGTTTATTATACATTTTGGGAGACAAACGAATTGAATAAGAAAACAAATTATATATCAATATTCTTATGAAATATTAGATATTATTACGAAAATCTGGCCAATTACTACTCCCATCATTACACTTCTTTTTTCAACATGCTGTCCCAACAGCACTTTAATATGCAAATTAGATACAGTGTATAGATAACATTGTGCTTAATGGGAAAACCAGTTTATGGAATTTTTACACACATATTGCATAAAGCAAAATGGTTGCTCTAAACAATGTAATGACATGAAAAAATACTAAATTCACAAAGCTTTTTATTTCTGGTTCTCAGGAGGATATTTAGTAAATCTAAAACAGTAGTCCTAATGACTTTTCGAAAAACAAGCACACACCTCCTCGGCACCGGCTCTGTGAAAGACTCGTGAAGATGAAAAACCACTAGAGTATGGTAGGTTCATT
>NW_015505247.1:786577-803735 GCF_001515645.1 Sinocyclocheilus grahami | reverse complement strand
AATTGTTAGGTCAACTTTAAAACACATGTAATCACCTTATTTGTTTTATACCAATGTTATCTGTAAGGTATAAATGCGTTTGGGTGAATAAATGTCTGTAAGAACATCGGATGGACTGTATTTGTGTCATTTTGTTAGGTTAATGCTTCAGCTACAGATGATGTGTTGCGCAATTGTTAATTGGGTTTCTTTCTTTAGTAATGGCATTCATTCTCGCTACATAAGATACCTGTCTGTTATGTAGTGCCCTGTTATACTGCATTACTGTGTAATATTTATGGTTTCTATAGCTGTGGCATCATTATGATGGTATGAAGAGATGGATTAATTCATGTAGGACATGAATTAATCCATAAGTAGCAAATCAGCATATTAGAAGGATTTCTGAAGGATCATGTGACACTGAAGACTGGAGTAATGGCTGCTGAAAATTCATCACAGGAATAAATTACATTTTAAAATACATTAAAATAGAAAATATTTATTTTAAATTGTAATATTTCACATTATTCCTGTTTTTACTGTATTTTTGATCAAATAAATTGTGGTCTTGGTGAGCATAAGAGACTGCTTTCAAAACCCTTTTTTTTTTTAAAATCCTAATTACTTTTAAATCCTTTAATTACTTTTAATTACTGAACGGTATACACCCTTTTAAATATGAAAACATTCTCACAACTTCCACTTGCACATTTGAATATGTTGCAAGTCAAGGTCAAGAGGACAAAACTTGATGCTACACTAACTATTACATGCAGAACACCTTCGCTTTGTGCTTGTTCTGACCTGGAAGCAGATGGCACAGACATCATTGTGGTCCTGCAGCTGCTCTGTGCTGGCCCGTGGAAGTACACTGATTTTGCGAGCAGCTTCCTGTCTAAGCAAGAAGCTTTTCCAGCCAGACTGAGCACGTAGCCACACATTGCAGTAGGAGTGGATGATAATGACCGACGCTCCCATCCAGCTCCACTCTCCCCACAGTGACTCCCACGCCCCGTATGCCACCACACACACAGCCACTGCAAACTCCAGCACCCGACACACTCCATTCACGTAATAAACAATCTCATCCAATCCAGGCAGGGCAGCACCACGCCAGACCTCCACCATGAACAGGCTGTAGATCAGCAGAGTGCCTGTCACCTATAAAAGGGAGCACAGCATGCTGGGATCTCAGTCAAAAAAAAAAAAAGGAAACAAATGAGTTCATAAAACAGAGTGTACCTGCAGTGAGGTGAGCATACAGCTAGAGGCCAGAATCAGTAGCCAGAAATCCATGCTGAAAATCTGGGAGATCTTGTAGGCCATGAATCCCGGAAACACCATCAGAAATCCACACATAGATAAACCACGCAAGTGCTTTAACACACTTCTGTGGATACAGAAAGAAAAAATTTCAATTTGCTCAAGCATGAAAAAAGAAAAAAATCACAAAAAAACACAATGTTAAACTCTCAGATTGAACATGTTAATGCCCAAAATAACTCAAGGTAACTCAATTGTTTTCATGTCCACATTTAAAATAAATAAATAAAAGAATAAATTCTAAATTGTATATATATATATAGAGAGAGAGAGAGAAAGAGAGAGAGAGAGAGAGAGAGAGATTACAATTGTTTAATAATAATTATGTTGCAAAAGAATAAAAAAATCCTGAAAAAAAAAGTATAAAATTGATCAAACGTCTGGTGTTCAGCTCTGTCATCACAAGAATATATTCTATTTTAAATATAGCCTTAGTGAGCATAAGAGACTTCGTTCAAAAACTAAATATTGACCCCAAACTTTTGAACACATGTACATATGTATGTATAAAAGTCAGTGAAATAAATACATTAATTAGACAGTGAATTTACAATTGTTTAATAATAATTATGTTGCAAAAGAATAAAAAAATCCTGAAAAAAAAAAGTATAAAATTGATCAAACGTCTGGTGTTCAGCTCTGTCATCACAAGAATATATTCTATTTTAAATATAGCCTTAGTGAGCATAAGAGACTTCGTTCAAAAACTAAATATTGACCCCAAACTTTTGAACACATGTACATATGTATGTATAAAAGTCAGTGAAATAAATACATTAATTAGACAGTGAATTAAATTCATTATTTGATTTATTTGGAATTTGGTACACATAGATGAATAAGCCTAGCATCAGCGAAAACTGATTCAGACAGCTGAACAAAAACAGCTGTTGTAACAAAACAATAACAGAACAAACATATTTCACAAACACATTTCCATGGTATGGCATAACATTTCTTGCATGTACACCAGGTATACACAATGTCATACCTCCAATCCGTCATTAATATTGTCATTTCTTCAGGTTGTAAATGGAACCACATACCTGTTTCTACTAGCTCCGAGCCCCAACACAACAGGCTCTGTGATCTCACTCATGCTTTGTAGTGTAGATGTGAGAACGATGAAGAGGATGATAAAGAGCAGAAAGCAACGCTGTAGAGATGCCATGTCCAACAACCCAGTCTGCAGGGCCAGCAGCAGCAGAGTCACTCCCTCCGTCACACCCCTACAACATATAAAAACATGAATGTTTGAACTGAACAAACACATGCACACAGTAAACATACACCATCTGCTCTTACCTGTGCATGACATTATGGTTCTGGAGAGCACTGAATCCTCCAAGGTAGACCTTACAGAGACTCAGAAGTCCCAGAGCCGTGTAAGACACCACAAATGTTAAGCCAAGCAGGGAGTATGGGCTAGCACAGCATTCAGACACACTGAAAAACACATGTACTTTAGATACAATTCACATTTGATACGGCCATTCAGTGAGATTGAATACCCTGCCATTTACCTGGTGAGGAGGTAGAGTAGCGGACCCTGTTGGACAGCAGTGACAGTGCCATAATTGGTAACAAGTTGCACTCCGAACAGCACATACCAGAAAACACTAAACAATACAGGCACAGCAAAGCCATGCCAGACAGATACTCCAACTGCCATCAGTCTGAGCAACTCAGTCACCTACAGAAACAACAGAGATTGAGAAAAGAAGAACTGAGGTGATGCATGTGTAGAGATGCAAGGGTGTCAGTATGTGCTTGTGTTTTACCTCTATCGCCATTATCTCTCTGTAAGCGGCTCTGGCCAGTCTGTACGGCACAAAGAAGTTAGCGAGGAGGAAGACGGCAACCTCGGCCCCTGTGATCATCATGGCCACAGAGGAGAGTGAGAGGAGCCAGTCTAAACGAACAGATACCACACGCGCCAGAAGAGGGAGCAAGTGCGCTGAGAACAGCCACACGTGTTGAGTCCGCATGAGGAACGCACACAGCGTACTGACTATTATCTGACCTGCAGATGATCACACACACACACTAGGGCTGCACGATAAATCGCATGCGATATTTAACTCGCATCTTGTCAGTAAAGTCGTTCTGTAATCAGCCGTACATTTCCATCACGTGCAGGCTTTCACATTGAGCAGCATTAACTACGCAGAGCCATTGTTCACTGACAAGCTGCGCTAAACATGCGCAAAATATGATCTTTTTGCGCAGCTTGTCAGTGAACAACGACTCTGTAAATGCTTCTCCATGTGAACGGCTGATTACAGAGCCGGCTTTACTGACAAAATGTGCGTTAAATATCGCATGCGATTTATCGTGCAGCCCTAATACACACATATACATATATTGTAAAATAGAGTCATAATCTGGACTGATATGCACATAATCAGGACTTGTCATAATTAGGATTTGTGCCATTGCACAAACCATTAAAAAATTGCATGACAGACAACACACTTTTTCTTGCACCCTCTCTTAAGCACTTAAGTTATAATTTTAAGGAAAGGTAGTACTCTTTCCAAGTACACTTTACAATTTATATATAATATTTGAATTGCTAATCAAGTTCTTTAAGTGGGAAACACATATATAAATATATATATATATATATATGTGTGTGTAAATCACTTGTTCGACACCAGCAGGTAAAGTTACAGTGTGAGTCCGCGTCTCTCTCGTCTCCCCTGAGCCCACTGAGTTTTAACAGACCCCCTAAAGCATGAGGTGAGTTTGGTGGGGGGTTAACTGAGAATGAATGGGGCAAAGTCACGTGAGAAGAGACAAAAAAAATTCTGATAGTGTAAGAAATGTTTAACTGGGACTAGGGATGCACGATATATCGGCCACCATATCGATATCGGCCGATAAATGCTCATTTTTTCTGTTATCGGTATCGGCCCAATAAGAAAATTTGGCCGATATCTTAAAGCCGATAAATAATGCATTATTTCCTTCAGAGACACTTCAGATGCGCGCTGTTCGTTTGCAGCCTTTTGTGCAATTGTACGTTGTAATATTGTGTTTATTTGATGTATATCTGATTTATCTCATATAGAATGCGTTTGGTTAAGTTAAAAGAGCGCTTCAGTTTACCAGTGATTAACTGGGACATAAATTTAAATTTGATTTATATAAAAAAAAAAAACCGAGGACTCCTCATTTCAGAATACTACTGATATGAAAGCACTTAATGAAATAAAACATTTCACAAGATTAAGTTTGTTAGTTTTCAAGGTTTCATACAAAACAATAGTGATCCTGTTTAAAATTAAGACAAAAACAGAAAGTCTTTATTGTCAGACTTTGTGGAATATGTTTAGCAAAAAACCTAGTAAGCTATATGTTTGCCGAAAGCTTAATACCTTAAAGGTCTAAGTACTTTTGGCATCCCTATAAGGGTTGTGGAACTTGTAACTTACTGGTGAGCGCAGTCACGAAACGGTTCAATGCCGGAGGATCCAGAAAGAGCGCACCATCATACCCGTACTGAGCTTCATCTCTTACATAATCTCTGTTAACACAACAAAACCCTTTGAAAAACCTACCAACAATCCGATAACACATATTAAAAAAAAAAAAATGCAAGAACCCAAAAAACATTGTTATTTTCACCTGACAATCTGATGACCCATGTAAAGTAGCAGGGCACAGAGAACATGCAGGTACAGCTGGATAATATGCCCAAGAGGCAACAGCAGCACCATGGCGCTCACTATGTGACCTGCAGGACACACCAACAACAATGTCACATATTACATAGTTAGCCAACACTACAATATAATGACTCATGGTGATCACATAATATTTACCCAAGTAATACATGTTCCAGATGACATATTTGTACTTGAAGAGCATGTCTTCTGTCCTCGCTTTCAGATGATCCGTGAAGCTGTCAATGTCACATTTATACAGCATGTCCAACACCAAGATACTGGGCACCCTGAGGACAACATTAGCTACTTCCTCTAGTCGGGGCATCTTAACACGGATAAAATAAGCACCAGTACCATGCAGGAAGGCTGTCACATCATGACATGTGTCTTAAGATCATGCTCTTGAATTCTGCTCCTGTTTGGCGGTCCTCTTGAAAATGTAAAGGCCATTGCTCGGTGTGGCTAATCAGTAGATCCAATGTGAAAACTGTGGGAAGAGAAACAATGACAGACATTACGATGCGTTTCTGATTGCTCGCAAGACACAGCAGTCTTTCCGGGTTGTTTCCTGGCATTTGTCAATAAGACTTAAAGCTTAATTCTGCAACTAAGACATCTTAAACCAGTCTTAGATGGTCTCCCGGCCTGCTCAGAATGGTTTAAAATGGGTTTTGGGAACTTTTCGGTTGAAGACAGACTGGAAGACCACCATTAACCAGTTAATACAAGTAAACTATCTTAATATATAGTGTAATTTAATGGTACTTGATGGGAAAATAACACCGACTGTCGCTTTTTTCATCTCAATGTATTTTTAAAGACGGTTGCATCCCACCTCCAGTGTGTGTGTTTGTAGCATCATAGCACCTCGCGGGTTATTCGTCTCAAAACAAAAGCGCTTAAGCACAATTCATCCTCGAGAAACATACCATTTCCACACCTGGCATGACCGCAAACTGTTTAGAAACTACCGTCAACTACAACAGACTTCCCGTCCTCCCCGTCTTCTTCTTTAGTGTTTTGAATAGCGGATCGCAAACTACAATAGCGCCTCCTACTGTTTCAAGTACTTCCGCCCTCCAGAGACTGGTCCTCAGCTCCGTCTGCATCCACTTTGAGTCCAGAGCGAAGAAAAACTATATGATAAAATTCACAATTATATAGATTCTTCATTCTCCATATAAAGCTGTCCAATTCAAATATTTAACTTTAGGAACTGTAGCAGTTTTGCTGACTCTCTGGAGCTCAACCATCTATCCTGTCACACTCTCAACAGGTTTCAGATTGTTACTGGTTTCTTGTCTTTCTTTTTCTTTTCAGTTGTTTTCAACAGAACATGTAAGTGTGACCAGCTCGGGTGCGAATACTCCTCTCCTCTTCTCCACCAAGCAAGTAAGTGACAGAGATGTTGCATTATTGATCCATATTGTTATAGTTTTATGCATAAACATGACCAGTCACAAAAAGCTAAAGCTGTACCATGATGGGGTTTTTGAACATTGTGAAGGGCTCACATACTGTCCATTTCGGCCATTTAGGCCTTCATACACTCAATTGCTTTTACTTAAAGAAATGGATGAGATGCACTGTGACTCAGTTGTATATTTCTTTATTTGTGTACATCATTTGCACAGTGAAACTGCCACTCACTTTCAAAATACACACAATGATGGAATTTGGCCTTCATCGCATCTATTTTGTGTTTGTATTTTATGTTTTATTTCTTTATGAATTCATTCATGTTCAGTGTCAATTATAATTAATTAATGTATTCAGACAATAAGGTTTTATTGTACACATGGTTTTTTATGGAACCTAAAGGGTTCTGTTTAGCAAACAGTTCTGCTATTGTTACAAGCTGAAGAATCTGGTGCTGTTTAGAACCTTTATAGTTTAGCTGTACTTATTTTCTTCTCTTTGATCTTATCATGAGGCTTCATTTATCCACTGTTGGCTGTATTGAATATAGATGTCCACCATTTTTTCTGTATTCCAATAATACTGCAATTTTTTATTATTATTGAAGTATATTAAGTTATTGAATTAATCTCTGATTTATACATAAGTAAATATCAACTGCAACTTGGTTTTCCAAACTGTCTGCTTTCTGATTCCCCTCCATTCACATCAAACGTAAAATACACACACACACAAACAACAACTGCATTTCCTCAATGTAATATACTATGTAAATGTAATAATGAATTCATACATTAAAAAAATTCTATAATGTATGAATTTGCTTTCAATCACTCCTCTAAACTTCATTTTTTCATCTATTAACTTACATCTTTTAATTTCCATAACATTTGTAAAGTCATCCAAACACTTCCAGTGTTCCCCTTTTATTTAATTTCAACAGTGTTCTTTTGAAATTAAGATACTGACAAGAATTAAGTACACTGACATTAAGACAAGAATTAAGTAAACTGCATTTCCAAAGAATGCTGTGTAATTGAAAAATATATAATTAGAAATAATAACAGTTAAAATATTAACCATTAAAATAAAATATCAACTGGGTAAATAAAGTAAACTGACATATTTAACATGAATTCTCACTAAGAATAGGATTTTAACAACTCATTGTAACAACTCATGAAAGGATTTTAAAAGAGGATACTTTATATAAGTTCTTCTATGGCCTGACAACTGTAAGTTTAAAAAAGATTGCAATAACTAGAACTTCCGCCACCGCATTAATCTCACTGATTTTGCACAAGCAGTTTACAGGAAATAAAGGCAAGGTCCACTTCTGCTCATTTCAGCAATCATCGCTTTCTTCTTAGTCATGCGTCTCAGCTGTAACACAAGTTTTTGGGAAGGCATCATCACACCAGAGACTGTACATGGAGGAGGAAAATACATAGAACGCTGACCTCTGATAACCCTCACCTAAGGAGAACACATGCACACATTAAGCATTTGAGAATGGTAACTATTAAAATACAGTGCAGGTAAAAAGCAGTGGGTGCTGTAAAGGTCTGAGTCTCTGTAAGCAAGGGGGAGAGGAAATGGGCTCAGTGACCTTTGCAGCCAATTTCCCCTGTGTTCAAACAGCAGCATGAAAGCCAGGTCTGTTTCTGAAGTCTGTGCAAAATGTCAATTGCAACTTATCCCACCAGCAGAAGGATTTGCTCTGAAAGTAGATTCAGTTATTGTGGCTGTCAGCTTTTAAGTCATTGCACATAGTGGTGCAACAGATCACAAAACTCACGGTTCGGATCATATTACGGATTTTGAGTCACGGATCTGATCATTTTTCGGATAAAAAAAAATTATTAGTGAAAGCTTACTTTAAGTACTTCTATACCACAGCAAAAACTACTAGCTTAACTAATAAAATTAGTAATAAAACAAGAACAATTACACAAATTACAAGCCTACAAAACAAAACAAACCATAATTACAAATAAAGTCAGTAACAGTAGCATTCAGGTGCAGAAATTTAATAATTAAGTGTAAAATAACACAATAGTGCTCACTGCACAGGTTAAATACAGATTAATCTTTGTTAGAGCTGTGGTGTTATTTGATTAGCAGACAGAAACAGGTATTTATTGGCTACTGTCTCTTTAAGACCAAATGCACGGCCCTAATGCTGACACACATCCGGTTTGTTTTCTCAGCTGTTTACGTTCACTTAAGACATAACCGTAACCGACTGTTTACTAGAATACTTGTCAAAACGGGTATTTT
The DNA here is from genome assembly GCF_001515645.1 of Sinocyclocheilus grahami. Taxonomy (NCBI): domain Eukaryota; kingdom Metazoa; phylum Chordata; class Actinopteri; order Cypriniformes; family Cyprinidae; genus Sinocyclocheilus; species Sinocyclocheilus grahami. Next base: position 795,060 of record NW_015505247.1, on the reverse strand, counting down.
AGCATAACTTTGTGTGTGTGTGAAAGAGGAATCAATTCGGTGTTAACGCGGTGTCTCTCTCTGTGCGTGTGCGGCAGCGGCTGGGCGCACAGAAAACAGCGCGCGAGTTTAAAAAAAAAAAAAGTGTGAAGTGACATGTGGCCAAGTATGGTGACCCATACTCAGAATTAGTGCTCTGCATTTAACCCATCCAAAGTGCACACACAGCAGTGAACACACACACCCGGAGCAGTGGGCAGCCATTTTTTTTGCTGCTGCGCCCGGGGAGCAGTTGGGGGGTCGGTGCCTTGCTCAAGGGCACCTCGGTCATGGTATTGAAGGTGGGAGAGAGCACTGTACATTCACTCCCCCCACCTACAATCCCTGCCGGTACGAGACTCGAACCCGCAACCTTTGGGTTATGAGTCCGACTCTCTAACCATTAGGCCACAACTTCCCCTAAAAGGGGAAAACTGCAAATGATAAACTTTAACTCTATGATGGTTAAACTTAACTGTTAATCCGCGAATCACATGCGTGCCGAACCGTGCAGCCTGATCCGTATGGATCACGGATCATCTACAATCGGTTGCAACCCAAACATGGATGGCTTGACCCTATCCTCACTTCTTCTTAGCATGTGTCCTTTTTTTTAAGGAACGATCTACAAATGATTTAGAGATGTGAAAATATCTTTATAAATAAGGTGGTTTCGTTTTATATCATCTTCCATCCTGAATTTACTCAGCATCTTTCAGCTTGGCATATTTTTTGTAGAAAAAAATACTGAATATTTTCCAAGTCATCATTTGGAGCAGTGCATAAACAGCTTTTTTTTCATATTAGGGGGGTTAATGTACACTGTTCCTTCATATTAGGGGGTTAATGTACACTGGGAACAAAAAATGTGCTTCATGGGTTAACGTCTAAAGTACCTAATTGTATTTGTCAAAGATAGTACATTAATACAATAACTTAGACTAACAAATCCAAATTTAAGGCCTGGATCAGGTAGAAATAGCTCCTAAAATGAATAATTCATCCCAAAATGAAAATTCAGTCATCATTTACTCACCCTTGTGTCATTCCAAGCCTGTAAGAATTTCTTTCACAATACTTTCTAGACTGTTTTTGACTTTCAAAGTCAGTGGTTCCAGAACAACATTGGACCCCATTGACTTATATTGTGTGAACAAATAAACACTGACAGATTTGTCAAAATATCTTCTTTTGTGTTCCACAGATTGAAGTAAATTTGTAACAACCTGAGGGTGCATACATGATCACAAAATGTTTGTTTTGGATGAACCAACCATTTAATGTAACAGTTGCAGGTTACCAAATGCCACAGTTAATGTACACTGTTCCTTCATATTAGGGGGTTAATGTACACTGGGAACAAAAAATGTGCTTCATGGGTTAACGTCTAAAGTACCTAATTTTATTTGTCAAAGATAGTACATTAATACAATAACTTAGACTAACAAATCCAAATTTAAGGCCTGGATCAGGTAGAAATAGCTCCTAAAATGAATAATTCATCCCAAAATGAAAATTCAGTCATCATTTACTCACCCTTGTGTCATTCCAAGCCTGTAAGAATTTCTTTCACAATACTTTCTAGACTGTTTTTGACTTTCAAAGTCAGTGGTTCCAGAACAACATTGGACCCCATTGACTTATATTGTGTGAACAAATAAACACTGACAGATTTGTCAAAATATCTTCTTTTGTGTTCCACAGATTGAAGTAAATTTGTAACAACCTGAGGGTGCATACATGATCACAAAATGTTTGTTTTGGATGAACCAACCATTTAATGTAACAGTTGCAGGTTACCAAATGCCAATAGTTCTCATTTCATCATAAATAAATTATTTCCATCACAACATTGGTTACTGATCTGATGTTTCCTTTAGATACAAAATGAAAATAATGAAAAACAACCATCATATCCGCACATGCAAGCAACTTAAATACTGAGCCATCAATGAAACTACGTGTTTCAGTAAGGAGGGTGTGAAATGGTCAATGACTTCATTTTACAGTAAGCGATAGATGGAAGTAGTGTGGGGAGTGGAACAACTGTATTCATGGTTTTAACACCACACCTCATTATGATGCAATATACATGTATCAGTCAGCAGAAAATTCCATATGGCAACTTTTTAACTACTTTTGTCAGAGACTTTAGCACATGTAAACATGATATTGCAAATGTAGATTCCACATGTGCCATTTCCATTTCCTTTATGGAAACACGGCAGCGTCGTTACTGTCTGTCTCTGCTAAGTCACTGCTCTTGTCATGAAACTGCTCTTTTGCAATGAGGGGAATTCCTGGTTCCTTCTCTGACAAGCCTTTTTTTTCTCTCCGTCTCCCTTTTTCCCTTTTTTGTTTTATGGGAATTGAGTGCTGAACCAGTGAGATGTTTTTCCTCAGAAGCGCTTTGTATTGATTCATTATGAGGGGGCGGGAGACTCCCTCCCACTGCTTCCTTCTTACTGGGAAGTGATTGCAGGCTTACGGTACTGAAAGAGCATGAAGGAGTGAGTGAGTGAATGAGTGTAAGAAGGAGATAAAAACAGAAAGAAAGAGAGAGAGAAAGAGAGAGCAAGTGAGAGAGATATTTAAGCTGAGAGAAAACAGAAGTCATATATTCAGAGGTCACAAGAACGTGCTCATCTCTGGCTTTACATGTGAGTTGCTGGAGACTCTAAAGGCAAATAAGGATTGCGGATTTTAAAGCAACAGCTTGATCCATGATAGCCATAGATGCAAGAGATATGAAGTTGATCTTGACAAGCTGGGATAAGAGTGCCTCTCTCCTTATCAGATAAGTATTGGATGTTTAGTATGACATAAATGTCATAAATAAATGTTTGAACTTGTAAAATTAATTATGAGAGATGTGTGGTGGGTAAAAATAATCTTACTGTATCTATAAAATGTGTTTTCGTGAGATTTCTAATAATTTAATAGTAATGTCAGAGATGTGAGCTTATACAAATGTAGTTTTTATATCAATTCAAAATGTGGCACGTTGTTCATCAGAGCATTGTAAAAAAAAAAAAAAAAAGAAGCTATTTCTGGGACTTCAGAGGGGGTTTCCAACTGTGCACCCATCAGGGCAGTTTGACTGGTTCAGTGCCGTTTATTGGGAAGAGACAGTTTCCTGAAAGTCCTCAGGTGTGGCAGGTTCTCAGTTAAGGACATGAAGTTCAATGCTTTTTCGCTGCATTTAAGTAATGATCAAACATTAAACCAACATGTGATGGAGATAACAAAATGTGAGGTGAATTACGTCACTAACCCTCTGGCCTTCACAGTAATACACCTTTGAATTTATTAGCTGTGTTTCTCTTGTTCAAGGAAAACAACAGCAGCAAAAGTGTATCAAGAGTCTTGAACTCTGTAATTGCCAAATGAACAGGCTTCTTCTAAGTTTCCAGAGGTTTTGCAGGTTTGGGTTACTGAATAGTTGAAATAACAATTTTAAAACACACCATGGACAACAGCATTTCGGTATCATTACTGAATGAGTGTCATTTTTAAAGATTCATGTTCAGTAAATGCTGACAAAATTTGTCTTGAGCACTTAAGCCCTGAGAACTGAATTCCATAGATGGTGTTCATAAAGAGTTCATCTATGGGCTCAGTTCTTCTGGCATTGTGTTCAATGTCTTCCAAACAAATTTACCAAAAAGACATCAAATAATTTCCATAAATAAAATGTACATTCTATTCTATTCAGCCCATTCGTTTACATTTTTTAGTTTAATTTCATTTCATTTTGATATATATCAAATCTGATATATTCTGTATCTGACGAGAGTGTTTGGTTGCCGTATAATGCTACAATGTCATAATATGTATGTGTGTGTGTGTGTTATGTACAGTTTGTTAATACTTTACAATTAGCCAGTGGTTGATCGTTTACTTTTGAGATATTTTATGATATGTATGTTTTGTGTTCTCCAATAAACGTTTAATAATTCATTCAAAATACCTTCCGGGGCTGTTTTCACTTATTTTATATATTTTTTTATTTAATTACTTTTCGATGCATATTATGTCAAACGCACACTCCCATTTATCAGACACTATGGGTGTGCCTATCAAATGACCAAAGTCTGTCCACTACTTCTGTGTCCTTTTTCATGTACCGGGCACTTATAAGTAACATAGGTCAAATGTTCTGCAGTGCCTTTTAGAGGGGGTTTCATATAGATTCACCTTACTTATGTCTGTGGTTTGGATTATAAATGTATTGCCTGACAGCATGGTCAGATTTTTCTGTAAAGTCACTGGTGAGCTGACGTTATGCAAATGATGCACTGACTCCCACGCTATAACCGCAGGCATGTCTTATCTCTTATTCCCAGCAAATGACTCAGGATAGATTCCTTCGAAATCTGAAGTAATGGACATCTTCACAAGACAACTGTTCATGGCCAGTTTGAATATCATAATGACCCATTCAATACTCATTCAGTGCAGAGACTATAACAATGATATACAGTGGCCATGTTAATACAGTTCGGGGTGTCTACACATCTATGATATTTTTATGCATTACAATCATTCAGATATTTATATTTTATGTAGTAATGGGTTCTCCTAAAATTATACCTCATTTTTTGGAGACCAATAGTGCATTCTCATTTCACTATTGTTTTACTGAAGTGTTACTTGCTTTTGCAACTGTACGTATATATGTCGACTACAGTTGTAGTTTTCTAAATTGATATCACCTAATAGTTTGTCATTTAATAGTGTTAGTTGATTAAATTAATTAAAATGTTTCCCTGTTGACAATAACAAATATATTTTTATAAACCGTTTCTATTCTTTTTTTCACACATCCAAAAGAAATATATTATTTTTGTATCATACATACAGTATACAATTTAAAGCTGTGAATTTGTGTTTCACTGACAAATATAATTGTGTGATTTACTTTGAAACTTTTCACTCAGAAATTGCTAGATTTCACAAATATTACAAAGAAATGCAAAGTAACACAAACGTACTAAAATGTAGTAGTAGAAAAAAATAAAATAATAGTTTATTGTAAAACGTATTTCAGTAATCTTTTTTTATTTACTACTTTGAAAAATCATTTTTGCAGTGTTGTGTACATAAGATTAAAAAACTGTCAGAATGTGATGCATTCATGTGATACAAAGAATTTAACATTATATATTATAATATTTATATTATATAATAACATTTTTGTAATGGAGTGGATTTTGTAAATAAATATCAAATCCTATATTGCACTGTAAAAAAGATTTTTCTAAATTCTAAATAAAACAAAGATTGTTCAAGCACATTTCAAAAGAAAATACTATTTCTACTTCAAATATGTCATGTTTAATTCAATGTGTTACTTGCTGTTTTTTTGTTTGTTTTACTAGTGAAAATAGTTTTTGTGCCAATTTTTTGAGTGTACATCTATATTATCATATTTTTATTTCCCAAAATTAATTTATTCTTATTTACACACTACATTTGTCCTCTACCTATACTCATATAATCACTCTTCTTTTTATCCCAATTAAATAAGCTGACAGTATAGCGCTAAACAGAATCAATAGTCACACTATAAGATCACTACCCTTTGTATTTTGTCTTCTTTTTCTTCTCTTTTATTTCACTCACACTATGCCCCTCTGGAAGACTTGTCCTTTCGCAGCACCTTCTTTCACCCAGTGTTCCTGTTCACCCACACGAGGGTTCCCTCACACTAAAAACTCTCCGTTTTGATAGCTGATCCTCACAGATGTGCTGGGGTAAGTGCCATACACCCGTCTGAGATCCTCTTTCACGAAGTCTGGAAGCTTTCAGTTCACACAGAACACTCTCTGGAGTTTCCCCCAGCACAGCTCCCCTCACAGGGTGAACTCTTCCGGCCATGCTTCACTGGGCATCTCATGGTGACAATCCTGGGGCTTGTTTTGGAGCAACATTTGGCAGGGGAAGCACACTTGATTGATGGTAACAAATAGGACTAAAATAAACTTTTTGGTTTGGTCCATAGAAATGGTAGTACTCATGCTCAGCTGTGTCCTGATAGCTCTGAGTGTAATGGGTCCCTCGTTCCAGCATATGGCTGTAAACTGGAGGCAAAAAGTGGCCATGAGTCATCCAATAAGAGTACCAGTAAGGAACCAAAGTGACCATTGAATAGCTTGGCTAATAAAAGTTTGGATAAAATATGCTCATTATATAACTGCATGGATTGAACAAACCAATAAATCCCACAGGCAAAACAATTCAGGGTATAATCTGAATATTTGTATTTATTTATTTTTATTTTTTTTGTAAAACCCAATGTGATAGTTCTGATTATGTCATTTTGGAAGAAACAATTTCATTAAAAAAAAAATCAGGATTACAGGTATATGAATGGTTTGGAAATTTTAGCAAAAATATACATCAACAACAAATAAATAAACTGTGTAATGTTAAACTGTAAAATAAAATTGTGTATGTGCATATTATTCTACTGAAGATACTAAAATAATATAAGAATATATATGTGTACATTTAAGCAACTCTGTACATAAATGTCTTAAATTGAGGCATATTCTTTCATATAATTAAGAATTTAAGTCAAAGTGAAAATGAAAACCAAGTATTTGCTGTTGCATCTGATTAAACAATGCAGTGTTACTGGTGTCATGAAAATTGAAAAAAAAAACAAAGTACTTACCCATTTGAAGACTCTTTGTGCTGTTCTGTGTAACACACATCACTTGTAACAAATTTAACAAAGAGTTTTGGTATTCAAGCATAAAGTACTTACCCATTTGAAGACTCTTTGTGCTGTAACACACATCACTTGTAACAAATTTAACAAAGAGTTTTGGTATTCAAGCAGCACATAACATCAACAACATGTAGCCTACGTCTTATCGGTCTTAATATACTGAGCATAAATAATCTGTTCTGACAAGCTGCATTGTAACTGATTTTCTGGAGATATGATCTCTGATTTTTTTTTTCCAATTTCCTTCTGCGCATAAGCATATGCTTAGAATGCGGAAAGACAAAAATCTAATAAATAAAATGGTGGTAAAACACTGCTGCCAAGAGAACGATGTGTATTTCGCTACAAGCATATTACAACATAAGATTGAATAATATGCATTATATTACTTGTTCAAGCTCTTGTTCTATTGCAATGCTCTCTTGGCAGGTCTTCCAGACAGTTCTATCAAACCTCTACAATTAATCCAGAACGCGGCAGCAAGATTCATTTTTAATGAGTCGAAAAGAATGCACGTATATATCTAATTATTGTTATCGATACAATCCCATAAAATATTGACATATAATACTGCACACCCCTAATATATTTAACGTTTTGTTTAGAAAGAAATTTAATATGAGAAGTGCCCTTTTTTCCACTTGAGCCCCTCAAAATGACTAAATGTAAATGTATTATTTAAGGAAGTGTCAATCTAAGGATAGATTGTGTTGCATAAAGTATATTACAGTAAAACAAAGTTAAAACAATGCTTTTTACATCACTAATGACTAATGAGGCCATCAGTTGACCTCTCTGTCTGCTGTAGGCATTTCATTTGAGCATTATGTCATTACATCACTTTCCAGAACTTATGACACCTTGATCTTATCTTAAAATAAACCAAAGACAAAATCTAAATCTAAAAGCACAGAACATTCATAAAACAAGAATGAGATTGAATTAATCCTGTTAATAATTATGTGCATTTAAAATAAATAATACAAAAAGTATTTTGCATATCTTGGCCCATCTTACATTATTGCAGGGGTTCTCAACTCTGGCCCTCAATGTCCAATTTCCTGGAGAGTTTAGCTCCAACCCTAATCAAACATACCTGAACAAGCTAATCAAGGTCTTCAAGATTGCTAGAAAGTTACAGGCAGGTGAGTTTGATCAAGGTTGGAGCTAAACTCTGCAGGAAATTGGACCTCAAGGGCCAGAGTTGAGAACCTCTGCATTATATAGTAGCCTATAATATAAAAGGTCCAGTACTAGGTGATTCATGATGACAGTGCGTGCAGTCAATAGTCTGTCCAGCAGGTGGCACTAAACCTTTATCTACTTTGGAAAGTACAGTTAGTAGCTTCACAAACCAATTTAAGCATTAAAGGGGTCATATGATGCGATTTCAATTTTTCCTTTCTCTTTGAAGTGTTACAAGCTCTTGGTGCATAAAGAAGATCTGTAAAGTTGCAAAGACTAAAGTCTCAAATCCAAAGAGATATTCTTTATAAAAGTTAAGAGTCAACCACGCCCCCCTAAAACGGCTCGTTCTAACACGCCCCCACATGTCTATGTCACGATGTGGGAAGATTTGCATAACGCCGCCCAAATGTTCACGCAAAGAAAGAAGGCATAACTTTTATTCTCGCTGTAATATTGTTGCTGTCGCCGCCGCCATGTCGTGAAGACGCTGTGTGTTTCGTTGTCAAAGCAAAACTACTTTGTTTGGCCTTCCAAAAGAGGA
>NW_015505247.1:786087-786371 GCF_001515645.1 Sinocyclocheilus grahami | reverse complement strand
CACCGTGTGTGATGCTGTGTGTTTCGTTGTGAAAGCGAAACTACTTTGTTTGGTCTTCCAAAAGAGGACACGACTAGAAATCAGTGGTTAAGTTGTATTATTTTATGGAGGACGTTTCCTGATCCTGTTAGAGTAGACTACAATGCCGGCTGTTTTGACTCACAGATTGTAAGTACGTTTTTTATATTTAAAGAATTTGCCACTGATGATTCAAACGCGAGTTTTGAGCAGTGTAGAGAAGAGCTTGTTGTTTGTCATTTCTCCGATCACAAATGCAGACATGG
>NW_015505247.1:773604-785119 GCF_001515645.1 Sinocyclocheilus grahami | reverse complement strand
CACCGTGTGTGATGCTGTGTGTTTCGTTGTGAAAGCGAAACTACTTTGTTTGGTCTTCCAAAAGAGGACACGACTAGAAATCAGTGGTTAAGTTGTATTATTTTATGGAGGACGTTTCCTGATCCTGTTAGAGTAGACTACAATGCCGGCTGTTTTGACTCACAGATTGTAAGTACGTTTTTTATATTTAAAGAATTTGCCACTGATGATTCAAACGCGAGTTTTGAGCAGTGTAGAGAAGAGCTTGTTGTTTGTCATTTCTCCGATCACAAATGCAGACATGGTTTTATGTTTACGCGGCGCAGCGCGATGCAACGCAACAGTATAAGTCATTATAATGTCCCCACTGGATGCAACAATTGCCTAGTCTTTAATGGGTTTGAATGTTTTTGTCTCGTCGCTCCGGCCGGACAGGGCATCACAGGTGAGGGGTGTAACATTTCCGTCACACGCTTGAGGTTTTCAGCCAATCAAAACGCACTGGATAGCTGGCCAATCAGAGCAAACCTCATTTTTTAGACCAATGAGCTTTGTAAAAATCGACACGGTTCAGAAAGTTGGGGCATAGAGGAGAAACAATAATGTACAGTATGCGGAAAATAATGTTTTTTTTAAACCTTAAACCGCATAAACACATTTCATTACACCAAATACACAAAATAATGTTCTTTTTAGCAACATCATATGACCCCTTTAACAATAACAGTGCAAATCTAAAATGAAATAGATTTATGAAACAAAGATACATTTCTGAAATCTCTGGCATATGAAGAATACATTAAGTAACATATTAGTGGTAAATGGCTGAAACAGTAAAATAAAGAATACAAAAAAGTATCAATTAAATTAGATTATTATTTTGTGGGAAAAAGGTGAAAAATAGAAAAAGAGGGAAATGTAAAAAATGAATAATATATAAATTTAATTATGTATGCGTGGTGGGCAAAAACAAAAAATCTGCAAATTATTGTGTGATTGGAATGTTAACAGAAGATACTGCAGTTTTAACAGAAGGTAATTTAAATTGAAGTGGATTACATAAATTATAAAATAGTCGATTTCATCTCTTAATGTCGCAAAAGTAAAAAAGAAAAAAGAAGAAGAAATAAGTAACAGTTGTTGAATATGGAAGCATATAGGTAGCGAAATTCAATTTAAAATGCAATATTCAAAATGGCATTGTATTTCTGTATTTAAATTTACATTTTCCATTACCCATACGTGCAAAGTTTGGTGCAAAAGTAAAATGAAAATTTAATTTTATAATTTACATTTGCCATTTCCAACAGTAGTCTTAATATGTAAATTGCATGCACATTTGAACGCTTTATAAGTTGCGAAATGAAAATGAAAATGTATAATACAAATTGATTTGATATGTGTAACATGTTCAAGCAGAAATGGTAGCAAAATGATCCTTTAAATGCTATTTGTCCTAAATGCATTTAGACTAACAGTTAGAACACTTAGGATTGCACTTTCATCATGACGCCGAGGGATTTCAAGGGAAATTCAATTTGAAAATGCATTCCGAGCTGACCACGCCCCCCCTCCGTCACTCATTGCTTCAAGGCAGGGATTGGTGGAAGCGTGGTACGTCTGGATCGTTTGAAACATGGCAGCTCGATCTGATAAGATCGCTGAATTCACTGGCAGATGAAGGGGAGCGTGAACATTTCGCAACTTATAAAGCGTTCAAATGTGCATGCAATTTACATATTAAGACTACTGTTGGAAATGGCAAATGCAAATTATAAAATAAAATTTTCATTTTACTTTTGCACCAAACTTTGCACGTATGGGTAATGGAAAATGTAAATTTAAATACAGAAATACAATGCCATTTTGAATATTGCGCTGCCATTTTGAATATTGCATTGCCATTTTGCATATTGCATTTTAAATTGAATTTCGCTACCTATATGCTTCCATAGTTGAATGGCATTGGATATGGACGCATTCTGTGGAGCAGACCACTGAGCCCCACCTCCACATGGATCAACAGCTAACAAATTGATTGATCACGATACATTCGTCCAACCACAGTCTATGGTCCAACCGCATCGCGGCTCTCATGTCTTTTCTTTCTAACGGCTGTTCTGATTGGGTGGATCAAGTGTCAATCAAAGAGTTAGCCACGTCCCCTTTCTGGACATCAAGCTCAGAGAAAAAACTGCAACAGGGGCTAACTTAAACATAGGGGGAAAAGTGATACAAATAGTTTTTACATGATCGGTTATTTATTTGCCTTTTTTATTGTAAGTTTTAAAGAACACTTTTTTTTCTTGCGTTTCGACAACTTTCTTCTCTGTTTGGTGTGGCCGTGTGGGGATGGATGAGATGCGGCCTAGCAGCGGAGCAGCAGCGCGCCTCGGCCTCGCCTCGCTCTTTCCCCCAGGATTGCAGGCCATTTATGGGGAATGCAGGCGCCTGTATCCCGATCAGGCCAACCCGCTGCAAGTCACAGCCATTGTGAAGTACTGGTGAGACGTCTGAAGCATTCGTATTTTATGTTGTTGCTTGAAATGCAGACATAAAAACAAGTTCAGTAAAACTGGATTTTATTCAAAGGATATTTTCCACTATTTCATAACTAGTTTTTACTATTATAACAATTGAGTGGTAATCAAAGATGACAATCAAATTTATGTCAGCAGAAGCATTATTAATAGGCTAATAACAAACTTTCAAGTGTACTTTTACATCTCAATGACTCAATTTTTCCTCCCATAATCCTCTTTTCAGGTTAGGGGGTCCAGATCCTCTGGACTACATTAGTATGTACAGAAACTTTGGATGTCCTGGACAAGATATACCAGAACATTGGCACTATGTCAGCTTGGGTCTTAGTGACTTGTATGGGGACAACAGAGTTCATGAGTAAGAATGACAAATTATGAGATGAACAGTTTCATTACATGGCAGTGTTGTTACAGCAATACCCAACTAGTTTAGTTCAACTTAAATTCATATTTACATGATGTACCGTTAGTTTCAGCAGTTGAATGAATACAACTTTTAGTTTTATGTGAAGAGTTGTGTTGATGTAGGTTGGTATTGATTGCATTTAAGCTGTATTCTGCTTCTTTATAGATTCACAGGTCAAGAGGGCCCAAGTGGTTTTGGTTTTGAGCTCACATTTCGCTTGAAGAGAGAAGCAGGAGAGACGGCACCCCCTACCTGGCCAGCTGAGCTCATGCAAGGCTTGGCTCGATACGTGTTTCAATCAGGTACTGTGCCTGCACCCACTCTTAAAGGGGTCATGAACTGAGAAATCAAATTTTCCTTGATCTTTTGACATCTAACAGGTCAATGTATTATAAAAGCTTTTATTGAAACCAAGCTCAGAAAACTACTCGTTTTGGAATGTGCCACTTTATGACGTAATAGTGTCGCTAAGCACCGCCTCCGCAGAAGATCATCAACGTCTGCTTCTACATCACTGCCTCTTTAGCCCCGCCCACTGATACACGCTTTGTAGTAGGAGAGGAAATGCTAGAGAGACGTGAACACAGGATTACTCCATCAACAGAACCATACAGATGACATTACCAGATTACAACTGACACTGTGTAGTGTAAGTTGTGAAAAATAGTCTTTGAATTGCCTTCCTTGTGATCCTAACATATCTAGATCAGACGGGAGCGCAGTTGCGTCATGTTGCGAATCCTTTTCTCTTTCAGGTCAGAAGTGGCATGAATGCTTGTATGTCAGAAATAGAGCAGGACATCAGTTTACCATCTGAGATTTGTTGTGTCAGTCCGTGCCACATCCAGTGTAGAATTGCAGATTATAATGGGTTCTGCTGTCTAAAGTCTCACATCTGGTGTAAACATGGGGTAAAATTGGCAAAGAGCTCCAGATCGTGTCAGTGAAACACTGTTTGCTTTTCTTTGCTACGGATTCATTTTTAAACAAGACAGTATGATACAGGCTTAGAAAGTAAATGATGATGCAGCGCTGAGTCTAACTAGAGTGGATCCAACAGTAATGTCGCAACACAGAAGTGTGAGTATTGAGTAAACGTGCTTTTACCCCATTGCATTGTCTGTTCTAGACCATTTGATATATACTGAGTGTTTATATAAGTTTTTACCTAAATGACCCATGCTGTTTTCAGAGTGCTTCACAGCAACGTCCATCTGTTATTTTAATAAGCGAAACTGTTAGCCAATCATAGCAGTGGCCGTTTACTTGCGAGTCTTGAATGCTCCCCGCCTATAAAACAGACTGTTCTGCAGAGAGGCTCAAAAACAGTATAGAAAGTAGCTTATTACTACTAAATTATGATGGTTGTTTTTTTTTAAATGTAAAATCACACTAACATTATAAGTGAACCTCAGAGAACATTAAAATAAAATAAAATAATTAAAAAAATGCAGTTCATGACCCCTTTAAAGAGTTCACCCAAAAATGAAAATTAGCCCATAAATTACTCAAGTCATCCTAGGTGTATATGACTTTCTTCTTTTAGACCAGTGTTATCTCCCTTATCTCAACCCTGGTCCTGGGCGCCCCCCAACACTGCACATTTTGTATGTCTCCCTTATCTGACACACCTATTTCAGGTCCTGGAGTTTCTTTTAATGAGCTAACAAGTTGAATCAGGTGTGTTTAATTAGGGAGACACACAAAATGTGCAGTGCTGGGGGGCGCCCAGGACCAGGGTTAAGAAACACTGTTTTAGACGAATCCAGTCGGCGTTATATTAAAAATTGTCTTTGATCTTTAAGCTGTTTAATGGCACTCGGCGGGTGTTGCATGCATCAGTCCAAAAGCACTTAATTAAAATGCGCCGATCCATAAAAAAAAAGTGTCTCACACGGCTCCGGAGGGTGAACAAGTGCCTCCTATAGCGAATTGATGCGTTTTTGTAAGAAAAATATCCATATTCAAAACGTAATAATTACTTTAATCTAGCTTGCGCCAACTGTTGTACACTGGAAGCAGTTCCGGGCAGATGACGCATGAGGTCAGCGCTGTCCATGCGCCGGTGAGTCTCGTGAAAACCAACGTTTGTTAACAGGAGCAGAGGTTCCTTACTTTAGCACAGGAAAACCAGTCTCCTCTTGGCTTATATCGAAATCCTCCGACATTCTTCTTTACAAATCCTCATTACAAGTTACAAGTCCTTTTGTACTTCTAATAAGTGACCATTGTTTTGTTTTTATCTCTCCGCTGCGCTTCCGCGTTCGTCACTTCTGAGCGGCGCATGCACAAAGCTGAACTCATACGTCATCCGCCCGGAACTGCGTCCGTGTACAACAGTGAGCGCAAGCTACATTAAAGTGATTATTACGTTTTGAATATGGATATTTTTTTTAATTAGGGAGACACACAAAATGTGCAGTGCTGGGGGGCGCCCAGGACCAGGGTTAAGAAACACTGTTTTAGACGAATCCAGTCGGCGTTATATTAAAAATTGTCTTTGATCTTTAAGCTGTTTAATGGCACTCGGCGGGTGTTGCATGCATCAGTCCAAAAGCACTTAATTAAAATGCGCCGATCCATAAAAAAAAAGTGTCTCATACGGCTCCGGGGGGTGAACAAAGGCCTTCTGTAGCGAATCGATGCGTTTTAGTAAGAAAAATATCCATATTCAAAATATCCATATTCTTGTGCTCACTGTTGTACACTGGAAGCAGTTCCGGGAGCATGACGTATGGAGGTCAGCGCTGCACATCCTAATATCGGCCGATATATCGGCTACGGCGATGTATCAGTCGACCACTATTCATGGTCATTTCTCAGCCTGATAGTGTGACCCTTTTAATGCTTTTAATCTAGAATCCAATTCCGTGATATGAGGTGCAGCATGTGGAATCGCACATCTGAATATGTATGGACTGTATTTAGCGGAATGTGGCATTCTGCTGTATTTTAGTAGCTTTATTGATTGGAAGTGCAAACAATCCACATACAAACTTGTCGTTTTTAGTGTAAAAATAGCAGATTTGTCCCATAGGAGGTATCTATGTCTATATTCTATTGCATGTACTGTATGCAATATATCAGAGTTGTCAGACTAAAATTAAACTTAATTTCAATTTTAAATATTACTTTCTTGAAAGTATGCAGATCTCTCAGACAAATCGTTTGCTCTGCGACAGAAAACACATTCTGTAGCGGAGATCACATTTCGTGGCACAGTCCGTTTATTCATTACTGACCATAACATGATCATTATTTGCTTATCTATATCAGCCAGAATTTTAATATCCGTGCAGTTGCTAATTTTTCTGTGAATTATTCCTTAAAATTAAGAACTATTTAACAGTGTGGCCTGTTTAGATACTTACTTTTTTTTTAATTTATCCAAGCTAAACTTGTCATGTCCTTTGAATATTTTGCACCTCTGCCTCTTTTTTTGAACACATTTTACCTCTCTCAAGTAATGAATGATAATTATTCCTGGCGATTAAGGCCATCTGTTATAACGCATACTGTGATGCTTCAGGAGTGATGAGAAAAGATGGAGTATAATTAAGTCTGTGGCTGTTAAACTCAACACCTCCACCTGCTGTTAGTCCTCTGACCCCTCGCTCTCTGCACTGAGACGGACACATGTCCAGCCATGCTGATCTCCTGCTGATTAGTGCGTGTGTTGATTGCTCATTCCAAGCAGGAACGAGTGGATAAGGGCATAGAGACGGACGGCTCTAACCTGAGCGGGGTCAGTGCCAAGTGCGCCTGGGATGACTTGAGCCGACCTCCCGAGGATGAGGACGACAGCAGGAGCATTTGCATTGGGTCACAGCCACGCAGGCTGTCAGACAAAGGTGATTGGTGCTAAGGACAAGTGCAGCCCAATTTAAAATTAAGACACCAAACTCCGTATGCTTCAGAGATTTTGTATTGGCTCAAATTACTATGTCATTGTCATGAGTATTTGTATTGTTCATACAGACACTGAACAGATTAGAGAAGCCTTGAGGAAAGGACTGGAGATTAACAGCAAGTCTGTCCTGCCTCCCATCAGCAGTCAGAGGCACAGTCACGACTGGCCACAGTAAGTCCTGCCCTTTCATGACAATCAAAGCTTCAGGACTGTGTGATTATACTGGTCAAGCGGAAGTATGGTTTACCAGTGCTGTGACCTTAATTCTGGAAGTAGCAGGTTGAGGAGTTTGTTTCAAGACAACAAACTGCTTTGGTTTGCTATGCCACCTGTTCGGGACAGGATTAGTAGGGCCGATATCTGCCATTTTTCAAATATCGGCATTGGCCGATAAGTTTTTCTGTTTGGCCGATGAGTTCGAGGCGGGACTTGCAGCGCCTGAGCACACAGTGCTCACATTCTCCCTCTTGTTCGCTGTTGTCATTCAGTTCTGTCTAATATGGATATAAGTCTATCTAATAATCAGATAGAACTGTTAAACAAAGGAATTAAAGTGTATACAAAAAAGTATTATAACGATTGCTTTAATAGTATTAAAGGCAAATATTATAATACTTTCTCGTTTGCCATCAGCATTCCGCAAATACGCATTTGTATAATTTAAACTAGGGATGCACCGATATGAAAATTTTGGCCGATACCGATAACCGATAATCCTTTATTTTTGAAAGCCGATAACCGATATGTTGGCCGATAAATCTATATCCAAATTTTTATATACTTTTTGAGAGCCTGATTACAAAAAAGGTCTCATCATTAAAAACCACATCCCGAACTTGTGACGGTAGGTCCTATGGTCCGTGCGAATAGAATACGGACAGGAAGAGAGTTCAGCTTCACTGGAGATGCGCGATCGACAAACTTTCAAACTCGTGACTGATTCAAATTATGCTGCGCTTTATACATTTACCCACTGTCATATTCATGTCATTTTCACTGTGTGCTGTATGTAAAATGAGTGTTACCTTGGCTTTATTTGAAAAAATATGATTCCCAATGCACACAAACTTCCCAGAATACTGAGTGCCCTGTTGGTTACAGTGTTTACTTCCTTTTTAATTATTTTATTATATATTTATTTATTTGTGAAAAATACTTAGTCTTCTAGAGTATAAGTATGTTTATTTTACACGTTGATTTTTTAATCCATTTTCAAATTATTTCAAATTTCTTAAATATGAATTAAAATTATATCGGCCACCGGCCACACTGCTTTCCAAGATATCGGCATCGGTATCGGCTGTCAAAAAACTAGGGATGCACGATATATCGGCCACCATATCGGTATCGGCCGATAAATGCTAATTTTTTCTGTTATCGGTATCGGCCCAAAAAACCCATATCGGTCGACCACTAGACAGGATGGCATCATTATGGTTTATGGCTAGGAGACAAAAGATGTTTGGTGCCAGGTAGAGATTTTGCTATATTGTTAATTGCACTCAGGGCTGCACAATTAATCACATAAATGATTAATTATGGGTGCTGTGAAGCATGAAAAGTGATGATCAGTCCATGTAGGTCTACTGCCATTGCCCTATTTGCAGTGGTTGAGCAATGTAACATCACAGATATTTCTGTTGTGCGCATGATTGCGGAGATGGGTAAATTGGTAGGGCTGGATTGACAGTATTGATTTCTTTATTTTAATCTCTTCATTTTTAACCAATATCGATATTTGAATTTCAAGATCGATCTGTCAGTCTTTACTGTTTTCAGTAGATGTTTTGCACAAAATTGCACTAATCAATATTTGTAATGTTCATCTCCAATCCATTAACCGATCATATCTTCAGCTTTAGTACTACTAATGTCATGGAATATACATTAATATCAGAAGGTATGTTGAAAGGATCCTACTGAAATGTATCATGTTTCATGTTTCAACTGTGGAAAGACGCCAGTAAAACAGCTTGTAAACAATGTAATGTTACATTTCCCTGAGGAAAGCAGTTCAATCACAGCTTGATAGTTAGCTAATAAAATAAAATAACTATGGAGTATTACAAATTCATTATATTTGTAATGAACCTGTTGGTTCTATTTTGTTCAATGTAGGATTGAATAAGTCTGTCATGAAAATGTGTTTTATTATAGCCACTGTTTAAATGTTAATATTTCAACAATGAATTGGAGTAGAAACATAATTAAAATTATTAGAAGTTTTATATAAAAACTGCTTCTGTGTAATTTAAATGATTGTATACATTGCAATTGAGTGTTGTTTACTATATCTAAAAATAAATAGCAATTGAATTTAATATTTTGGACTTTTAATTTTAACCTTTAGTATTCTGGTAACATACCAACTGACCTGGTTCCTTATATAGTTTACAGCTTTAGTTGAGGGACTTTTTCCTTATGAAAAATTGTCTATATGCCTGTTAAAGGGGTCATGAACTGGCTTTTTAAAATTATTTTATACTGTTGTCTGAGATCCACTTATGACGTTCGTGTGGTTTTTACATTCAGAAACATCAAAATCAATAAGTAATCGTCTATGTTCTACCCTGGTTTTGAGGCCGGCTTGATAAATGCTCGGTTTTTATGGGTTAGGGTTAACTTTTTGGTTAGACACGTACACATAATCGGAACATATCAAGCGATCTCTAACAAAGCAATAGTGACACACAGTGCAAATATTTTTTACTCTCATAAGTGTACTGCGGCATTCCTGTCGGATCCAATATTGACTGCACAGCATTGCTTTTTAATCTCAGTCTCTCTGCAAATCAAGCGTCGACCTGTGTCTTGTTTACAAAGGAATCCGCGGTGAAATGAAGCGAACAAACGCTCAATGTTTTACTCACATGAGCAGAAACTTCATTAAAAATAAATTTCAACTGTGCATTCTTAATATTTGAATCCGAAGGAAGCTTATGCAGCAACTGTGTTCTTCCACAACCAGGCACTGCACAATATTTTGCGATCTTCAACACCATGTTTATTGCTCTGTCGCTCGATCTGGTTTAGTGCCACAATTTAGCGTTATTTCCCTACTATGTCATGTGTGAATCAGTGGGCGGGGCTACAGAATTAGGGTGTTGATATTCTTCTGTGGAGGCGGTGTTTAACCTATCTATTACGTCATAGGCAGGGGTGTGAAGTAACGAATTACAAATACTCACATTACAGTAATTAAGTAGTTTTTATCAGTAATTGTATGTTTGAGTAGTTTAAAAATTGTGTACTTTTACTTGAGTACATTTTAAGTGATGTATCGGTACTTTTACTCCGCTATTTTCCTCCGTTTGTGGTCGTTACATGCTTATTTTAATTTAATTTTTATCCATCAACTTGATTGGATAGAGAGTAATAGGTCTCATGACTTTCGTCAAATCAAATTGTGCATAGAAAACTTTAAGCGCCAACTGTTTATCATGGCTGCTGGAAGTGCATTCTTCAAGCATCTATTCAGTCGCATCTTCCTCTAACTTAATATGTTAAGGTAAATTTCGGATTTCTGCATACTAAATGATTTGTATATATGCTTGGCACCGTTTTGGAGAGAAATGGGCTCTCATTTCAACCCATATCATGGTGTGTGTGATGCTGAACTATGAGTTTCTAATGGTGTTTGTATTTGCACTGTTCTAAACATTAATATTTTATGTGCAACAACAGCATGCTGTCTCAGTGGCCTTACACATGATTTTAAATCTATTTTTTCAAACTGTATGATTTAAGTGGGGATGATTGTACTGAGAATAACTCCTCTTTTCTTCAACTGAATACTGTTTCCGTGCTGTTTTGATGTACAAACCCGATTCCAAAAAAGTTGGGACACTGTACAAATTGTGAATAAAAACAGGATGCAATGATGTGGAAGTTTCAAATTTCAATATTTTATTCAGAATACAACATAGATGACATATCAAAGGTTTAAACTGAGAAAATGTATAATTTTAAGGGAAAAATAAGTTGATTTTAAATTTCATGGCATAAACACATCTCAAAAAAGTTGGGACAAGGCCATGTTTACCACTGTGTGGCATCCCCTCTTCTTTTTATAACAGTCTGCAAACGTCTGGGGACTGAGGAGACAAGTTGCTTTACTCAAGTAGTTTTTTGGACAAGTACTTTTACTCTACTCACACTACATTTTTTGGAAGGTAATGGTACTTTTACTTGAGTATATTTTTTTTTCAGTACTCTTTCCACCACTGGTCATAGGTAGGCACATTCCAGCATCTGGCGATCGCTGGGCATGGTGTGAAAAAAAAGCTTTTATTTCAGTAACAAGGACGTTTTCAGTTCTGAAACTTACAGGATATTCTTTTAGGATGATGATCTCTTATATATCAAAAGCTCAAGTAAAAGTTGATTTCTCAATTCATGACCCCTTTAATATTATTATTATTATTATTGCTGAAAACTCATTAGGACTGCTTGTAGTTATTAAAGGGTTAGTTCACCCCAAAATAAAAATTAGCCCATAAATTACTCACCCTCAAGTCATCCTAGGTGTATATGACTTTCTTCTTTCAGACGAATCCATTCCCCCAGAACTGCTTCCAGTGTCCAACAGTGAGCGCAAGCTACATTAAAGTGATTATTAAGTTTTGAATATGGATATTTTTCTTACAAAAATGCATCGATTCGCTACAGAAGGCCCCC
>NW_015505247.1:750504-773457 GCF_001515645.1 Sinocyclocheilus grahami | reverse complement strand
CGGAGCCGTGTGAGACACTTTCATTTTTGGGTGAACTAACCCTTTAAACAAAAACAAGCAGTCCAAATGAGTTTTCAGCATTCATAGGTTTCACTTGGTGACACACAAAAATTAATGCTTAGACATCCAAATACTGCACCCAAACACCCAATGCATACTGCAAGAGAGCAATGTGACAAAACTCTGCAAAATTAACTGATCATGATATATACTGTTATGTGATGCAGTACTGTTATATAAGATTTTAGTCATGCCGCCCACCCCTATTTGGTGCACATTTGAAAAATGGCTTTTAAACAGGCCTGCAATTTTTAACGGAGTTAGGAATGAATTTCATGAACGTTGGTTGGTTCAACTTAACCACTATATATATCAAAATCATTATTGGTTTGACAGCGGCTCAGAAGCCTGTCCAATATGTAGATAATTACCTGCAAGTATTTTTCAGACACAGCCTGTCCCTTCAGTCTTTGTCCTCATGAGTGCAGATTCTTGCCAGCTGGCCTGCTATTGTACAGCAGTGTTACTAGCTCTCAGAATTACTAGTACTAGCCTGTACAAATGTGCTTTTGACTCATGATTATTTGCGCTATTAGATTTGCCTATAATCTTTGTTATTAGGGCTGTGATGGTAGCAGTTAGCTGGGGCTGTTTTAAGCACTCCATCCTCATCTCATTAAATGCTGTGCACTCCAGATCATCTCAGTGCATGGTTTGTCTGGGTTAATCACACTATCCCGTTGTCTGCACCCCCTTGTTTTGCTCACGGCCCCCTGCTACTTGTAGCCCAGCCAGATATTCAGACATACATCCTGGAGGAGCTCAGCCTGAATGTCTGCTGAAATTGGTTGTGTTGTCTGTTCCAAATAATCATAATGAATAAAAAACATAATGCTGAATTGAAGTGATATACAGTGACCGTTTCCTTATAAAGAACTTCACTTCTGTACATACTTTCTTTATGGAGAGGAAAAGGATTTCAGGCTTCTGCGATGACTGAGATTCATAAAGAATTTAACAATTCTGGTTCGTATTCCTCTTAACGATTCCAGCTTCATTAACGGTAAATAAAACTCACTTCGCATGTGAAACTCATTTGCGAAATCACCACCAAGTGGCGCAAAGGGACGGTTGGCACCACTGCTCAAAGCTGGAACTGTGACATTTTTACTTATAAAGATATCAAATAATGAAATAAACCAGTAATATTACAGTAATAGGCTAATAAAGCATTATAACATTTAATCTTGAATAATTCATGAGATAAATGTTTAATGTTCCAGCTACTTGACCATTGTTGCGTGAAATATTACAGTGACAGAAAAATTATCTGCATGATGCCACTGATTATTTTTATTATTTTGAAGTGAGAAATGAATAGCGTGTCTCTCTGGCGTGTGCAAACATGTTACTGGAAAAGGGAACAGATGGGTTTTTAGAGTTATCAAGGACGGGGGTTCAAATCACAAACGATTTTGTAACTATTAAATATATAAATAGAGATTTGTGTGTATTCTGCAGTTCTAAAACACACTGGTTTGTTACACCGGTTTTTTTCTTTTAGCTATTGCATGTCAGTTTGTTTTACACTGAGAAACAACTATTCAAACAACTGCTTCATTTTGTTTTGTTTCATGAGAGATGCGGCGCGTCCGCGAGAGAGACAGAAAATGGCAGAAAGAAATGTGTGTCTGTGAGAGAGACAGAAACCTTTGTTCCAAATTTATGCTATGCTGCTTTGTACTATTTTCATTTTGCACTGTTTTAATTGTGCACGGCAATGTTGCAGTTCCTTTGGCATTACAAATGTAAAAGCATATTGCAGTAATAAGAATGCTGTATTTCTCATTTTACATCAAATCTCGCAGAGAATACATGCAAACCTGTAATTAAACTGTCATCAGTTTTAGTTTCAGTATTCTTCTTTAAAAAATGTCATTTATATTTAGAAAACAATATTATTTAGTTATTTTTTTAGTTATAGCCATTTGAGTTTTAACCTCTAATAGCCTACTAAAGCTACTTATTAACTGAGATTAATAATATAGATATATAGAACTGATATATTGTTTGCATAAGGTATGCAGCATTCTCACATTAATAGATAAATATATTTCTATAGTTGTTATAGGAAAAAATTTTCAGAGGCCTTTTAAATGTATACCAAACACCTTTTTTTTTTTTTTTTCTCCTGCACATGTTAAAATGTACTATTTTTGTTGATATGGTTATCAATAATACATTTCGATAATGTAGCGGATTCACTCCTGCATTTAAATGCAGCTGCATGATAAATAAATATTTTACTCAAATCTTAAAGGGATAGTTCACCCAAAAATTCTATCATTAATTATTCGCCCTCATGTCGTTCCAAACCCGTAAGATCTTTGTTCATCTTTGGAACACAAATTAAGATATTTTTGATCAAATCCGAGAGCTCTCTGACCCTCCTATAGACAGCAAGGTAACTACCACAGTCAAGGCACAGAAACATAGCAAGGACATCCTTAAAATGGTCCATGTAACATCAGTGGTTCAAATGTAATTTTACAAAGTTACGAGAATACATTTTGTGCGCAAAGAAATAAAAAAATAACGACTTTATTCAACAATTCTTCTCCCCCGAGTTACCATCTACCGCCATTATTGAGAGTAACACGATGCATGCGCGTGATGCTGCTGACGTAGAACACCTATGCGCTGCGCCTTGTTTATGAGCAGAGGAAAGCACGCGCATGCATCATGTTACTGAGAAGAATTGAGTAAAGCCGTTATAGCTTCATAAAATTAAGTTTGGACCACTGATGTCACATTGACACTTTTGTCGATGTTCTTGGTACCTTTCTGGGCCTTGAACGTGGTGGTTACCTTGCTGTCTATGGAGGGTCAGAAAGCTCTCCGATCTCATCAAAAATATCTTAAGTTGTGTTCCAAAGATGAACGATGGTCTTACAGGTTTGGAACGACATGAGGGTGAGTAATGTAAGAATTTTCATTTTTGGGTGAACCATCCCTTTAAATGTATTGTACGAAAGCGAATAAAGAAGGCCCCTTTTAAAATCACTGATGTTGTCAATTATTTAAGTATAATTAATTAAGCTAACTGCACTATGATTTTCTTATTTACATTCTGTGTGCACTTTGTTGATTATAATTTTCATGAGAGATGCGGCGCGTCCGCGAGAGAGACAGAAAATGGCAGAAAGAAATGTGTGTCTGTGAGAGAGACAGAAACCTTTGTTCCAAATTTATGCTATGCTGCTTTGTACTATTTTCATTTTGCACTGTTTTAATTGTGCACGGCAATGTTGCAGTTCCTTTGGCATTACAAATGTAAAAGCATATTGCAGTAATAAGAATGCTGTATTTCTCATTTTACATCAAATCTCGCAGAGAATACATGCAAACCTGTAATTAAACTGTCATCAGTTTTAGTTTCAGTATTCTTCTTTAAAAAATGTCATTTATATTTAGAAAACAATATTATTTAGTTATTTTTTTAGTTATAGCCATTTGAGTTTTAACCTCTAATAGCCTACTAAAGCTACTTATTAACTGAGATTAATAATATAGATATATAGAACTGATATATTGTTTGCATAAGGTATGCAGCATTCTCACATTAATAGATAAATATATTTCTATAGTTGTTATAGGAAAAAATTTTCAGAGGCCTTTTAAATGTATACCAAACACCTTTTTTTTTTTTTTTCTCCTGCACATGTTAAAATGTACTATTTTTGTTGATATGGTTATCAATAATACATTTCGATAATGTAGCGGATTCACTCCTGCATTTAAATGCAGCTGCATGATAAATAAATATTTTACTCAAATCTTAAAGGGATAGTTCACCCAAAAATTCTATCATTAATTATTCGCCCTCATGTCGTTCCAAACCCGTAAGATCTTTGTTCATCTTTGGAACACAAATTAAGATATTTTTGATCAAATCCGAGAGCTCTCTGACCCTCCTATAGACAGCAAGGTAACTACCACAGTCAAGGCACAGAAACATAGCAAGGACATCCTTAAAATGGTCCATGTAACATCAGTGGTTCAAATGTAATTTTACAAAGTTACGAGAATACATTTTGTGCGCAAAGAAATAAAAAAATAACGACTTTATTCAACAATTCTTCTCCCCCGAGTTACCATCTACCGCCATTATTGAGAGTAACACGATGCATGCGCGTGATGCTGCTGACGTAGAACACCTATGCGCTGCGCCTTGTTTATGAGCAGAGGAAAGCACGCGCATGCATCATGTTACTGAGAAGAATTGAGTAAAGCCGTTATAGCTTCATAAAATTAAGTTTGGACCACTGATGTCACATTGACACTTTTGTCGATGTTCTTGGTACCTTTCTGGGCCTTGAACGTGGTGGTTACCTTGCTGTCTATGGAGGGTCAGAAAGCTCTCCGATCTCATCAAAAATATCTTAAGTTGTGTTCCAAAGATGAACGATGGTCTTACAGGTTTGGAACGACATGAGGGTGAGTAATGTAAGAATTTTCATTTTTGGGTGAACCATCCCTTTAAATGTATTGTACGAAAGCGAATAAAGAAGGCCCCTTTTAAAATCACTGATGTTGTCAATTATTTAAGTATAATTAATTAAGCTAACTGCACTATGATTTTCTTATTTACATTCTGTGTGCACTTTGTTGATTATAATTAGAGAACCTGTGAGTTTAATCGTGAGGACGTTTTATTAATCCATCCCTTCTTTTCATGTTTCATTGAATTGGCTAAATCGTGGCCAGGTTTTGTTTGTTTGTTTGTTGTTTTAGTTAAATAATGGAAACTAAATAATACAGTGCTCACGTTTTACTAAAATAAATGAAGGATTTAATAAAAATATGCAATGATTTCTTAATTCATGGAAGGATATCTTTTCCCCACGTCATGTAGTTCTCTGTCAAAATAAAGAGCAGATAACAAATAACACGCAGAAATGCATGCTGTTTTATTAAAGGAATTTTAAAATATAAATAAAAAAAATTGTATTTGTGACAAATTAAGTCATGTGAAAATATTGACATTTAGTAGCCTATATAAATCCATATTGAACAGGCTGCCACTTTTATTGCTCCAATGCAAAGTTAACCACCTATTCTTTATTTAAGATAATATAGCATGATTTTTACTGGTTTGCTGATTTGCACTTTATTCATATTACAATATATTACAGTTTTACAAACAAGCTCACTGAAATGCTAACAGCTCTGATTTTGCTGGCACTAAAAGAGTGGGATATGAGTTTTATGTAATCTTCTTGTTTGGACTGAAACAGAGACGAGGCTCACAGAGGTGCCTTTGTTTAAAGTCCAAATGAGAGCAGGAAGAAAGTGAACATCAGGTTACTTATAGTTTTAGCCTTTGATATTTCCCGCTTGTGTTAACAACACTTATCAATGTCTGTGTAAATGATTAATTCATTTTTTTCTTTTTAATCTTTTCTTGTAGAGGTCGTCTGCTTCATGGCCGACATTTCACTTATAAAAGCATTAATGGAGACACGGCAATCACCTTCGTATCCACTGGGGTAGAAGGGGCCTTTGCCACAGATGAGCATCCGTATGCTGCGCATGGACCATGGCTACAGGTAACAGTCATGCATTACTATTACATCCCTTGAAGGAATAGTTCACCCAAAATTGAAAATTTGCTGAACATTTACTCACCCTCAGGCCATCCAAGATGTAAATGAGTTTGTTTCTTCATCTGAACAGATTTAGAGAAATTTTGCATCACATCACTTGCTCACCAATGGATCCTCTGCAGTGAATGGGTGCCATCAGAAAGAGAGTCTAAACAGCTGATAAAAACATAACAATAATCCACACGACTCCAGTCTTCTCAATTAACGTCTTGTGCTGCGAAAAGTCAAGATGCCTCCAGCTAAAATACAAGTCCTCTATCCGTAATATTGCTTTCTCCAGTGAAGCCCATTCACAGATTCATTGGTGAGCAAATTATGTAATGTTAAACTTCTCCAAATCTTCCATCCAAGACAATCTTCTCCAATCGTCTTGGATGGCCTGGTGGTGAGTGAATTTTCAGCAAATTTTCATTTTTGGGTGAACGATTTCTTTAAAGTTCAGTGTCATTCCATGTGTGTGGGACTTCTGATCTCCTCAATTTAGATACTACTTACTGAGGAGTTTGTAGAGCAGATGCTAGCCGACATTCAGGATTTGAGCACACGTGAAGTGGTAGGATTTTACACCTCCCCTTAAAATGTTTAACTGATTTGATAAACTATTGAATGTTTTTAACACGCTGTATATCTCTTTACCCTCTCACCCAGTCTAAGCTGCCGAAGGAGTACAGCTGGCCCGATAAGAAGCTAAAGATCTCTGTCCTGCCAGACACCGTGTTTGACAGCCCACTGCAGTAAGACTGGGAGCTCACTGTCCCTAATTACAAACCCACAACTACAGAAAAGCTCAACTCTTTTGCCTGGCTCATGTGCCTAGAGAGACCGCTGAAGGAAAGAGACGTTCAGACACTTCCCCTTTTCCCAGAGAGCATCGTAGATAATTGCACATGGCATAGAACATTTTTTAAATATACAACATTTTGAATTGTCAGTTATACCACTTGTCTTTGCATTGGTCTACCTATTCACTCTTAAAGGGTTAGTTCAGCCAAAAATGACAATTTTGTCATTAATTACTCACCCTCATGTCGTTCCAAACCTGTAAGACCTCCGTTCATCTTCGGAACACAAATTCA
Source organism: Sinocyclocheilus grahami (assembly GCF_001515645.1). NCBI lineage: Eukaryota > Metazoa > Chordata > Actinopteri > Cypriniformes > Cyprinidae > Sinocyclocheilus > Sinocyclocheilus grahami. The sequence goes on along the minus strand of NW_015505247.1, from coordinate 766,715 downwards.
GATATTTTTGAAGGAATCTGAGAGCTCTCTGACCCTTCCATAGACGGCAAGGGTACTTACACAATCAAGGTCCAGAAACATAGCAAGGAGATTGGTAAAATAATCCATGTGACATCAGGGGTTCAACTGTCATTTTACGAAGCTACGAGAATACTTTGCGTGCAAAAGAAAAAAAAAACCAATTTATTCAACAATTCGTCTCCTCCGCATCACCTTAGCGCCATTTTGGAGAGTATCCACTGAACGTAAATTGCATATGTTGTTCTGTGCCAGCTGTGCCACGCGGATCCTCTGTTTACGTCGTTTATGCTTTGATTTGAATGGAAACAACGTATCCGCGTGGCACAGCTGACTCTTTTGCACTCAAAGTATTCTCGTAGCTTCTTAAAATGACGGTTGAACCACTGATGTCACATGGATTATTTTACCAATCTCCTTGCTATGTTTCTGGACGTTGATCGTGTAAGGACCTTTGCTGTCTATGGGAGGGTCAGAGAGCTCTCAGATTCCTTCAAAAATATCTGAATTTGTGTTCCGAAGATGAACGGAGGTCTTACAGGTTTGGAACGACATGAGGGTGAGTAATTAATGACAGAATTTTAATTTTTGGGTGAACTATCCCTTTAAGGAAAAAATAGTGTTTGATGTTTTTGTTTTTCTGGTCTTGGCCTCAAAAAACATTTTTCCTGTTGAATGTTTAGCAGCACAAGACAATGTGCAAGCACTGGTGCCTTTATTCACCTTAGAATGGACTGAAGTTTCATTTTAAAAGAAAATTAGTTTTTTTCTAAATCCTGCTTGTAATGTGAAGGTAAGCATACAAAGGAATATGCCTTTGTTTATCCAAAAAAAAAAACTTGAGTCAGAGTAGCTGGTTTTATTGATTTGCTTGATATAAAAATAGCTGTACCTATTTAAGGTTGATGAAATTTCATAAGGTCTTCATTTAGTTGTCAAACAATAGGTGGTTAGTTAGTTCACCTACACAATGCCAAAGCTTGTACAGAATGGGTGTTTTCTAAAGTTGAGAAGCACGAAATCGTTCCCTGATCTTTCTTTTATTTTTGTTAACTATTTTACTTCTATTGAACTTCATTTTATTTGACTTTATGATTTTGTTCCAAGCCTCTTTATAGGGAAGCAAACTAACTGGTTCCTGGACAGCAATCTATTTTGTAGAATGTGCATTTGTTATTTTTGGGTTATGTGCTCAATAATATAGGTCAAAGTGTAAAAAAGAACCTCTATTAGTGCTTTTTGAAAGATGAATTTAATTAGTGTACTGGCATTTTTATATTCTGGAGAATCACTACACTGCCTGTGGTTTTGTTACCCTAAAGTGCATTAAAGTTATTTACATAAATCAGGGTGTTTGTGTTTATTTTGGTTAAACAACCTGAAAAAAAATGCTGAAAAATTGCCATGACAACCAGGCACTGAAATTCCTCAAAGAACCAACAGGTCTGCCTCTGACCAGAATTATAAGCCCTGTATCTTAATGCTGTCTCTTTAAGATTCCAATATAAATGCTCTCTTTGCATTTGAAATAATAAAGGCATCCTGGTGGGCTGTTGTGATGCTAGATGGTAGATTCAAACACAGCTGATTAAGTTCTAAAACCCAGAAGAGAATTAGCATTATCAAGCAAAGTTCGTTTCGTTGTGAAAGCTCAACTACTTTGTTTGGCCTTCCAAAAGAGACGATATCTGCTTTGTCATGCCTAGAGCTGATCCGTGCTGGTCGCTGAGGACATACTTCAACTTAGCTGTGGATCACTGGATCAGCTTTCACCGTGGACGAAGCGGAGGCCAGCCCGGGGTCGTCACATTGGGTTGCCGCAAGCCCGCCTGCCGCTCCTTCGTCGAATCTGCTGGCCGCGCTGTTCTCAAGCCCACCGGCCGTTCCTCACTCTAGCCGCCGTGTGTGATGCTGTGTGTTTCGTTGTGAAAGCGAAACTACTTTGTTTGGCCTTCCAAAAGAGGACACGACTAGAAATCAGTGGTTAAGTTGTATTTACAACACTGTTCCAGAACAGTTCAACCCAAATATTCAGATGTGTGCAGCGCATTTTATGGAGGACTGTTTCCTGATCCTGGGAGAGTAGACTGCAATGCCGGCTGTTCTGACTCACAGACTGTAAGTAAGTTTTTTTATATTTAAAGAATTTGCCACTGATGATTCAAACGCGAGTTTTGAGCAGTGTAGAGTAGCGCTTGTAGTTTTGTCATTTCTCCGGTTTTGTTTACGCGGCGCGATGCAATGCAACGAGTAAAAAGACCGTATAAGTCATTATAATCCGTAATTATGTCCCCACTGGATGCAAAAATGCCTCGTTTATAATGGGTTTTAATGTTTTTGTCTCGTCGCTCCGGCCGGACAGGGCATCACAATATGGTAAGGGACGTAACATTTCTGCTGATAGCTGGCCAATCAGCGCAAACCTCGCTTTTCAGACCGATGAGCTTTGTAACTGTGCGTTCACACCGCCGGCGGCGAGAGCGTCAAAATTCGCTCTGGCTGCCCTATAGACGCTCCACGATCGGTCTTTATTTAAAGGGGCCGCAAACATACCAAACAAGCGTTCTGATCTTGTGCAGACTTACCGACTCCTCAAACCTGAATTCTGAACCAGCTGTTCTTAAAAAGGTAAGTTGCTAAATAAATATTTTAGTTTTTTCCTCTAAATAAATGTAATTGCTCGTTCCTGTACTTAAACACTTAGTAAGCCATCGCTATTGATAAAAGCGGCTTATTTACTGGCGAGAATCCGAGGTTGAGCGTTTGACAGCTCACAAAAAATAAAAAATAAAGGTGTGTTCCTTTAAATCAGACCCCGCCCCTGATTAATAACTCCACCCACTTTTATGTATGACCTCCGCGCTGATCACGTGACCAGGGAAGGGGGAGTATGTGAACTGTATCCTGAGTTGCAGTCCTGTGCCTGCATTCCTCTCATCTAGGATTAGCTTGAAAGGGGGGAAATATTGCTCTCGCCGCCGGCGGTGTGAATGCACAGTAAAAATCGATGCCTTTCAGAAGGCGGGGCATAGAGGAGAAACAATAATATACAGTATGTGGAAAATAATGTGTTTTTTAACTTTAAACCGCATAAACACATTTCATTACACCAAATACACAAAATAATGTTCTTTTTTAGCAGCATCATATGACCCCTTTAAGAGACTTACTATTGTAAATTACATGCACGGACTCCTCAAACCTGAATTCTGAACCAGCTGTTCTTAAAAAGGTAAGTTGCTAAATAAATATTTTAGTTTTTTCCTCTAAATAAATGTAATTGCTCGTTCCTGTATTTAAACACTTATTAAGCCATCGCTATTGATAAAAGCGGCTTATTTACTGGCGAGAATCCGAGGTTGAGCGTTTGACAGCTCACAAAAAAAAAAAAACTAAAGGTGTGTTCCTTTAAATCAGACCCCGCCCCTGATTAATAACTCCACCCACTTTTATGTATGACCTCCGCGCTGATCACGTGACCAGGGAAGGGGGAGTATGTGAACTGTATCCTGAGTTGCAGTCCTGTGCCTGCATTCCTCTCATCTAGGATTAGCTTGAAAGGGGGGAAATATCGTAAATAATAACAGACGCAGATTGGAATACGGCGCTGAAGCATCTGTTTTCAATCAGGACTAACATTTTAAAGGGCGTGAAATCCCTGGGTGACCGCAGAACTGGATCTTTTTTGCTTTACGTGAGCCGTCTATATAAAGGACATACAAACGAGAGGAAAAGTAAACAGATACGTCGTTTTTAATTCGCGTTAAACAGGAAAACAAGATGGCTGATGAGCGATAACAAGGGCCAAACGATATCGTCTCCTTTAAGAGCAACAAAGGTATCTGGCTTTAATACATTAATATTTTAGGCGAGTTCGCGTCGTCAAAATAAAATCCATGACATTAGGCTGTAAAAATGAATGCGATCCGTCTCTGGTAAGTGCGGCCAGGTAAACATCAGGCGAAACATGGACAGGGATCAGGTTGAGGATCATTCTGTAATGTTTAACCAACACAGATAGCGAGAGAATAGCTTTGATAATGATAAAACCGCGGCTCTTTGTGGTTTAATGCTACGAGGGCATGTTGCCATACATGTATGCGCGTCAAGTCGTGTCACTATAATAGATAAAATAGTCTTTCTAGTTCTACCGGCTGCCTCTCTTATCGTTGCAGGGGACAGAAATCCTATCGATATAGTGTTACACGAGCAGCACAGAGGCTCAGGTCTACTTTATTATAATTCCAGCAGGGCAAATGTCATGTGCCCTGGGCACAACTCAAACGCGTGATCGGCTGCTTCAGTGGATGACTGTAGGTTACAGCTGCGTACGAAAGGACGTTTTCAGCGCACCCTTTTCCTGTTTTAAACTCCGCAAAATACGATATGCTTCCGACGATAAAGCACTTTCATGTGGACTTAACGGATCTTATCTGGACTGACACTGTAGCCTTTAACTAGTAGTTTAGTTATCTTTCAGCGGATAGTCGGGCATCTGTCTGGCTCTGGGGTTTGATTTGGGGCCATAATTGGAAATACACTGATAATTGGTTTGACCGATACTTTTTTTGAACACATATTCAAGCTTCTACTCGCTTATTTTGACCGATAAATGGCTTAATTTACGGTGTCTCTGAAGAATAGCGTCCAATAACGGCATTTACAGGTAAAGTAACTATTTGTAATGTATTGCTTGGATATTTTTTTTTAAATAATAATCATTCAGAAGGGAGAAATGTGTAGCCCAACACAAAGACACAAGTAAATGTGCCACTATTTGGATCACAAACAACTTTGCATACATTAAATTATTATTATTATTATTATTGTGGTAATAAACTATTCATACTGCGTATTATGCTTTTATTTAGTTCGCAGACTGTCAAAAGCTATTACAGATCGGATATAAAGTTCGTAAAACTAACACCGTGGTTATAATGATTTTTCATAATAGCATTTTCGATTAGTTGAGCAATTTTCTGTCACGTTTCGCTCGCCCTAAAATATCACCACAATTAGTGTTCTTTTGTCGATAGATTGTCGACGTTTCTCTCGTTAATGGAAAGAACCCTGAACCCTGCCAGATTCCTTCTTTCACGCCCGGCTGTGGTATTTGATTGCTGACTAACTTTGCCAGGAGCAGAAACGCTCCCTTGGCATGTTTGGGTCTGATCAGCAGCTGTTTCTCTGGGGCTTCTGTGCTCGTATGGTCTTCATCTACTGACCTAACACTTGGATCTAAATGAAGGAGTCACGAGAATGAGCGAAACCTTGTTGGGACGGTGCTAGAACTTGATGTTTGCCTTCCGCGAGCGGATCAACTCAAAACTGGATGTCTGATCAACTGGTTGAGATGGCTGAGAACTGGCGGAACTGCTTCGAGGAGGAGCTCATTTGTCCCATTTGTTTGCATGTGTTCGTGGAGCCTGTGCAGTTGCCGTGCAAACACAACTTCTGCCGGGGCTTTATGGGAAGATGGAGTTATGACATTTTGATTAAAATTTACAAGGACAAAATGGGAAAAAAGTAACATATGTATAGATAAATTGTTCACATAAGCTCATTAAGATGTATTTATTCGTTTTTAATAAACTTTTCACAGAAAAAATGAAACCGGGATAAAAAAAATTCATTTAGCCAGAAATTGAAACTGAAAATATATTTTTTTGCATAACTGGGTAATGCTGTTCCAAGTGTCTTGTGCTCAGTTAGCTCAACAAATATTACATATTACTACTTAGCATTATTTTTGGTCTTGTGTGCCTCAACATTACTGACAAATTTACCTGTTGTAGTAGATTATTCATGTTGTGTGCATGAAATAGACACTAACATGGTCAAATGCATCATCAGAGAAGTGCTTAATAAGGGTCACTGTATGGGCCAGTGGTTTCAGCCCGCCAAAACCCAAAATTATTTTTTGGCGTTTCAGCCAAATATTTTTGGTTGACGAAATTGCATTAGCCTACTTATTTAAACAAAAGGTTAGAAAGTTCCTGAAAGCTGGTTTCAAGGACAATTCATTTTCATATAATGTAGGAAAATGCATGTATTTAATAATGCTTCATTGTGCTTATGTATTATCCATTTATACTGTAGTAATAAACAGTAGTAAGAGAAAGTACTTTAGTATTACATAGTACAAACTGATATTTATACACTGTAACATCTAATCGCAGTAATGTGAACATTTTGGCTTAATGAGGAGCAAAATGTAGCCTAATTATTGCAAAAACCTAAGTACTGAGGACTTAAAAGGACAGAACTTTGTCTCCCTAATCAGTTTCATGTTTTTTTCATCATGAACGGACTCATTGGATATGGATGGGGTGAGGAGTGAACTTCCTTTCAAAGGCTGAAGTAATCACTTCCTCTTGAAACATTAGTTGTGCTGGAAACCCACAGTAAAACTGCCTGGCCTTCTTTGCTCCCTCGCCTCTTGTTCAGGAATAGGACGTAGAGTTCCAGGCAGACACAGGAAGGGAGTGACCTCTCTGCTCCGTTCCCAATAATCCGCCTCCTGTTCACAGGGATGACATCATGGGAGATCCGATGGAAGATCACCCCACTATCTCTTTTCCTCCTCTTCTTTCTTTCCCCCTTTTTTATGACTGAAACCCGTTTACTCTTTTGAATGGTCCGATGACATTCACGCTCCATAAAATAACTTCCACCATTAACTGTGTTTTAAATATAGGACACAAGCAGTGAGGAATTATGCATGGATGCCTGGCTCAGCCCACATTTAACCATTTTCTGGAAATTAGTCATGCTCTCAGATCATTCAAAATGTAATTGTCCTCCAGATTTTGCTCCAGAAAGACTTGAAAATTGATTGTGGTGTCACTGAATAATTTGAGAGGCCATTCTTATCACACCGCTGCACGCAGGCAAGCCTGGACAGCGTATATGACTCTCGCAGTCGGCCTTGAGAAACATTTAGTACAGTCAGATGACTTCAGATGTTTGGAATCACAGTCATATTATTGTGAAAGTGGTGAAACCCATTCACTGTTTGCACGCGTGACATGTAGGCTCCGCATAGGATCACATAAACACATAATCATTACTGGAAAATGTTCTGAAATGAACTGCAAAAGCAAACCTTGAGTGAAACGAGTCTAGTAGGAAAATAAGGAGGATGTGGAGTAGTAAGCAAGCTTGCCTTATAGGGATGGGCGATATCTTATCGTTTGCGATATACTGGTAAAAATTCTCCACACGATAAGAATTCGTCTTCCCACGATAATAACGATAAAGTCTAGTTGTTGACATATTTCTGTGTGTGACTGTGTGGAGTGACGTGAAGGAAGGCGGACGTGAAATTGAGCAGCTCCTTCTACAATCTGGAACAGGTTTGGATAGGGCTGTACAGTGCGACAAAAATCGGTCTGAGCCTTGAGTAAATGTACTACAGTAGCACGTGTGCGACACAGTTTTACATGTGTATGAGTCGTTTACAAACCTGTTGTCCAACAAAGATATTTTAATTTATTGACATGCTCTTCATAACATAGTCGAGTGTTTGAAATAACTTATTTTTGTGATCTGACGTGGTTTGGTATCACAGAATAAGGCAGAAATCATACTATTTTATAGCATTATATACAGTGATAAAGGCTATGTCGATTAGCATTGCATTATAAATATACTTTATCCTTATAAAAAATACCCAAGATTGCTTGAAGAACACAGATACCAAATATTTTGTGCAATCGCATGTTTATTGTCTTCAGGTTTCCTCAGTTAAAATGTGCCATTTCCCATTGTCATCATGCCTCTCCCAAGATGATATTAGTTTTTTTCATAATATTAGATAAACTCTTCAGATTTAACAAACTGGTTGAAACAAGCAAGGTAACTTCCATCCACCTTTCATGTTTGTTTTAATTTAATTTTTTTTTTACGATAAATATAATTTATTACAAAAGTAAGATGTGTATCTTTAACTTCATGTTGTTGTATTTTGAGACAAACTAGCTGGATAGTACAACTTTGCAGTTCAGTAAGTAAATCAGATGTTGATTCAGTAACCACTCTTTCTAATTAAGTGAGTTCTTTCAGTGAAGGATTTGTCAGGCCATTGTTAAACTGCTAACGTGTGATTCTTTTTAAATGATTAATTCAAATGAATTGTAATTTATTTTGTGAAAGTGGTGGTGAAACGCAGTACAGAAAACGCTTGTGTAAGCATATTGAGCACATCTAAAAGTAAGGTTGTTGAATATAGAGATACTTTATACATACAGAAATCAATTTCAGGATGAACGATCAGGTGGAGAATACAGTTCTGTCAGCAATTCCAAATAAGCTTTTAGATGGATTCAGTTATATAGTCTGAATCTACCCTTAGTTACAATAGAGCATCTCCAACGAGGTAATTTAGGCTTTATAAATTAAAGCCCCATTGTTGAACATTATTGAACTACACAGCAATGTGTGGTTGGTGTGTATAGTTATATTTCACTTTTAGGAGATCAATCTAAATGTGATATCAGAAGTTTATTAATTTTTAGCAACCTATTTCTAGCAACCTAGTTCTATTTCAGTTTTTGCAACCTTTTTATGGGACATGTTTAAAAAAGTGATGTGTCTAAATTTAAATAAATTGGTTAAAAATATATATATATATTTTTTACAATATCAGAATATCAGTTCACCAGAGTATGTCAAAATTTTGACGTTGTTGTAAGATTTCATGTTGGATACAGTCAATGAGATCAAGACCTCTGAAGTGGGACAGGCCATAATCACCATTTAAGAGGGGATTTAAATATTAAATGTGCCCATTCATGAAGGGTTAGTTTTATGTTAGATAATGCATCTAATAGTTCTCACTGCAAAATACTCACACGGGAAGGTTACTGTATTCATGGAAAGTGTCAGATCTGTATGTAGGATGTGTCTATACGGACCTTTCTTTAAGTGGAGATGTACTCCCATCTGTTTTATGAAATCATACACCATTCATTACAACATTTTCAGAGTTTTTCATCTATGATTTTGAATGAATACTGTGAAGTACACATGAGGTTTTGTCGATTTATAAGTGAATTTTAAGTTATCTCTATGCATTCAGAGCACTGTGCTGTTTGCACATTTCACATATAACTGCCTGGATGCCTGACCTTTTGTCTTTGCTGTGAATGTACGTAGGTTGTTTTGAGTTTACTTACAAACTGCAGAAATAAATCAAATCAATCCAGCATATAGCTGTGAAATTCACACACGCCCCTCACACTACCTCACAAAACCAGATTATTCTGGTCTCAGTCTGAGCTCCAATCTTCTTCACCTTAAAAGCTTAAAAAAGCCATCAACAAGCCTATCATCAGGCTCTGCATTGTTGCAATTAAATGGCTTACATTGATCACAGTTAATTGTCTGTAGATTCTTTAGATGCCACCTTCTGTGCTCCCAATCAAAAGAGACTGACAGATCGTATCTGCACTTCTGCGTGTTTTGAAATGAGAAGCTCTCCCACAGATGTATAGCACATGGATGCATTCATCTGTACACCAACAATTGTAACAAATTAAAAACCTTAAATAAAAGGTCCTCTTTTGATTGCTGATAAGCTAAATATTAATTCAAATGAATTGTAATTTATTTTGTGAAAGTGGTGGTGAAACGCAGTACAGAAAACGCTTGTGTAAGCATATTGAGCACATCTAAAAGTAAGGTTGTTGAATATAGAGATACTTTATACATACAGAAATCAATTTCAGGATGAACGATCAGGTGGAGAATACAGTTCTGTCAGCAATTCCAAATAAGCTTTTAGATGGATTCAGTTATATAGTCTGAATCTACCCTTAGTTACAATAGAGCATCTCCAACGAGGTAATTTAGGCTTTATAAATTAAAGCCCCATTGTTGAACATTATTGAACTACACAGCAATGTATTTCACTTTTAGGAGATCAATCTAAATGTGATATCAGAAGTTTATTAATTTTTAGCAACCTATTTCTAGCAACCTAGTTCTATTTCAGTTTTTGCAACCTTTTTATGGGACATGTTTAAAAAAGTGATGTGTCTAAATTTAAATAAATTGGTTAAAAATATATATATATATTTTTTACAATATCAGAATATCAGTTCACCAGAGTATGTCAAAATTTTGACGTTGTTGTAAGATTTCATGTTGGATACAGTCAATGAGATCAAGACCTCTGAAGTGGGACAGGCCATAATCACCATTTAAGAGGGGATTTAAATATTAAATGTGCCCATTCATGAAGGGTTAGTTTTATGTTAGATAATGCATCTAATAGTTCTCACTGCAAAATACTCACACGGGAAGGTTACTGTATTCATGGAAAGTGTCAGATCTGTATGTAGGATGTGTCTATACGGACCTTTCTTTAAGTGGAGATGTACTCCCATCTGTTTTATGAAATCATACACCATTCATTACAACATTTTCAGAGTTTTTCATCTATGATTTTGAATGAATACTGTGAAGTACACATGAGGTTTTGTCGATTTATAAGTGAATTTTAAGTTATCTCTATGCATTCAGAGCACTGTGCTGTTTGCACATTTCACATATAACTGCCTGGATGCCTGACCTTTTGTCTTTGCTGTGAATGTACGTAGGTTGTTTTGAGTTTACTTACAAACTGCAGAAATAAATCAAATCAATCCAGCATATAGCTGTGAAATTCACACACGCCCCTCACACTACCTCACAAAACCAGATTATTCTGGTCTCAGTCTGAGCTCCAATCTTCTTCACCTTAAAAGCTTAAAAAAGCCATCAACAAGCCTATCATCAGGCTCTGCATTGTTGCAATTAAATGGCTTACATTGATCACAGTTAATTGTCTGTAGATTCTTTAGATGCCACCTTCTGTGCTCCCAATCAAAAGAGACTGACAGATCGTATCTGCACTTCTGCGTGTTTTGAAATGAGAAGCTCTCCCACAGATGTATAGCACATGGATGCATTCATCTGTACACCAACAATTGTAACAAATTAAAAACCTTAAATAAAAGGTCCTCTTTTGATTGCTGATAAGCTAAATGGCACCAGGAGAGCAGTAATTTTCTGTAACTTCCTGCTGGTATGTTGCGTGAAGTTTGTCGAGCTGAAGATGTACAGTTTCCTGAACTCGCAACTGTGTGTAATCAGTGACTCAGTCTGATACCACTGTTGACAAGGTGCTCGAAATGCCAGTATGTAAGACCAAAGCAATGGTACACTCATCTGTTAAAAACTATTGAGCTGTTCCACACTGTATTGACCTGTTCTGCTGTCTGCTGCCTACATAGACAGCTGCCTGTAATGACAGCATGCTAACTGAAATGGAACGCTCTACATGGGCAGCAGCTTCGCTCACCATTCAAACAGATCTCCTCACGCAAAGCTCAGGAGAGATCAAATTATAATTGACTTTGAATTTGGCATTAACATGCTGCTAAGCGAATTAAAGTGATGCGATAATAAGCACAGAAATTCATAAAATGTTTGTACTTTTTGGTAATTAATAAATTAAATATATATATATATATATATATGGTATATATACAGTGGGTACGGAAAGTATTCAGACCCCCTATAAAACCGCTGGCCACAAAAGTGAGTACACCCCTAAATGAAAATGCCCAAATTGTCAATATTTTGTGTGGCCACCATTATTTTCCAGCACTACCTTAACCCTCTTTCTTGCTGTAATATATATATATATATATATATACACACACAGTATCTCACAGAAGTGAGTACACCCCTCACACAACACTGAAGAAATGACACTGCTACAATGTAAAGTAGTGAGTGTATAGCTTGTATAACAGTGTAATTGCGCTCCTCCACCTTCCATTTGGCCAAGCATGTCTCCAGACCTAAACCCCCACAAATGCTCAATAGGGTTTAGGTCTGGAGACATGCTTGGCCAATCCATCACCTTTACCCTCAGCTTCTTTAGCAAGGCAGTGGTCGTCTTGGAGGTGTGTTTGGGGTCGTTATCATGTTGGAATACTGCCCTGCGGCCCAGTCTCCGATGAGAGGGGATCATGTTCTGCTTCAGTATGTCATAGTACATGTTGGCATTCATGGTTCCTTCAATGAACTGTAGCTCCCCAGTGCCGGCAGCACTCATGCAGCCCCAGACCGTGACACTCCCACCACCATGCTTGACTGTACGCAAAACACACTTGTCTTTGTACTCCTCACCTGGTTGCCACCACACACGCTTGACACCATCTGAACCAAATAAGTTTATCTTGGTCTCATCAAACCACAGGACATGGTTCCAGTAATCCATGTCCTTAGTCTGCTTGTCTTCAGCAAACTGTTTGCAAGCTTTCTTGTGCATCATCTTTAGAAGAGGCTTCCTTCTGGGACGACAACCATGCAGACCAATTTGATGCAGTGTGCAGCGTATGGTCTGAGCACTGACAGGCTGACCCCCCACCCCTTCAACCTCTGCAGCAATGCTGGCAGCACTCATACGTCTATTTCCCAAACACAACCTCTGGATATGATGCTGAGCACGTGCACTCAGTACACATTCACATGTTCTCTGATGTTGACTGAAGGTCACATGACATGCAGGTAAAGAAATAAAATATTTAATATTTTTTAGTAAGTTTAGTTTTATTTTGATTGTTTTTCATTTAAAATGATTTATTTACAGTATAGTGCTGGAGGATTTAGTTACAAAAATTATGTTGTGATTTATTTTGTATCATATTGTGATTTGAACTGCCATAAGATAAAAATGTAATCTTTATAATATAGTGTCTCATATTGCTGCTGCTGAAACATGCAGGCCAAAACAATGTTTTAATATCAACATTCGTTATTGTTTTTTTAATAATTGTTTGAACTCTAACTCAAACTAAATCTAAAAAATAAAAAATATTATTGTAACAATGCAGTTGTGCTTTGAATAAAAATGAATACTTGATAATTGTATCACTTTATTTTTCGTTATTTTAATTATTATTTTTAGCTCATAATTATACAAAATAATAAAAGAAATTATTGTAACAATGCAATTGTGCTTTAAAATAAAAATGAATGCTTGATAATTATAATATCACTATTCTACTACAAGTTACAATATAAATGTCTTAAATTCTTCACTTTTAAATGTTAAACCTTAAGCATATTTATTGGTGGAAAACTGCAGGGAAACCTTTAAGCTTGTGTTTAGTTGACAAGAGGTGTATGTGCTTCTTGTTACAAATCTGGTAACGCGCTGTGACCTTCTTTCTACAATTTATGCAATTTATGAAATTATGCAAATGTGAAAATAAATTGATCCTGCCACATGTTGCGTTATAAGCAGAATGCAGTTTTTGTAGAGAAGCATTTGTTGTAAACCAAGCTGCTCTGAGACACTGGAAACATTGGATCATGAGCTGTAAATGAATACATTGCATCACTTTCAAACATACTAAATTGCATTTGATAATCGCATTAAGCCATATTGCAGTTTTTATTTTATTTTGATTAATTGTGCAGCCCTGTTTATTTTTAATCTTACATTTTCATGATTTAATTAATTATTAGCTTTTCATTTGCTGGGCTTCCATCCAAACGTGAAGAGAATCTTTTCAAAGTTCGCAAAAAGCAAACAAACAAAAAAACAAATGCAAATTAGGTGCGTTTCCATCAAGTTGTTTGAGCGGATGACGGTAGTATTGATAACCTAGTAACCAACATTAAGTCACGTGTGTTTAATGTTCGCTATGTCTGAATTTATTCGGCAAAGGTGTTTCCATCTTACATTATTCGCATTAAAGGCACAATATGTAAGATTTATTTATTAAAATATCCAAAAACCACTAGAACAGTGTTATATATTTTGCTGACTTTTGTACTTACATTATCCCAAATGTTTCGAAGAATGTTTAAATCCAGAGAAATTAGCAATTTTAACTAGTGACACGGAGCGTGTCCATAGTGTCATTGTGTCGCCTGCCAATGACGTCATACACCCTCGATTTCCGATTTACCGATTTTGTTTTGTAGAAAACATGGAAACACCAAAGACGCTTTAATATGTTGTGCGTTTTAATAGACCGTTGACGACCGCACAGAGTAGCATAATAACAGAACGTTCAAATGTATCTAGTATGATAAAACAGCGCTGCTTTTCGTTTCGCTTCGACGGCTTTCAGCCTCACCCTGCTTCATTCTACTACGTTAATAAATCATTAGCTCATCCATGAACATGATTTCTGCCCAAGTCCCGTCGGATTGCATCGGCTGTGGGGATGACGACAACGCCCATGATTCCACACTCAGTCACAGCGTCATCAAACTACGCCTTTGTTTCTTTGTTTATTTTGAATACGCGTGGCGAAAATTACACATTGTGCCTTTAACTCGCACAAGTGAAAAACCACCTGAAGCGAATATAAAAACTTTTTGATTATTGATTGATTGATTGATTGATTGATAGCTAGTAACTCACAAACCCCTAAGGGGTACGATATCTGGTATATCAATATATAGTGATACAGAAAGTTCTCTTATTAGTGAATCTCGCTTCATAATTGTAGATAATGTATTTCATTGCTAATTTGCCATTTAATCAGATTTTTTTTTTTTTTATGAAGTTAAAATGACACTGGCTTGTGAGCTCAGAGCTCATGTCTGTTTCTAGAGATTTTATGGATTTTACTTCCGCACTGTTGTGCTCTATGCACTGGTCCATGGCGACCAGTGACCACTGTTAACTGTTGACTGTAGAGATGCTGTTTGTTTGCCTGGCACCCATGCAGAGGTTTGCAGGAGCCCAGTTGCTGTAGGCCCCAAGAATGTGTCTCCTCTCATGTGACCTATAGATCCTGCAGCAGTCCCGTGCACATCTCACTATGCAGGGATAACATGAGAATCTGTCACTGACACTGAAAGAAGCTTGTGCAAACAAAGGGAGAGATAGCGAGCAAAATGAGAGGCCGAGACGGCCTTGCCCCCTCTCGCTCTGCTTCAAATTTCCACACTTATTAATGCGCACACTCGTGCATGCACAGTGTGCATTATTGTTGTCATGACAGCTGCATTCTCACTTTGTAATCAACCTATTGCATGTTGCATGGTCATTTATGTGATTAAACAACTAAATTGGCTTGTTATTCAGCATCCAGTGGAGTTTGGTGTGGTGAGGTGCAGTCGTCGTCTTGTGGGCATGTGAGACCGAGTATAAAGGGGATTATAAAAGCTTCAGCACACTGTTAGGCTTTGATTTGGCTGGGGGATGGGGGAGCTTTGGGGTTAGTGGCTTCCTCTGAATCCAATTTAAAACCTGTTCTGACACCTAATAGCAGGCAGAATCACAAAGGAAACGTGTGCGAGTGCTTCTGATGAATAAGTCTCATTGCCGACGTGTTGTTTTCCTCATTTGCTGTAATAATATATATATATTATATATATTATATATATATTTTTTTTTTTGGGATGTCATAGCGAGGGCCTGCGGGATGTTTGGGGTCATATTTTGGAGTAGATGTGTTGCTTTAGTTAGCTTGGGTTTGACTTTAAAATGAAAAATATTTATTTTGTAGTTTAGTTGTTGTGCATTATGGGACTGCCTTTAATGCAAAGGATGTTTTAATATCATTTTTTGCTTTAATTTAATTTTGTAATCATTATCCTTCAAAATGAAGATGATGTGCAACAATGACCTCCCACTTTATTTATTTATTTATTTCCTATTGGTTTTTCACATAATGCTTAAATAATTTTTTTAAACTTCACATAAAAAAGCTTTTAAAGGGGTCATATGATGCTGCTAAAAAGAACAGTATTTTGTGTACTTGGTGTAATGAAATGTGTTTATGTGGTTTAAGGTTCAAAAAACACATTATTTTCCACATACTGAACATTATTGTTTCTCCTCTATGCCCCACCTTCTGAAACGTGTCGATTTTTACAAAGCTCATTGGTCTGAAAAAGCTAGGTGTGCTGTGATTGGCCAGCTATTCAGTGTGTTGTGATTGGCCGACTACCTCAAGCGTGAGACTGAAATGTTACGCCCCTCACCATACTGTGATGATGCCCTGTCCGGCCGGAGCGACGAGACAAGAACATGAAAACCCATTATAAACGAGGCATTCGTTGCATCCAGTGGGGACATAATTACGGATTATAATGACTTATACTGTCTTTTTACGCGTTGCGTTGCATCGTGCCACCTAAACATAAAACCATGTCTGCATTTGTGATCGGAGAAA
>NW_015505247.1:734519-749198 GCF_001515645.1 Sinocyclocheilus grahami | reverse complement strand
AGCGACCAGCACGGATCAGCTCTAGGCATGATGAAGCAGATATCGTCCTCTTTTGGAAGACCAAACAAAGTAGTTTCGCTTTCACAACGAAACACACAGTGCCTTCACGACATGGCAGCGGAAACAACAAAACTACAGTGAGAATAAAAGTTACGCTTTCTTTCTTTTGCGTGAACATTTGGGGCTGCGTTATGCAAATCTTCCCACAGAGCGACGTAGGTATGTGGGGGCGTGTTAGGACGAGGCGTTTTAGGTAGGCGTGGTTAACTCTTAACTTTTATAAAGAATATCTCTTTGGATTTGAGATTTTAGTCTTTGCAACTTTACAGATCTTCTTTATGCACCAAGAGCTTGTAACACTCCAAAGAGAAAGGAAAAATTGAAAACGCATCATATGACCCCTTTAACCAGCTCCTAGATCAGAGATTCCTAAAGTTTTTTTTTTTGTCAGCTTGAACCCCTTTGACACAGCAAAATATTTTCTTGCAGTACCCCTTGAGACTTTAGCGTAATATTTTAATAATTCAACAACACAGTCAAATGTTCAGAGTTATCTGATGTGGGCTAATGGTCACATGACATGCAGGTAAATAACTAAAATATTTAATCTCTTTTAGAAAGTGTTTTATTTTGATTGTTTATAATCTAAATATATTTATTTACAGTATAGAGCTGCAAGATTTAGTCACAAAAATTGTTGATTTTTATATTGTGATTTGAACTGTGATAGATGTTTTCCTCATTTGCTGTATTATGATTTTTTTTGTTTAGTTTTTTTTTTAAGTTATATAGAGGTTCTTTGGGATGTTTGGAGTCTTATTTTGGAGTTTATTGCTTTTGTTAGCTTGAGTTTGACTTGAAATGAAAAATATTTCTAAAAATAGTTCATAGTTCAGATGATCCTTGATCCTGGAGTCGTTCTGTTTTGTTGAGGTTGGCAGATCATGGATCTGTGGAAAAAGGTTTGATTTGTGTTGTTTTCCCCTCCCTTCAGCATATGCTAATGAAGCAGCAGGATCGCATTGACGATCGAGTGAAAGACATCGAGGAGCAGCTGTATAAGTTAGAGTCTGACAAACTACTAGTGGAGGTAAGGAGATGTCGATAGGAGCATGCACACACACACACACACTTCTGTCTTCCTCTGTCTATCTGTCTGCATGTGTCTCCCCTCACCCTCTACTGCAGCTAATGAATATGTAAGAGGCTGGTTTTTGTATGACATTGGCAGTGTCTGTGCTTAAGCCTTGTGTGGACCTTTGTTCTTTTTTTCCCTGTTTGCAGTTTTATTTTTGTTGTTTAAGGAAAATTAATTAGACAAGTATGTTGTACTACAAAACAATACAGTCAGGGAGAGGTCTTGTCAAATTCTCCTTGTTTTGAATATGGA
The DNA here is from genome assembly GCF_001515645.1 of Sinocyclocheilus grahami. Classification (NCBI taxonomy): domain Eukaryota; kingdom Metazoa; phylum Chordata; class Actinopteri; order Cypriniformes; family Cyprinidae; genus Sinocyclocheilus; species Sinocyclocheilus grahami. The sequence continues at coordinate 747,808 of NW_015505247.1, read as the reverse complement.
TCTCTATTAACTTTTACAATAGCTGCTGGTTTTCCTGAGATCTACATAAAAATATAAAAATAACAATTACTATTGAAGATAAGTTTTAAAACAACAGAAATAAGACAAGAAAATCTAATGGATCTAATGCAATCAAATCATAAACACATTTCATTCAATCTGCATACATGAACAACAAAAGTGATTAGTTAAGTTGTGCCGACACAATGTGGAATGTTCTCATATTAAGCTATGAAAACAAAATTAACTTTTTATGACTGACTCACACCGACTGACATAATGACTTGCACGTTTTGACATAAATATGAAAGTGTTGTTAATATTAACTGAAACGAAAACTATAAAAAAATTTAAAAAACTGAAATAAAATACAATGTAAATATTACATGAAATACCGAAACTTAAAAAACTCTTGAAAATTAGAAGCAGTCTTGTCAACTAACTGAATAAGTTGAAGTTGAAGTACAGAAATGACTAAAACTTAATAAAATAAAACTAAATAAAATAATTTTTTAAATGGCAAGAGTGCATAACAAATGTACTAAAACTTCATTTGAAATTAAAATGAAAACTTAAAATACAAAACAAGCTATTTCAAAATAATAATTAGTATATAAATAATACTAAAATAATATTGAAATATGTACAGAAATTAGGACAAATATCTAAGCAAAATGCAGTTTAATGGTAAAAAGTTTACCTGTATACAAGCTTTTCTAAAATCAAAAGGTGTTGTGTGGTTCCAGATGATCTTGTGAAAGTATATTAAGATTCTTAAATATAATTTAGGTAGCACAGATACTCAATTCAGGTTGATTTATTAATCAACTTTGTCTCTGATGTTTCTCCTAAAAATGATCACGATAATTTTACAATACAATAAGAATATAGATCTATAAAATCAGTGTGGGTAGTATAGCTCAGATAATTTGGTTTTGGGAGAATGTTAATGAGAAGTTCTTATTAAAGTCCTTGTCTTTTGATTGCATGTTAAAGTCTGAGCACAGTTTAAGACATTGTTGTGATTTTTTTTTCTGAAACCAGAAAACGTGTGAAATTGCTGGGGATTTTAGTAAAGAGTAAACATATGAGAAGCAGACAAAATGAAAGTAAATGAAACGCAACTCTTCATTTATTTTCAATTTCAAATGACTGAGACATCAAAAAGATATTTTTAGTGTTATATTCAGTTTCCTTTCCTACAGAGAGCTATTTGTTCAAGTGTTCACAGTGAGGGAGACTATAGAGATTCAGTATGCACCCTTGTGTGTGTGTGTGTTGTGCAGGATAAGGTACGGCAGCTGAAGAAGGAGGTGCGTGTGCAGTATCACAAAATGCACCAGCTCTTAGAAGATGACCTGGGGAGAACTCTAGAGGTGCTGGATAAAGCACACTCCAAATACTGCCAGGAGAACTCGACCCAAACCCTCCAGCTCAATGAACGCCGCCAGGAGGCCAAGAAACTGCTCAGCTCTGTCCAAGTTGTGTTTGATAAGGCAGAGGATATTAACATTATGAAGGTGAGGTCGATTCTGTCTTTCATCTGCTCGTCCTTCACTGTCTATGATATCCTACAATCCTGAGTGTGCGTTTTGGATGCTGCTGTCTGAAAAAAGAAGTAAATGAATTCACAAATGTCATTGTTGATTAATGTATGAATGTTTGAATTTATAATTATTTTGTTTTCCACATATAATTCCATGTCTAGCAAGAAAAAAGCAGTGTAGTGATTAAATATAGCCTGTTTTCGATTATTAAACATGATGTCATGGTGTCTTGGAAATTTGTCTGAAACCAGTTTCCAGAAAGCACTGTCTGTCTAACTGGGCAGTAAGGCAGCTGCCTTGGTTTTCGGACACAGTGAATATTTCCTTGAACACACTCCCATCTGACTTATGCTATAAATCCCCTTGCTCTCACCCACATACTCTCATAAACACACAGTGTGAATGTGCCCATACCTGTGAGAAATTTTTCCCTGTCTGTGTGTGGTTGTTATCAGCAGATCTGCACTTCCAGATTTTTCCATGTTTACAGACAAAGAGGCAGTCAAGCAGCAGCTTGTAGACTGCAGGGAGATTAATATTTTGTTCTGTTCTGTTTTGCTTTGTAGAACACAAAACCAGTGAAAATACTCATGGACAGGTATGCCGTTTATGAGCCAAACTGCAGAAATGTATATAAGTTGAATACTAAATCACGTTTTGAATATGTAGTAACCTGGTCATGTGTAATGGTCTTTTTACAGATCACAGTCAAGCACGGGCAGTGTTCTGCCTCCTTGCAAAGTGGGTCATCTTAATTCCAAAATATTCCTGTCTGAAGTCTCAAAAAAGGAAAAGAACTTGCGTAAAATACTGGAAGGTGAGTAAAAACTGGAGTGGTTCAGTGACAATTGGTGGGTTGCACATCTTTTCTAATTGGATCATGGATTCTAGGATAAAACAATGGTGAATGAAAATAACAAAATGCCACTAGCCACATAATCATGCAAGTTATGATAGTAAATTTTTTTGGCACAAATTTATGTCACTTGGTAGAAGCAAGCCAAATTAGAAAGGTACCAAAATAGACTTTTTTGCACCTTTTAAATTGAAAATGCGGTTCATACATGCATGAATTCACCTACTTTATGACGAGCATGTTTTAAATTTCTTAATTAAACTTAAATTAGATATTTTTGTAAAATACAAAATGTTAGGCTTATGCGGTGCAAACAACATTGAGAAACATGCAAGAACAAAACAGGTCAATAGGTCTTAAATATCAGATAATTTGACCTTGTTATCTGTAAAAATACTTTTTTCTTAAATTCTTTATTTTTTAAGGATTAAGATGTGTACACTCACATTTATTCAAGGTGTGAATGTTGCTGTCATGAAAATGTCAGTTTTTCCTTGGCTACACCATGTGACATTGGAGCCATTATATTGAAACATTTCTTAAAGCCTGTCAAATCCATATGAAACTAACATAAATATAAAAAGTACAATGACGTTTAAATTAGATAAACAATTTTTCATTTTCGTTATCTTTTATTCATCATTGACCCTGGAATGCCCTCATCCTCAAAAATCAAACAAAACAAAAACCATGAAAGAAACCATTAATATTGTTGTTGTTTCTTTTTTTTTTGTCTGATAAACAATTTTTGGTTGATTAGTTTGTAAAATCTAGGTCCTTAAGCACAACCATTTGAAAATCACTCTCAAAATGTTTCTGTTCAACATATAGTTTTTTCCACAAATCAAACTCTTTGTCCTCGTCCCCTTGTTTCCAGCACCATTCAGTACTCCTGCACACTTCCTCCAGAGCGTTTCTGTCCACCCCTCCAGTGTGAATACCTCCGGGGTTGAGAAACGCAAACACTCCACGACCTTCCCTGAAAGCAGCACCAGCCTGCTGGAGTCCTCGTCAGGCCCCATGAGCAAACAGCAGTTCCTGGGTCAAGGTTCCAACTCCATAGACGGGCCAGTGTCGCAGCCGCACATGGCTCCCTGTAGCTCCACCCAGCACATTGTAGGCCTCAGCAGTAGCAGCAGCGCCCAGTCTGTCCATCATTCCAGCTCCGTTTTTACTCCTGCTGACTACCCCAACCCCAGCTCGTCCCAGCAGGCCATGCTGCCGCAGTACGGCGGCCGTAAGATTCTCATGTGCACGATGGACAACTGCTACTGCTCTAGCGTCCCCTCCATATCGAACCACCATGGCCATCCTCCCTACCCGCGCTCGGGATCTTTCCCTTGGACACAGGACTACACCCACCCCCTGCCCTCCACGCCCTCAATGTCCCAGCCTCTCCAGGGGCTCTCCATGCACGACTGGATTGACGCCTCACAGAGCCACAGGCACCCTGATTTCTATGGATTGTACGGCCAATCTTCCACTAAACCATACGTCACCAGTTAACTTCCCCTGCATCTCTGGTTTATCTCCAATAACTCACCCATTTCCTTAAGGTTCGGTCACATTTGCGAAATTTTGCGTGCAAAAACAAGTAAATTGTCAATAGCATAGAGATGAATGAAGCACAGCTCACACAGAAGTCAGTTTCAAACCAGGCAAATCTGCATGACCAACTTGAACATGAGGGAAATCTGTGTGGGGAAATTTTTTGCGCTTGCGCGAAATTCCCAATTGCGTGGATTCTTATTGGAATGACTGGATTTCGCCTGCAAAATTTTGCCAAACAACGGCAAATGTGACTGCACCTTTAGACCTTTTTTTCCCGCCTGTCTTTCGAAATCAGGCTTGTTATCATCACAATCAAAAGGACAGCACTTTTTAGCATGCAATGCAAGTCTCTCGGCTTCAAAACACTGATCTCTTCCAACTTAAGCATTAATACCTTTTCTGTCCCTGTGTAAAACATAATAAGGGAATCTTTCTTTGAGAAATGTGGAGGTGGGACCCAGCTGATTTTTTTAAATTACAAACAGATTTTGGATAAATTGCACAGGGTTCTGACCCAGAGCAGATAATGATCGCTTGTATATGGAGTTAGTTTTAACCTCCCTTCTTCCTGTTTTTAGGGCATCTAGAATCTGGTTGGTTTTTATGATGTGGTAAAGATTAATTTTAACCTTGCTGTTAAACTTCTACAGTTTTATTAATAGTAGATGGGGAATATTGATATAAAAAAGAGGGATAGAGTGTGTTCATTATTTATCATATTTCACCTCTATTGCACCTCGAGGTTTTGGGCTTAAGTTTCTGCTGAACCGCTCCACAGGTAACCATATAAGTGGGAACTCCGATTATGGTTTGACATGTTACTAACATTCCTTAGAGGCCAGAGGATCTTGTTTTTCTGTTATGTTTACAGTTATGTATTAATATTTTTCATTAGTTTTCGGTAGGTTGGAAAAGATCAGTACAAAAACTCAATCCAGATTCTTTGGAGGCTTCAAAGATTTTCCACCGAGCATGTCATGAGCTAGTACTTCTGGATTCTGCTTCCTGTCAGATAATGTTTCTTCCTGCATTCAAGCACATGTGAAACATGTTCAGGATGATTGGTGCCTACACACACCTCTCAGTCTTATAACGGTGTAGATATACTTCCTGTTTTAGTCAGTGACTGTGAAGCCCGATGGGGTCACCATGGAACACTGATTGTCATGAACATGCTGAAAAACGTCCTGTTTGTGATTGTAGGCATGCAGGAAAGCCTATCTGTGCACTCAGAATGCCAAGAAACTCGACTGAGTGAGACTAGAGGACAGTTGGTGACATTTTTTCACATATTTTATACATGAAAACTGAATGGACTGCATACGTTTGGAAATTAAAATACATGTGCTTCAAAAGAGTATTAAATGCTGGTTTAAACTAAAGTGTATGCAATCTCTTTTGTAATTGTGAAATGTCGTTTTCTTTTTGCTGGTAGAAGTTATGACTAAACTCCGGAGCTTCTAAAGCTTTGGTTCTAAATTGGGGGCCTCCGTAAACTTCTAATCATGGCTTAAAATAAGACAAAACAAGCATTAACACAAGTTGCAATAACTAAAATTCAAGATATTTTTCTTGGAAGAACCAGGATATACGAAGGAGTCTCATTTAAAAGTTAGATTTTTTTTTTTTTTTTACCTGGAAAGGTCAGGTAAATTAAAGGGGGTGGTTGATTGCGATTTAAAAAATTTTACGTTAGTTAGTGTGTAATGTTGCTGTTTGAGCATAAATAATATCTGCAAAGTTACGAAGCTGAAAGTTCAATGCAAATGGAGATACTGTCTTTTAAAATTCTGGCAGTTTAATGCCTACAAAAACGGCTGGTATGGACTACAACGAGTTACTTCCCGGGTTCGTGACATCACAAACCCAGACAAACCCCGCCCCCGGGAACATGCAACAAAGGGTGCGAGGCCATTCTGCGCTGCTTTAGAGAAAAGGAAGAGAGAACTAGAGTTGCACATAAAAATCTGTTCATATATGAATCGCGATTCTGTCTTCTATAGATTCACAAGTTTCAAAATCAATGTTCTAAAGCAGCGGTTCTCAATACTGTTCCTCACGTTCCCCTGCTCTGCACACACTGTGTATCTCTCTCTCTTACCCTCTCTCTCTCTCTCTCGCTCTCTCTCTCATTCAGCTCAGCTCCAATAATGAACTGTTCCAATTATACACTTATTTTCACATAGCTATATAGCTATTTAAACATGGACGCGCGTGCAGTTGCCGTACTGTATTAAAGCTTTAATCAGGATAAAACTGTATATTTAAAGCTAACATAAGTAGTAGCATTTACAAATAACAGCGTATCTAAAAGTATGAGACAACAACAAACAAAAAACATAGGCATACCATTAAAAGCCGTGCTTGCACAGGTTCTGCACGATCCTCTTCAATAATATCCTCTGCTTCTCAATCGGGCTCAAACTCATAAGCGATATAAATGACGTCTTGTTTACAATACAACCGGAGCACATGCCGCTGAGGTGAGGGGCGTGACGTTTAGACTCGCACTAGAGGCGGTTTAGCCAATCACAACACACCGGGCTAGCTAACCAATCAGAGCCCATCGCCTACTTCTGAGGGCGGGGCTTCATAAAAGCAGAAAATGATCAGCGTGTTTCTCAGAGAAGGGACAGAGCGATGTGGAATAAAGGTAAATTATGTGAGAAATAATGCGTTTTTTAAAAAACCAAGCATTAACTCACGTTAGACTGCACCCCATAAACACAATCAAGCCTAGAAAAAAAACTGAACCACCTCTTTAATAAAAATGATATTTAAAAAGTCCACAGGCATTTTTGTACTGTTTATAAATGTAATTTTTTCTAGTTATTTCAAACTCTGAAATCTGTTATCAAGTAGAAATTGTAAGTAAAAATATTTTATAAGAACCTAATCATTATTCATTAAATCACAAACAACTGGAAAAGTCATGGGGCCTTTGAATATTGTAATGGAGTCAAAAAGGTTGAGAATCACTTTACTACAGTGACATTTACAGAAAAAAATCCTGAGACTTTAGCATGTGCTTCATAATTTTTTTCATGCATAAATGGGTAAATTCTATGTGCACACAGAAAACATCTACATTTCCATGGCAAACTACATGACTGACGTGTTACTGAGTACCATTATTAAGCATAAATAATTGTCACGGTTGTTAAAAAGAAGCATCAACTACTTGTGTGTGATTACAAGGACCGTGTTTGTCTTTGAATTTGGATCATTTGCCTAGACCTTGTTTTTGATTATCAAAACCGGTTTGGAGGTTATGTTTGAAGTGAAGTTAATCATTTGTAAAGCAGTTAATCAACAGGGGTCTCCAAACTCGGTCCTGGAGTTTAGGCCCAACCCTAATCAAACACACCTGAACCAGTTAATCAAGGTCTTAGCATGCTAGATACTTCCAGGTAGGTGTGTTGTGACAAGCTGGAGCTAAACTCTGCAGGACAGCAGCCCTCCAGGACCGAGTTTGGAGACCCCTGGTTTACAAGATAGCAACGGCATTATGGACAAGTCCGATACAAATCTTCAGCAAAATGTGTAGCTTACAAAAAAAAAGCCAGACTCTTTTAAATCATTTAAATATAGCAGTCTAATGATTTATGCCAGACTTTCCAGCTCTTCCTCATGGGTCAATGGGGGCATCAGTCACATTTTTCCATTAAAGCATGGTGGAATGGGGGGTGCAGGGCTGACTGGGGTAGAAAGGGGATGGGGGAAGTAATCAGGCTTGAAGAACAGCTCATCGTTTATTTATAAAGTAACATTCCAGCCCCTCTCCTCCCACAAACCCCATACATTCACCTTTACTAACCCCTGGTTTACAAGATAGCAACGGCATTATGGACAAGTCCGATACAAATCTTCAGCAAAATGTGTAGCTTACAAAAAAAAAAGCCAGACTCTTTTAAATCATTTAAATATAGCAGTCTAATGATTTATGCCAGACTTTCCAGACCCCTGGTTTACAAGATAGCAACGGCATTATGGACAAGTCCGATACAAATCTTCAGCAAAATGTGTAGCTTACAAAAAAAAAGCCAGACTCTTTTAAATCATTTAAATATAGCAGTCTAATGATTTATGCCAGACTTTCCAGCTCTTCCTCATGGGTCAATGGGGGCATCAGTCACATTTTTCCATTAAAGCATGGTGGAATGGGGGGTGCAGGGCTGACTGGGGTAGAAAGGGGATGGGGGAAGTAATCAGGCTTGAAGAACAGCTCATCGTTTATTTATAAAGTAACATTCCAGCCCCTCTCCTCCCACAAACCCCATACATTCACCTTTACTGCACTCTCTCACACCAGCACAGTCAACACAACCAATTAGAAATTTGACTGGATTCTACCCTCTTTTTCCCCCCAGCTTGCTGTGGGTGGACACGCCATAAGCTCAGAGAGCTCCACAATGGGTTTGTTTTTCTGAGCTCTGCCGTCCCATGATGCTAATCACGCTGGCTGCTCATGCTGGCTCGTTGCTGCCCGTGGGAGGACTGTAGCCTGCCGGAAGGATCGATTGCAAAACACAACAGAGGCTGCTCGGCTCCACTCCTCTATACATGTCATCACATAGGGATGTATTTGAGGCCTGAAGTGAAAAGGAATATAAAAAGCACCCCAAACATGTCATTATTTTTTCATGTAAGAGAGTTGGTGTGTGGGAATTTGAGGGTGTGGACATGTTTGTACAAATGTTTTGGGGTCTTCTGTGCTGCTGTTCCCTTTGAGGCCATAACAAACAGACCAGCTGTAGTCTAAAGCCTATCTTTTTTTGCAAGTCACATCTGCTTACTCTTCCTTTGCCATCAGTTATTAAATCCTGCCCAGTTATTCAGGGAATGATGTTCTACGATAATGGCTTTGCTGGTGTTTATCACATTTGCACTTTTGAGATTTGTATTGATCTGTTTAACAGTTTGGAAGCTTGCAGATTAGAGAGTGGGCATGTTTTATTGCAGCCTCAGGGCCTGTTAACACCAATACAAATGTTCAATGAAAATTAGGTCCGATTTTCATAGGCAATTTGTCTGTTCAAGATTCTGACATTTTAAATTGAACGAACACTCCATTAATGTTCAGACAAACATTTGCATGCCTTAAATTCAACCTTATACATTTTTTACAAAGAGGTTTTCTAATCTATTTTCCATCGCACTGAGGAATACTGGCACCTCCAAAGCCGTATACAAAATTGCATACAATCTATAAGGGTCCTACAGCTGGTTTGAATCTTAATTTACAACTGTTAAATAAATAAAAATAAATGCACATACTACATATCCCATGTTGTCATGTGATGTTGCGTTGCTTGATTTCTATCCACAGCTCCTCTCTCGTGGCCTCATGAGAGTAAAATGTCCATTTGATACACACTTAAGAATCTCACCTCTTAAGTAGTAGGTCATCCGGGTAATTTTTACCTACTGTTTTTTGAATGCTGTGAATTTGGACAAAATTTTCTTTTGACGTTTTCTCTTTTCACTTACTATATAGTCGGAGAGTAGGCATATTCGGAAGCCATAGTTTTATATAACAGCAGCAGCTCTGTGCATGTGACCAAAACATGTGCTTCAAAAGAGTATTAAATGCTGGTTTAAACTAAAGTGTATGCAATCTCTTTTGTAATTGTGAAATGTCGTTTTCTTTTTGCTGGTAGAAGTTATGACTAAACTCCAGAGCTTCTAAAGCTTTGGTTCTAAATTGGGGGCCTCCGTAAACTTCTAATCATGGCTTAAAATAAGACAAAACAAGCATTAACACAAGTTGCAATAACTAAAATTCAAGATATTTTTCTTGGAAGAACCAGGATATACGAAGGAGTCTCATTTAAAAGTTACAAAAACGCTAATTTTATCAGTTGGCCTTTTTTATTTATTGATGCAACTTTATTATAAATAAATGTGTTTCTAGAAGTGGCTGCTTACGATAAAACAGCAGGAAAATCTGGACTTTACCTGATGCTAATGTTAAAATGGCCAGTATTTGCAGCTTCCACAATTAGTTTCTCCTTATTGATTTTTATTACTTTATATTTTTGTTGGATACCATCAGTTTTGAAAGGTGCAAGATTGGTGCGTAAACAGTAGCTCAGGTAAGTAAAAAAAAAACAATCACAAGACATTCGCATTTGGACAGAATTAGATGAGTTTACCGAAAACCATTAGGTAATTTGCTCTGGAATTTGTACAGAGGTTTTGTGAGAAAAACAGACTTGGCAGATTCGTATAGGATTAAAATTGCGAAGTACATCAAAATACAAATTTCTCTAACGTCCTCTGGGAAAAGCAGCCCTGTCCATTCAAATTTAAAATGTTTATTGCGCTGCATTTACACACCAAACATTCGTCTTGGTGTCAACAGGCCTTGAGAGTACTGAGAGAAGAAAAACATAAATGATGCATAGCACTTTCTCAAAAAGAAAACAAATCTCCAGAAACCTTAGGGGGGATCTGCCTGAAGGGAGCAGGCCAAAGCTGCTGACCTCTGAGTGCTGCCAAACTGATTGTGCTTTTCTTATTAGATGGATTTTCTCTAAAAAAAAAAAAAGGTGAGTAGATGGTTCTTTGCTGCTGTACTGGATGCATCAGGGAGGAATAGAGTTTACGATACAAATTTAATGCGGTCATGCGTACTTCAAATGCAGTGTTAGTGCTTGGATCACAAGATGTTGTGGACCCCATTCACACCTGTATGTAGTGCTGACCACTTCAGCTGTAAATCTGAGACAGATGTTAATACCAGATGTATGCAGGGCCTTCGTCTTTTCCTGCTGTTCATTCTCACATTGCTTTTTACACCAATACAGTCCTAGAGTGAAAAGGAAAGACAAAGTAGGGGAAGGGATAAAGTTTTCAAGAGATTACAAAAAAGGAAACACTGAAAGATGAGACGAAAGAGAGAAAGCAGCATCTAAATTGGAATGTCTGTCTGTGCCTCACATGTTCAATAATCTATTTACCATGCAGAATTAAGATTTCTGCTATCCAGCACATTGCGGCTCCAATCCCTAAAGCCAGGACGGATAATCCAAAATCCCTCTTAGGTCCTGTGAGGCCAGCCCTGGAGCAACAGAGTCAGGAGAGCTGCAGGGGCCTCTGGGTGCTTCAGAGATCTTCTGCACTTCTATTTCAGTGTATTTGGCGGCATGTGAAATGGGTGAACTTGATTCAGTTTTAGTAATCTACTGAATTCTGAAGCCTGGAACTGAATCAAGTTCACACATTTTATTGTTCACACATGCTGAAAATGATAAATGGACACCAGTCGCTGTGAAAAACAGAGCAGGACAGAGTTTGGGGGAAATTACCAAGAGATGTTTTCAGTTTGTTGTGCTTGGATTGGAAGAACATAAAAAGGCGAGGAGTTGAAATGAGTAAACCAGTGTCACCAGTGTGTCAAAATAAAAAACATTTCTGAATTAACTTAAAAGGGATTCATGAAAATGCTGGCATCGTTTACTCATCCTCATGCCGTTCCAAACTGCATGCTGCTATTGTTTCCGTGGAAACATTTTGAATGATGAATCTTCACACTGCTTTTTTCCATACACTTAGCGTTTGTAGTGACCAGAGGCTGTCAAACCCCACAAAGGATAAAAAATGCCTTAAAAAGAGCCATATAAGTAATTCAGACTTTAGATTCCAAGGGTTCTGTAGTATGACACAGTAGCTTTGAGTGAGGAACAGATCAAAATTTGTCATTATTCTCTGATATTCTTTCCCTTTGTAGCACCTCTCCAATCTTATTCACTACTGTTCAAAGATTGGGGTCTCATAAAAATATGGTGAGTAAAAAAAAATAGGGTGAGTAAATGACAGAATTTTCGTTTCATTACACTTTAGGCTCGCACTGTTCCTTTAAGTAACTGACATTCCTATCTGTGTGTTTTGTTAATACCAAGGATTTAAAAATCATGGTTAAATATAACACTTTACTAGACCTATATAGCAGTAAGGCTTACAGGAAACACTGTGCGTCTGTTTGGAGGCTGAATTCGCAGGCTCCAGTGTTAATAATTTGGAGATACTCCGGAAACAAAGAGGGCAGCCAGAGCTGCAGATTTCCCCCTCGTCTCCAGTTACTCATTACAGGAATATGAAACCAGAGGATCTCTGTAGCATGTGCTGGCCTGACAAGCCCTGAGCTGTGTGTGGATGTCTTTGATTAGGCTTTGGAATTAGAAGTGTGATGTGTCATAGAGAGGAGATGGATAAATGCGCAGGGCTTTGGGCCTGCTAATGCAAGCAGCAGCTGCACAACAGCTGACAGGCTCCCGACGGAGCAACAGCAGTAAAACACACCTTCAGCGAGGCCCCTACACTGAAGCATGTGCACACACACACAGTTGCCATGGTAACACACAACTGTCAAGTGCATCAGACACACCCCAGCGAACAGGCAAATACACACCAATGAGGTGATCTACTGATGAGTTGACACTCACAACCAGGGGTGTGGACTCGAGTCCCAAATTTGATGACTTGCGACTCGACTCGAAATAATTAAAGAAGTCTTAAGACTCGACTTAGACTTTGACAGCAGTGACTCGAGACTTGACTTGGACTTGAGCCTCGTGACTCGGAAAGACTTTATGATCAGATCAAAGTCGTTAGGCACGTCCCTGCAGCGTTGCGCTTGACTGGCAATAAGCCAGAGACTGCGTTCAGGGAGCGCTGGATAGGCTAGTATAAATTACTGGAGTAATAGCATAGCTTACGACAAAAGAGAACAGAGATAATAAAAATAACAAATTACATGATTCGTCTAGTAGCGATCTCCTCTGAAAAGCGCCGCCCTGTCCATTTGATCGCCGCCCAGCAGACACACGGAGCGGGCATGAGAAACTTCACTGGTGCTCGCCTCATCATCACTGTGACCGCTGCTGTTAAATATTCCTCACTTCTTCTGTTTGTCCGACACCGAGGTGCACCATGAGTGCTTGATGAGTGACGGATCCGCATCCAGCCACGACCCTCGCACTCTACCAACTCGATGTGCTTTCATTTTTATTTTTATTTGTAATAAACACCTCTCTGAGACCTGTTTTTGTCAGATCTCCACTGTTAATTGCATGTGCATTTTTTTTATTCATTATATGCTATTCGGGTCTTTAGCGACCCGGACCTAGCACGGATGGATCTTTCTTTAATTGCTGCAATAGCAAAAAACTTGATATTTTAAGAACAATTACTGAAGAATAAAATGAAGCATATTTCGTTATCTTTTGAAACTTAAAAGGGTTCAATTTGAGCAGATGATTTTACCATCGCTGTCATCCTCTGCACACTTCCACAGTACATTCAGCATCTGCCTCATATTCACAATCTCAGCC
>NW_015505247.1:733120-733862 GCF_001515645.1 Sinocyclocheilus grahami | reverse complement strand
TCACAAAATGAGTATTGTATATATATATAACTATAAAATACAGGCTACTCAATTTTTCTCTTGCAGGCACTCCTGTCACTTCCATTTCTTTCAGGATAAATTAATTAATTCATATGTTGTAAATCAGTCTGTAGGCCTATAGCGCACACAGCCCCTAAATATAGCGATCAACTATGCATATTATAAACTTAGCATTTAACATACAACATTTTTTTCTATTAAATTATTTTGTCTTTGTTACTCTTATAAAGGATGGTAGCACAGCATTTTTGAATGATTGCCTTCATGAGTTTGTCTGCATCCGTATTGCATGTTTCCTCTCACTTGCAAAGTATGCTTGTAGTCATTTCTTCGAGTTCTTTCAAAGCAGTTCTTTCTGCGTTTCCGCTCACATATTTTTAAATCTTTTTCATTGAGGTTCCAAATAATGTCTCATTGGCTTAGATATAACACCTAGAAGCATATAGCTATTCTTATGCACACATGCAGAGGCGGACAAAGTACTCAACTCTATTACTTGAGTGAAAGTACAGATACTGCTGGTCAAATATTACTCCATTACAAGTAAAAGTTGTAAAGACAGATTTTTACTTAAGTAAAAGTACAGAAGTACTTGCTTTTAGAAGTACTTAAGTACCAAAAGTAAATTTCCTTCCATTTCCATGTCAATGCACTGTTTTATTGTTGTACGTAATACTTGCAATACTTCTGATGCAACTTAGAATACATTACACCTGCTAGC
>NW_015505247.1:731349-732695 GCF_001515645.1 Sinocyclocheilus grahami | reverse complement strand
TGTTATTTCTGCTATTACTGAGTTATTCCTGTGTTATTTCTGTTATTACTGTGTGATTTCTGTGTTATTACTGTGTTATTCCTGTTATTTCTGCTATTACTGAGTTATTCCGGTGTTATTACTGTGTTATGTGTTATTACTGTGTTAATTCAGTGTTATTCCTGTTATTTCTGTTATTCCTGTGTTATTCCTGTGTTATTCCTGTGTTATTACTGCATATCACTGTGTTATTCCTGAGTTAGTTACGTTATTACTGTGTTAATTTTGTGTTATTCCTGAGTTATTACTGTGTTATTACTGTGTTATTGCTGAGTTATTAATGTGTTATTACTGCGTTATTACTGAGTTATTACTGCGGTATTCCTGTTATTACTGCGTTATTACTGAGTCATTAATGTGTTATTACTGTGTTATTAATGTGTCAATTTTGTGTTATTCCTGTGTTATTTCTGTTATTACTGTGTTATTCCTGTGTTATTTCTGTTATTTCTGTTATTACTGTGTTATTACTGTGTTATTCCTGTGTTATTCCTGTGTTATTGCTGTATTATTCCTGTGTTATTACTGTGTTATTTCTGTGTTATTTCTGTTATTTCTGTTATTACTATGTTATTACTGTGTTATTCCTGTATTATTCCTGTGTTATTACTGTGGTATTACTGTGTTATTTCTGTTATGACATGTTATTTATGTGTTAATTCTGTGTTATTCCTGTGTTATTTCTGTTATTACTGTGTTATTGCTGTTATTACTGTGTTATTACTGTTATTCCTGTGTTATTACGGTGGTATTCATGTGTAATTCCTGCGTTATTACTGTTTTATTACTGTGTTATTACTGTGTTATTATTGTGTTATTACTGAGTTATTAATGTGTTATTACTGTGTTATTACTGTGTTATTACTGTGTTTTCCTGTGTTATTCCTGGTGTGTTATTACTGTTATTCCTGTGTTATTACTGTGTTATCACTGTGTTATTCCTGAGTTATTTCTGTTATTACTGTGTTAATTTTGTTATTCCTGTTATTCCTGTGTTATTCCTGTGTTATTACTGTGTTATTTCTGTTATTACATGTTATTACTGTGTTAATTCTGTGTTATTCCTGTTATTTCTGTTATTACTGTGTTATTCCTGTGTTATTACTGCATTATCTCTGTGTTATTCCGGAGTTATTTCTGTTATTACTGTTAATTTTGTGTTATTCCTGTGTTATTACTGTGTTATTACTGTGTTATTACTGTGTTATTACTGAGTTATTAATGTGTTATTACTGAGTTATTACTGTGTTTTCCTGTGTTATTTCTGCTATTACTGAGTTATTCCTGTGTTATTTCTGTTATTACTG
>NW_015505247.1:728709-730295 GCF_001515645.1 Sinocyclocheilus grahami | reverse complement strand
CTGTGTTATTACTGTGTTATTCCTGTTATTTCTGCTATTACTGAGTTATTCCGGTGTTATTACTGTGTTATGTGTTATTACTGTGTTAATTCGGTGTTCTTCCTGTTATTTCTGTTATTCCTGTGTTATTCCTGTGTTATTACTGTGTTATTACTGCATATCACTGTGTTATTCCTGAGTTACGGTATTACTGTGTTAATTTTGTGTTATTCCTGGGTTATTACTGTGTTATTACTGTGTTATTACTGTGTTATTAATGTGTCAATTTTGTGTTATTCCTGTAGTCCTGTGTTATTTCTGTTATTTCTGTTATTCCTGTGTTATTCCTGTGTTATTACTGCGTTATCACTGTGTTATTACTGAGTTATTAATGTGTTATTACTGTGTCATTAATGTGTTATTACTGTGTTATTAATGTGTCAATTTTGTGTTATTCCTGTGTTATTACCGTGTTATTCCTCCTGTTATTCCTGCATTATTACTGAGTCATTAATGTGTTATTACTGTGTTATTAATGTGTTATTACTGTGTTATTACTGTGTTAATTCTGTGTTATTCCTGTTACTTCTGTTATTCCTGTGTTATTCCTGTGTTATTACTGTGTTATTCCTGTGTTATTACTGCATTATCACTGTGTTATTCCTGTGTTATTACTGTGTTATTACTGAGTTATTACTTTGTTATTACTGTGTTATTACTGAGTTATTAATGTGTTATTACTGATTTATTACTGTGTTATTACTGTGTTATTCCTGTGTTATTACTGCATATCACTGTGTTATTCCTGAGTTATTTATGTTATTACTGTGTTAATTTTGTGTTATTCCTGTGTTATTACTGAGTTATTACTGTGTTATTACTGAGTCATTAATGTGTTATTACTGAGTTATTACTGTGTTATTACTGAGTTATTACTGAGTTATTAATGTGTTATTACAGAGTTATTACTGAGTTATTAATGTGTTATTACTTTGTTATTACTGCGTTATTCCTGTGTTTTACTGCGGTATTCCTGTTATTACTGCGTTATTACTGAGTCATTAATGTGTTATTACTGTGTTATTAATGTGTTATTACTGTGTTATTAATGTGTTATTACTGTGGTATTACTGAGTTATTAATGTGTTATTACTGTGTTATTAATGTGTAAATTTTGTGTTATGCCTGTGTTATTACTGTTTTTACTGTGTTATTCCTGCCTTATTATTATGTTATTACTGAGTTATTACTGTGTTATTACTGTGTTATTAATGTGTCAATTTTGTGTTATTCCTGTGTTATTTCTGTTATTACTGTGTTATTACTGAATAAGAGTTATTACTGTGTTATTACTGTGTTATTACTGTGTTATTAATGTGTCAATTTTGTGTTATTCCTGTGTTATTTCTGTTATTACTGTGTTATTACTGAATAAGAGTTATTACTGTGTTATTACTGTGTTATTACTGTGTTATTAATGTGTCAATTTTGTGTTATGCCTGTGTTATTACTGTGTTTTTCCTGTGTTATTTCTGTTATTACTGTGTTATTACTGAATAAGAGTTATTACTGTGTTATTACTGTGTTATTACTGTGTTATTAATGTG
>NW_015505247.1:726057-728599 GCF_001515645.1 Sinocyclocheilus grahami | reverse complement strand
TAATTTGGGCAAAAAGCACTAATGACTTGTTTAAGACTTGAATCTTACAGCTGAGGACTTGCAACTCGACTTGGACTTGCCTGTCTTGACTCGGGACTTGACTTGGGACTTGTCTGTCTTGACTCGGGACTTGACTCGAGACTTGAATGCAAAGACTCAAGACTTACTTGTGACTTGCAAAACAATGACTTGGTCCCACCTCTGCTCACAACACACACTATATAAACTTGCCCTCGAGCTCCATATGGAAAAATTATGACACAGGGGAAGTATTAAGCCACTCAAACAGAAACAGTTAATGTGATCATGTTGTGTAAATGAAGGATGTCATCATCTCATTAGACATGGTTACACTGAGGATTGTGGCACAGCTCTCTCTTCCCACTTTCCTTACTGTTACAGCTACCTATGTGTTGCAATGTTCATTTTGAAATACCAACTTTTACTGTAAACCTCATAGATTTCTACACATATGTGGTTATGAATCATTTAGCCAGCAGGATTACTAGAACAGACAACACAGGCAAAAATGTAAATGGGAAAAGTCATCAAAGGCAAAAGTTAGTAACTGCAAAATAAAATTTGTAGCATTATTGGATGCTTTCCGTAAGATTAATTATTCCAGAATATTCAGCACTGAACACAAAATGATGATACTTCCCACCAGAATACTAGACATTTCGAGACAAGTCAGCATGAAATGAAACCTGTTTTCTTCCTGTTTGGGATGTATATCCAAGTAAAACGGCTTATTAAAAGAAAGAAAAAAATAGGGAGGTTTATTACTTAATTTGGAAAATAAAATAATTTATAATAAACACTGGAATATTCCATAAGAATGGTCATTTTAGATTTCATGGTGACTTTAAAAACACTTGATAAAAAAAAAAAATTCTGTTCATTCATATCATTTTATACCTGGAAACTTTTCTTTCTTCTGTGGAACACAAAACATGTTTTTTTTTTTTTTTTATTTGTCACATTTATTTATATAGCCATTTATACGACACTGATTCTTACAAAGCTGCTTCACATTAATTAACAGGAAAATATCAGTATAAATGTAAAATGATCATTTTTAAAAAAAATTCATTTCAGCAGCTACTCAGAATGCAATAATGTCATTATTCAGCTCAATTCAATTCAATTAAATGTTGATTCAGTTCAGTTCGATAACTGTCAGTGTTAATCAATTATGAAATTATTTCAATTCAGCTATAAGCACCTCTACAGAGGGCAATAATATCGTAATTCAGCTCAATTTACTTCAGTGCTGATTTAGTTCAGTTCAATAACACTGACAGCATTGCAAAGTTAGTGTCATTATCTAGCTCAAATCAGTTCAGATTTTTTCCTCATGCAATAGCATCAGTACAGTTACATAGATTATATTATTATGTATTACCTGACAGAAAGTCAATAGGGTCCAGTGTTGTTTTGGACCATTGAATTTAACTATATGGACAAAAACAGCTGAAACC
This sequence comes from Sinocyclocheilus grahami, assembly GCF_001515645.1. Classification (NCBI taxonomy): domain Eukaryota; kingdom Metazoa; phylum Chordata; class Actinopteri; order Cypriniformes; family Cyprinidae; genus Sinocyclocheilus; species Sinocyclocheilus grahami. Next base: position 727,118 of record NW_015505247.1, on the reverse strand, counting down.
TTATTTTTTGTTCTACTGGAGAAATAATATCATACAGGTTTGATTATGACAGAATGTTCATCTATTCAATTTAACAAAATACTGAGTTTTAAACAGGTTTGTGATTCAATATTAACTTAAATGTTTTGTTTTAACCTAGAAAGTCGAATCAGAAGTCTGTGGGTTGGCCTCACCTGCAGCTGACACACCTCATCACCATGTCCTTCACAGCCCAGGTGGCCTCTGTGTGGAGAATTCCGGTTCGGTGTCATTCAGGGGACAAACTCAAAAACATCCAATGTCTGTTGCTCACAGATTTGCGAATGAAGGTGCTGACAGTACCAGTGCATTGAAACCCACCCTGTGTCTCTTTGTTTTAAGAGCACAGTGTTTGCTGAGTGCTTGGACTGAAGACTGGGCCAAGCAAGGAGTTGAGTGAACTCTGAGCGCTTTGTCTGTCAATCAGTCATTGGATTTCCAAGTAAGCTTAAGCATTTCAGTTAACAAGAGATCAATATCTAGGAGTTATTCCAGAGAAAACCAGCAACTGCCTTTATGCATTTATGAAACAGAGGATTTCTGTACAGTTGTGACATGACCATAAAGCAGCTGGAGCAGTTGCCATGGCAACATAGGGTTTGGCCGAGGTGTGACATTAGCCCTGCCCGCTGAGGGGGAGGGAACCTCAGTGAACACAAGGTCAGAGTGATACCACCTGCCCACATCTGCCTCTCTCAACACACAGATAGATAGACAGACAGACAGACAGCTAGAAAGATAGATAGATAGATAGATAGATAGATAGACAGACAGACAGCTAGAAAGATAGATAGATAGATAGATAGATAGATAGATAGATAGATAGATAGATAGATAGATAGAGATAGAGAGACGGACAGATAGACAGAACGATCAATATAATGCTAGATAGACAGAACGATCAATATAACACTAGATAGACAGACAGATAGATAGAGCGATCAATATAACTCTAGATAGACAGACAGAACAAGCAATATAACGCTAGATAGACAGACAGAACGATCAATATAACACTAGACAGACAGAACGATCAATATAAC
>NW_015505247.1:683003-711447 GCF_001515645.1 Sinocyclocheilus grahami | reverse complement strand
AGACAGAACGATCAATATAACACTAGATAGACAGACAGATAGATAGAGCGATCAATATAACTCTAGATAGACAGACAGAACAAGCAATATAACGCTAGATAGACAGACAGAACGATCAATATAACACTAGACAGACAGAACGATCAATATAACGCTAGATAGACAGACAGAACGATCAATATAACACTAGACAGACAGAACGATCAATATAACACTAGATAGACAGACAGAACGAGCAATATAACACTAGATAGACAGACAGAACGATCAATATAACACTAGATAGACAGACAGAACGATCAATATAACACTAGATAGACAGACAGAACGAGCAATATAACACTAGATAGACAGACAGACAGATAGATAGAGCTATCAATATAATGCTAGATAGACAGACAAAGACAGACAGACAGATAGATAGATAGAACGATCAATTCGGGGGAGAGGAGGGGGAGGGAGAGGAGGAGAAGTGGAGAGGAGGAGGGAGAGGAAGAGGACGTGGTGAAGGAGGAGGGAGAAGAAGGGCAAGGAGACAAGCAGTCTCAGATGAAATTTGAGCCACTTTAGTTGACCATGTCCTTGTCCATGGTATGACTATGAGGGAGGCTGGGCAACGAGTACAGCCAAATTTGAGTCGCTTCACCGTCGCCTCCATCATCAGAACCTTCAGGGAGGAAAACAGGTAGGTGTACTTGCAGTAAGACTGCTCTGTACAGTAACTTTAGAGTGCATACACTGTTGCACTATGCTACTGTAATAAAGAAATGCATCAAATTGCCTCGCATATAGAGTTTCAGTATGTTTCCATTTTTTCCTGTAAAAAGGATGTGTGACAATTACAGTAATGAGTGCTTCTGAAAATAGGAGGTTTGGGGAAATGGGTGAGACGTTATGGATTTGTGTTTACTGTTTTGAGAATACAAGGCATAGATTCAAGAAATGTGTTTAAGCAATCGAGAAAAACTGTAAATCGCGCTCAGCGAACTTTGCTCACATCTGGTAAATGCAAGTCTCTTTACACTGAGATTTTAAGATCTTCTTATCTGGACTAAATTTGCATTAATTTAAGGCGGATTGATTTAAGTGTGCTGGAACATGATGGGGCCTGAGCTGTAGTTCTGACTTAAGTATGTTAAATGAGAAAGTACAGCCTCACACACACCTGAAAGTAATCAATTTAGTCAATGTGCAGATTAATCTCTGCCTGTAAGTCTTGAAATTACTCATTTGACTTTCTCCATTAAATTTGCACGTTCATACAGACATAAAAATTATGGATATAATTAAAGCTCAAGTGTTGAAAACAAGTAAATGCAAATGAGAAATATTTCATTTTCATTATGCAGACATTCCTTAAATATTTCTACTCATAAATTCTAATGTATTGTTTTGTAAGGGAGAAAAATGACAATGATAAGTGGAAAGTATAAGTGTGATTAGCTGAAATAATGTTCTGAAAGCAGGAGTTTATCATTTTCATCAGATCATTAATCATAACGTCCAGCAAACTCCCTCCCACATTCCTAAAAACTATTGATTTAAAAATGCAAGAAAAAGACACACCTCTTAAAATGGCCTGTTTTAATCTTGACAAAATCACAGAGGAAAAAAAGCCAAAATATTAAGAGGTCATAAACAGCATCTACTTCTGATTTCCTGTTTGCGACAAGAGCATCTGCGCTTCTCATCTGGTGCTTCAGTCTTCTGACTTTTACAGAAGGCATCATGTGAATATAATGCTCTCAATCTCATGTCTTCATAAAGAAAGAACCTCTTCACTGTCACAGCCAGATGCTTAAGCTCGCTAAACATGTTACAAGCACTCATCCCACAGTAAAGTATCTATTTAAGAGCTTGGCTTTCATAACACTTTGGTTCAAGCCAGTCAAATAACACAGGCTTTGCAAGAAATGTTTTATGCAATGGTCTAAAAAAATCTAGCATAGTATAATTTAAAACATTTCAAAGGAATAAATCATAGAAATCCAAGCCAAGGTATTGAAATAGATTCCAAAATCAAACAGACTAAATAATAATAATGCAAAAAACACTTATTAAACTAAATTCAGTGGTTGATTGTACATTATAAATCAAATTCATTCAGAATATAATGCTATTGCACAGTGTTCATGGAGTAAATGTGAGTCAGACCGAGTTGATGGCTGAGGAATTGAGGCAGTGGCTGAGGTGGTTCAGATGAGAAAAAAAAGCCTCTCTGAACCTCCTCATATCCCTTTAACCTGGACGAGCTGGTAGGGAATCCACACAGTCCACAAAGTTTGCTTTTCACATTTCCTGAACTATGACATAAATCTGAAAAGCAAAAACATAATGTCAAAAATCATATCATTAAGCAAACAATTATGGGAAATATCTTGTATTGCGTTAGCAGCGCAAAAGGTCGTGGGTTCAATTCCCAGGGAACACACATACTGGTAAAAAAATAAAAAATATGTATATCCTGAATGCACTGTAAGTTGCTTTGGATAAAAGTGTCTGCTAAATACATAAATGTAGGTAACTGAATTCTAGAGGCAGGTCTTAGCATGGATATGGATAGTTATAATGGATATTTGCTACTTTAGTCTGGTATGTTGAGAGCATATAAAAACAACATCACACAGTAATGGTGGCCAAATTATAATAAATATACACCACAGTGGCTCAGCACTCAGACTTTTTTTTTCTTGCGCATTTACAGAACTCAGTAATACAGTTACTCCAAGCTCACAGAGCAAGACGCAGCTTCACTGACTTTGTAGAACCATGCAAAAATGCAAGGGGAGTCCATGCAGCAGCTGATCAAAAATCTGCAAAAGTGAGGTTCCTCTGAAAGCCGCCCAAAATGAGAAGACAGTTATAAGACAGTGGCAAATTAGACTCCAGGTAATGGTCAGTGAGCCCTTTAGCATCCCTAACCCTAACTTTCCATAGAAATATGAATGGGGCGAAAATTACTATACGTTTTTGGAAAGTGGAACTGAATAAAAGTTGAATTAACCGCAGCCCTCTGACTGGCAGTCTTCTCTAAATATGAACATAAATCCTGCTGAGAAAGAGCTGCAGATGCTGAAAATTCAGCTTTGCCATCACAGCAATAAATTGCATTTTAAATATATACATTAAAATAGAAAACAATTATTTAAAATTGTAATAATATTACTATTTTTGATCTAATAAATGCAGCCTGGCTAAGGATAAGAGACTCCTTACTTAAAAAAATCGACCCCAAACTTTTGAACAGTAGTGTATATGAAAATAAATTAACTATAAACTGACACTTTGCTCAGTGGTCTGGCTATGCATAACTCATAAACACACATCTCTTAAGAAACACTCACAAGCACGTCAGTATTTTCAAAGTAGTTTCTCCAGTACGGCCTTATCTTCCTCTGGCCTCCAATGTCCCAGACATTCAGTTTGAAGCCCTGAGACTGCACACTCTTAATGTTAAAGCCCTGGCCAGAACAGAAGAATTAAAAATAAGCTGTGCTAAAGTAAGAGAAAAATAAAAGCAGAAGCACAACAACTTTTTACCAGGAAATTGGTAATTTCTGCAAAAGGGAGATAATTTCTAGTAGGTACTTTTTGTGTGTGTTACCTGTGTCGGGGTGATGTGACTAATATCCTCAGAGGCAAGCTGTTTGAGAAGTGTCGTCTTTCCACCATTGTCTAATCCGAGAAGCAGAATGCGTACCTCCTGCTCTGGGGCACTCTTTAGTTTTCTAAGGATTGACAACAAACCCTGGAATAAACATAATATGCTCAATAACCAGATTTCAAACAAGCCAGTGATGAGACCTCTTTCTCTCAGTCAAGAAACTTTTATAACAAACTATTAGAAAAGACAAATAAGATGATAATGTTATTCAGTAGGTATGTAAAATACATAAATAAATAAATAAGCAATGAAATTGAAAAGTGATTGATGGCAACATTTGGTGAACTATCGCTTTAACACTGGTGTCTATACTTCATATCAGGTATCAAGTACTTATATCAAATATATCAATATTTTACGCATAGATGTCAGCTGAAAAAGAGGCAGGAGCTCTGGATTTCGGACTGGGTGAAATCACTCCTGCTTAATTATTCAGGAAAATAAGTAGCGGGACAGCAATTAACTAACGTTACAGTTAAGCCTTAGCGCCGCTGAGCCATCAGGTTTCACTCCTACAGAGAACCCGCCACTGCAGCTACTAATCAAGACTAACGGTACACGCCCCCAGTTCCAGGAAATGGCTCGTATTTTCTAAGTTTCTTCACCCCCAGTTCATTACAAAATACACACAGACATGTCAAGAGGCAGAACACTTCTCACCATCTTCCTCCCGGTGTTTTCCGAGACGCTGCCGAGGGTTGCTGGGGGACGTTCAGTGACGTCCTCCATTTTAAAGGAACCGCGATTATTATTATTTTTTGGGACATTTCTCTGTTCGGCCAGGTTTCAAAGTCAATGTCTATATATATATATAGGTATGACTACATTATAGCTGCATTTCTATTTCTGCATTAACAACATTTCCACCGTTGTTATTGCACAAAGAAAAACATACTACTCGATTTTGTCACTCTATAAGTTGTCACAATAGAACCTACCATTAAACTGTCTTTTATAAGCTTTTACAAATAATAGAATTATGAAACACAAAACAATTCAGAAAACAGCAAATATGTAAAAGGTAAAGTAGAAAAATAAGGAATATGTTTAATTTGATAACATCTAGCTTGATTATATAGAACACTCTGGCCTGACTGTATACCTTTGTGGTTTTATTGTGTTTACATTGTCCTTCCGATTATAAAATGTTCTATATAATTATACTCAAATTATTGAGAATATTAATACTGTATAATATCATCATAAAATTATAATACTCTATCTATATATGTTTTTTTCATACAGTTGATGTAATTGTACCAAACACAGCAATTGTTATTAAAGCACTGATCATCAGCGCTACGAAAACAAATTTGCCAAAACGGTTATAAAGTGAGACAAAAAAAAAAAAGCAACAACTGCACTGGTTCTACTAAAACAACAAATTTTATTTACAGAATCTGTAAATAAATCTGTAAAAATACAAAAACGGCAACCATGGCAAGTCCTTCTACTGATCTCAACATAAAATATCAGTCCTTCAAAAAGGGACTAAGATTTAAAAACCCCGATTGCCAAAAAACCAAAACCAAAATTCCAAATAGCAAAACAATATGAGGAATATCTGTAGAGAACAATGCTGGTGCTTTCCCTAAAGGCAGAAGATTGACGCTTTTCACTGTCAATATCATCTTACAGTATGTTACAGGGATCGTCCATCCGGAATCAACCTGGTGTGAAGTGCCTCACTTCAGGGCTCAGTGGTAACAGGACTGTGAATTCTCAGTCCCTGAACTGAGAGTGAATCTGAAGTTTGGTGTTGGCAGTTACTTACGTACAGTATTAACTAATAAAACACTTTCATCATGAAATAAGTGTTCATGGAGCTGGTTGTATGGAGGCTTTAACATTTGCGACCACAATCTGAAAGTACAAAATTCCATTACGTTCTACGCCACCCTCCGTCACGTCCCGTAGTAGAACATTAAATCTATTATTAAAATGTATAAATGTCTGGGGTAAACATCTCAAATTAAGCTCTCTGCTTTTTCTTGGCTGGTTTGACTGAGGGCATTTCCTCCTCACTGACATCATCATCATCATCTTCATCTGATATTCCAAACTCGTCATTCTCTGTGGCTGAAGGAGAACTTATTAGCATCATTCATTATCAAAACAAAAAATAAAAAAAGCTATTAATGCAATTTTGTGATATAGAGCTACAGTGTGCTTGTGACAGTGTTTTATTCCTCACCAACTAAATGTAACCCACTGACGGTCACTGGTCCAGATCCAGATTTCAGGCGTAGTGTGACAGGAGTCATCAACTCAAACTCCCCAAGGCTTACCTGAGTAAAAACAGATGCGAAAAATTATTTAAATGTTGGAACACTAATAATGTATAACAGTATAATTAAAGGGGTCATCGGATGTCCATTTTCCACAAGTTGATATGATTCTTTAGGGTCTTAATGAAAAGTCTGTAACATAGTTTGGTTAAAATTTCTCAATGGTAGTGTAAAAAACACCTTTTTTACCCTGTCAAAAACAGCTCTTTTCAGAGCACGCAGTTTTGTAGCATTTTTCTTTAAATGTTAATGAGCTCTGCTGACCCCGCCCCGCTCTCAGAAAGACTGTTTACTTCAGCTGCATTCATCGTGAAACTTGCTAATTAGCACATTATTATGAAAGGCGATTTGCAAAGATTCGTTTAAAAAACCTTACACTAACTTCTCCTGTAGGTGAGGCTGGATCACGAATGATTTGCGCGAACAGACACATTTATGTAGATCGGGGGCGCATTCCCTTCAGAAACAAATGTAATCCACTGCGAGTTCAGCGGCTCAGATGTCGGGAGTAAATGACGACTGCTATGTTCATTATTACATCCAACAACAAAAAGCCCTAAATCGCTTCGGAGTCATTCTTGTCTACATCTTCTCCGGCGGTGAAACAATGGTGGACTGATGACAGCTCACTCAGGGCGGGTCTGAGGTAAGACACCAGTCCAGTCTGTGCTGAAACGCTACTGTCAATCAAACTATCGTGGGAGGGGCCTGTCTGTGTGACGTAGCATTACCATAGGCAGGCAGGAAATGTTGAGATTAGCTACAGGCACCGATATTTTCTTTCCTTGGTGATTCATAGCAGTCACTTCCACCACGTTATTCTCCTGTTTGGCACCGTCACCTAGACAAATCTAATGGTTTGAGAGAAAGGTAGAGTTATGCATTTAAAAACACAGGTCATCAAGCTCTCAGATTCAAACTCATGATGAAATGGAAGCTGCGACGGATCTTTTCTTCCATATTGTGACATACATCAGAAAAGAAAAAATGGACTTGGCTCTATTAATCGGTTGTTCACTGGATTTCGAGATGTGTGCACTGCGCTCAAAAGTGGAGGCAGATGAATGTGAGTTTAAGATGCAGACACATCTACCATGGTTCTGCTAATTTTTGCATGCAAAATCCAGTCATTTCAATAGGAATCAATTTAATCTAGAATTTCACATAAGAGCAAAAGAATTCTCCATGCAAATTTTAAAACAAATTCAAGTTGGTCTCATGGATTCACGGCTTTGACCAACAGAAAGCATTTTGGTATGAAAGTGACTTCGGTGTGAGCTGTGCTTCATTTGTCTACACTATGGACAATAGACAATCTTTTTTGCCTGCCAAATTTTGGTAATCTGAACACATCTTAAATGACTGGAGAAGTCCTCTATACATCACGAGAGAAGTCGGTCATTTCACCACAGTTACAACATTTTAATTAAACATTAAGAGGTCAAAATGAAAATCAATATATACACATATGCACAGATGAAATGTTCTTAAGATCTACAACATGCATTTAGAAAATAGGGTGACGTTTTTATTTCTACTGTAAAAGTATGAATCAGCCAGAAAAGAAAATCTATTATCATTTACTCACTTTCATATTAAACCCAAATTATTATTACCATTTCTATAGACCACTTCAGTCACCATTCACTAGCACTGCATAGAAAAAGTGCACCCACACAGAGCCATTCAGGTTTGGAACAACACAGGCAGACTGTTCTTGTGATAAAATAGTCTACGAACCGTCCTAAGCTCGAGAAAATGCTCCACATCTTCATCTTCATCTGCTTGAAATGTGTAGAATGGAATTTTAGAAGACAACTCACAACCTAAAGGAATCCAAAATCACAATATTAAATAGGTATATCGAATTGAAATGCAAAAATGAATGAAATTACTGAAAACGAACAGGTGCTTGAAATGTGTAGAATGGAATTTTAGAAGACAACTCACAACCTAAAGGAATCCAAAATCACAATATTAAATAGGTATATTGAATTGAAATGCAAAAATGAATGAAATTACTGAAAACGAACAGGTTTGAACTATATCTTGATGCACAGTAATCCAGGGCTCTTTTGATGAACGTTAAACATCACTGGCTACAATTATTAGAGAAAATTCTGACAATTGCCGTTGTCCCACGTGTGTGTGTGTGTGTGTGTGAACAAATGTGCAATCAATGCATGCTGCGCATCACTGTTGATCTTACTGAACACATAGCTTTCCAATCGCGAGCGCGAGTCCACGCCACTGTCTGATACTTCGTCCTCCACAAACGACATGTTTGTTACTAATATCACTTCAATAGAGGATATGATATCCACAGTGCAGGTAACGTTTTCCAAACACGTGACGGGTACACGGAAACCGTCGCAGGGACCATGCCGTCATCAACATGGACACTGAAGCGGGTCCATCTTCTTTTCTGCTTTGCTATGTTAGTCTGACACTTGATGGCTCTGCTGTTATTATCCGAAATCCCAGTCATTAGAAATTAAAAGATGGGGTTTTGTTTTAGTTAATAGCTAGAATATATTACAATACTTTGTTAATACCACAGTGATATTTTTGTCCTCGCTCATATGGCTGTTTGTGTATGAAAGATTATAATTTATTTAGCCGCTTTTGTGTGCAAGATCCTGTTTGTGTTGATTGCAACTTAAATTACTTTTTCTTCTCCTTAAATATACATGTATACCAATATATATACATTTTTCTTCATATAGAAACTGTATCAGCATCTCATAAATTGTAACTTTATGTTCCAGGACTATTAACTCCGTATACTAGAAAGCAATACAATTTAGATGGTTATAGAATGTTCAAAACTGAAACTATTTAAACCACTTGCAAAGTTTTAAAGAAACCATGTCAGAAATAAGAGTGTTTGCCGGGTTAGTCACTGTGGCCCTAGAAAGCATTTTTCATTCTACTCACTAACGACAGATTTTTTTCTATGTAACATTTTAATTACATACAACCCTTACAGAAATTACAACTATATTACATAGACATAATCATAATTACATCAAAGTACAGAAAGGTCTTCATTTTTTTTAATATATGCAGTGTATATGACCTTTAAAAAAAGACAAAAAGCCCTTTACATTGGATGTGATCAACCAAAATAAAATGATCCAAGTAAGAAGCCATATAGAGATAAACAATAGCAATTTTTTGCGTACAAATTTCCCTTAAATGGGGTCGAAAAATTGTCAAAATTGTTGGCCCATCACATGCACAAAATTATTTACATTTTTCTTAAACTCAGGCATTTTAACATTACATATGAGAATCTGCAGGAGCCATTTGTGCTCATTTAGTTTTTCAGAATATAGCACAACAATACAGAAGAAGAAGAATATCAGTCATTTTGGTTAAAAAAAAGGGAGTACAGAATAAACAGTTTCTATTGTACCTACATTCTGGGAAACAGTCCTGACATTGACATTGAAGAGTTGACTTCAGAAAAACCCAACTTCAACTGTAGGGGTTTTAAATATATTAAAGAAGCAGACTGTCGTTAAAAACAGGCAAATGTTGTTATTCTCCTCAGGCAACAGAAAAAAGGATCTCAGGTATTTTAAAGATAATCCACTAATGTACCTTCATTTATTTTCAGTTTTCAATCTAATTAGAGACAGGGCACTGGTCTTGAGCTTTACTTTACAAATTGTACCGTTTTATTTATTTTTATTATTATTATTTTCTTGTAAACACAAGCATCTCAGAATTATAATGTAACCATGTTTCACCTCAGAAACGTATAATTTACCACTTTAAACAAAAGGCATCAGTATAGGAAAGTACTTTTCATTACCCTCAGATATATTCCAGAGGAGGGCAAGAGCCAAAAGGCATTTTTGTACAAAATGAAAAAATGTATCGTTAAAAGATACACATGCTAAAGACTTAGACAAAACTATTCCATGCGGTCTTAAAGACAACAGACTTTATGGTTTAACTGTATTTACTTCTGCTTGCTTAAAGTTCAATTTCAGTTTTTTTCCTTTCTAAATAATACCCAAACAGCATCCGAAACCTCAAAAGGATAGCTTTAGCCTGCTGTATTCTCCATACGGGAGCTCACAGACACTGTTTGAACCTGGAAAATGGCAGAATTTATTACAATGTCCTGGAAAGCAATATCACAAACCCTGCCTGTTATGAATTCCTTCTAGATTATTGCTTTGAACACTGTAAAGCACTGCAATGAACTATTAAAAACAGTGAAATGAAGATATCGCTTACCAAATAATGGGAAGTTTTTAGTCTGGAGAATGTAGACGTTAACTTAAACATGCACATATGCCGAACACAAACGGCGACTCAGCCACATCTAAGAGATTTAGTGGGTTCAATGGCACTCGGCCAACTCAAGCAATCGGTCCACCAGAAAAAAAACAAGTAACTTGTGCGTCCTGAATTACTCTTGCAGACTCACTTCAATTCTTTTTCCATTTCTCACTCCCCCTGAACACACCAATGTGTGCATATGGGCACACTCACTTTCAAACTCTTGAGCTTCCACTAAACACTGGCAAAGTAAATGAACAGCACCTACATTTCTAGAAGTGCATTCGGCATATGATGTGAATGAAGCAACCATTGCTATTACAAAACGTGATAGTTACATGAACAGGTAGCGCGTTGGGTCCAAAGCTTTGTGCACTTTCTGGGTGGCTCCTGTATGATTTTTCTTCTTGGCGACTCAGATTCACAAACTCCGTCCCATTATAATAACGTCTTTTGGGAATCCCTCCATTTTGGCCACTTCAAAGCAACCCAGTTTGCTATAAAAGTCCAACATCCTTTTGTCCATCTGCCGGACCTCACAGAAAGCACCATGCGAACCTGACAACCGAGGAGGAAAAGATGCGTTTATGAAACTAGGCATTCAAACAAATCACTGCAGCTTTTTATCCTTTAACATGTCAACATAACTATAAACATTTTTGTGCTTACTAAAGTTAAAATGTGGTAAGAGGGGGAAGACCACGGAGATTAAAAGCAGCTTTAATGTACAATGTATTTAAGTAATTACTGGTTAATAACAATGTTAGTACTATAGCAATTAATAACAGTATCATAAAAATAAAGTGCACATGCCACACAACCTAACTTTACCTACCATTAGCTTTCAGTGATGAGAGGAGACATCCCATCATGCTTTTGGCAACACTGGGGTCAGTAACCTTTGCGTGAATGTCCACTTTAATGAGTGATGGGAAGTTACTGAGGAACGATTCTGGTAAGCCTTCCTCCTCCTCCTCATGGAAACTTAGCATCATTTTCTATAGGGAAAAGATTGTTAAAATTTCTAAGGCCTCTAAATTATCAACATGATGTTTTGGTTTTGTCTGAAGGTTAAAAAAATTGTTCAATTAATAAAGTATAATTTCATATGTCAGGCTTTTAAAGGGGTCATGAACTGAGAAATCAAATTTCCCTTGATCTCTTGACATCTAACGGGTCAATGTACTATAAAAACATCCTGTAAGTATCAAAACGTTCTCATTAATTTAAAAACAGCTTTTATTGAAACCAAGCTCAGAAAACAACTCGTTTTGGAATGTGCCACTTTTTAACACCTCCTTCTACATCACTGTCTCTTTAGCCCCGCCCACTGATACACGCTTTGTAGTAGGAAGAGAGGAAATACTAGAGAGACGTGAACACAGGATTACTCCATTAACAGAACCATACAAATGACATTACAATATTACAAGACACTGTGTAGTGTAAATTATGAAAAGTAGTCTTTGAATTGCCTTCCTTGTGATCCTAACATATCTAGATCAGACGGGAGCGCAGTTGCGTCATGTTGCGAATCCTTTTCTCTTTCAGGTCAGAAGTGGCGTGAATGCTTGTATGTCAGAAATAGAGCAGGACATCAGTTTACTGTCGGAGATTTGTTGTGTCAATCTGTGCCGCATCCAGTGTAGAATTGCAGATTATAATGGGTTCTGCCGTCTTTAGCAGTGTTGCGTCGCTCATGTCCGGTGTAAATTAGCAAAGACCTCCACATCGCATCAGTGAAACATTGTTTGTTTGTTTGCTTTACTTTGCTACAGATTAATTTTTAAACAAGACAGTATGATACAGGCTTAGAAAGTAAACGATGATGCAGCGCTGAGTCTAACTAGAGTGGATCCAACAGTAATGTCGCAACACAGAAGTGTGAGTATTGAGTAAACGTGCTTTTACCCCATTGCATTGTCTGTTCTAGACCATTTGATATATATTGAGTATTTATATATTTTTAACCTAAATGACCCATGTTGTTTTCAGAGTGCTTCACAGCAACGTCCATCTGCTATTTTAATAAGCGAAACTGTTAGCCAATCATAGCAGTGGCCGTTTACTTGCGAGTCTTGAATGCTCCCCGCCTATAAAACAGACTGTTCTGCAGAGAGGCTCAAAAACAGGATAGAAAGTAGCTTATTACTACTAAATTATGATGTTCTATTGATGTAAAATCACACTAACATTATAAGTGAACCTCAGAGAACATTATAAACTAATAAAAAAATGCAGTTCATTTTAAGAATGAGTTTGTTTGAGAAGACATGACATACTAACCTCAGCCTCTGACAGGTCCTTCTCTGTGTCTGGCTTGTTGTACTTCTCCTGCATGAATGGAATCCAACTCATCTTGCATTTCGTCACAAAAGGTTTGACATCCACAGTGCCCAGAGCATAACCACAAATACCTTCCTCATCCTCAAGCACAAAGCCATAGTCTGGGCTGAGCGTCAGGAAACCTCCCACTAACCTGCAATGAGGAAGATAATGGAAAACGTTCACTTGTTATTAATCAAGCACCTATAATAATACATTAATGTGACTAACCAAAGTGGAAGTTCAAACCACACCTGTCTCCAATAAGGTCCGGTGACTCATCTGAGAAAAAGATGCCTTCACAGCCCTCAGTGAACATCTCTTTGCAGATCTTGTAGATGGAAGACTAAGAACAGACAGTGAGAAAGTTGCAGTATGTGAAGGCATCTGACAGCTCTGATTCCACAAAGTGCGAGCCCTCCAAGGACTAACAGGTGGACCAGACTGCTATTTCAGCAGAATGCTTCAGATGTGCTGCAAATAAACCTAAAAGCACAGCTTAAACTGGGACACCTCAGCTGGGAATACAAGCAGCCAATTGCAACGTTTTATTTAGAGCATCAACAGAGTTTTCATACTACAGACAGCTTGCCAAGGAAAAGCCATGTCCTCAACAAGTACAAAATTAACATCTGTACAGCTGTGCACAGGTTACAACTTCGCTTAGTTGCAATGTAAATGGACACCAAGTTACAAATTATGCACTACTAAGTCTTTGTATTGCACCATTAAACTTATTTGAAATGGAACTCTATAAACAGCAGATTGGTTGAATTGCATCAATAATGCAATGCTCATTCTTTACCCGATTTAATTTAATCCTTTAGACATATATGTTGACATTTTTTTTTACACTTATTGACATTTTAAAAAGAGTGAACATTATGTAAATAAATGACTTATTAGCTGCTCTTCAACACAAACTGAATTATTTGTATCAGTATTTATTGATCCTTATTAATTTCAAATACGGTTTCTGAATGTTATTTATATTCATTATTTACATATATGCTATTTGCAAAATGCCTACTGTAGAAACTTATTTTTAATTAGTTACATGAAGCAAAAGGACCAACCTTAACAATATAAACTGAAAATCACCTTATTTCTACACAACTTCTGCTTATGAATTTGAAAGCTGTTTTTGGATCATTGATGGTAAATGTCATATTATACGACTATGCAATTATTTTATGGAAAGCTTACAAACAACTAGCTACATTCTGCCTTAAGAACAAATAATGCAACCAAGTTACAGTACAGGAGGTAGTTACAAACTAGCTAGTTACATGTCCCTAGAATGGACTTTATTTTTTAATAACTTACAAATGGCTGGCGCAACCCTAACCTGGTGACTAGTATTTAATAAAATTGCATACACAATTTTTGAAAATATAAAATAAAACGGCTGATATCAGTGGTTAGATGCCCAGCCAAAACCTACCTCATCTTTGGGAAAGTAAGGCCTTATAGTATAGATTTTGGAAGTTGGCATTGGTGGCGGTGGCTGGTAGAAAAGATCATTTGCCCCATCAATTGGCAACAGTCTCTGCGAAGACCAAAGCAAAAGTATTGTACAGTTTAGAATTTCTCTAGGTTTGACCATGTGACTGCACTGCTACTGAAACTTTAGCTTCTGTTTACCTGCTCTAGCTGAACTGACCTCACACAATGGAGCTGAACAAGAATGTGCCTAATATCGGCATGGAAATAAACTGCTTCACAAGTGAAATGGCTCCTATGTTGGTCAGTGTACAGCAAGAGCACGTAAACATTATACATAAGATATGCACCAATGAAAATCATTTCCACCTTTTTTTTCTGAGAAAAAACAAAATTAAACAAAATTGCGCAGGCTTGGTCTGAGAAAGGCTTAACTGGCTAAAGGAGATGCTCCTTTCCCGCTCTTTTTCGCTGCGCAAGAACTTCCTGTAGAGAAAAGGATGAAGCTGGCGCGCAAAGCAAAACTCCATGACCAAATATTTCCAGATTAAAACATTTTCCTTGACAGACTATTTAAAATATATTTAATTTAGACTATTTAAGCTGAATCATTCTGAGATGTTAAGTATGCAGAGGTTATGAATTAGTAATAATTTGTTCATGGAGCTTTGAGTAGGCTCGCAGTTGCACACGCAAGCGCAGTGTTGTGGACGCAGGCGCAGACAAAATGTGGTGATAATTTTTGCGCTGTTTCCTGCAAAGAAACAAGATGTCATAAAATAAAACCTAGCCATGCCGCGCTGTCGCAAGCGCAGAGGGAAAAGCAGCATCTCATTTGGACAGTTGCTGAAAGAAATCAAAATTTATGCTGAGTTAGAAAACACCATCACCCCAAACACTGGATCTGACAGTAACCGTTTGACCCATTTCAATTTACACTTCAGAAAAAAAGCCTAAGTGGCTCTCAACACCCCTTCGTTTTTCTATGCAGCTGCTGACAGCTCACCTTAAACAGACCAACCCGTAGCGTTTTGCAACCATACCAACATCTAAAACAAACGAAAATATATCTTCGTGAAACATTTTTCTGGTAATTCAATATTGGATACCTGGAACTCTCCTGCTAGACCGCCCCTAAAGGCCCAGGGCTCTTGGTCGCCACTTAAGAACTGTGCTGACGACTGACTACGACACCCTGTTGAGATCAGATCCAAGCGGAGAACATTATGTGAGGGGCTTTCTGGCATAATGAGGGGGAAGGGGTATAGGGTAGAGGTGTCTTATTTCCAAATAACGTCATTGAAAATAAATGTAGATACTACAATCACGGAACACACCTCAAGATTAACAACAGTTAAAACTGCAGATATCTTCTGCCTAGGGCTCAAGCAGCTTAAGCTTACAATGACAGAGGGCTTACACTGACTACAATGCAGGATTTGGGCGCATTACTGAAACGATTCATTTCTCACATAATTCTTAAGCATTTAGAATTAAGTACGATTTGTGATGCAATCTAGGATGAGGTACTAAAGCACTAGCTCTTCAACTAAATAATGCTGCTAGTCTGTTTTGAAGAAATTAGACATTTAAGAATTATTGGCTCTGTCACTTTTCCTACATTTTAGACTGCTTGTTTGGTGATTTTGTTAGTTATACATCATCAGTTTGCTCGCTGGTACTAAATAAGCTTCAGCTGTTTAAGCCCTCTGAATTCTAACTTGAATCTGAAGTCACATTTAGACCTATCTGCCTTGTCACATGACTATCAAGCGTTCTTCATCGGCCACCACCGTGGACATTTTCTTTGATTGATTAAAAATTCATCATATAATCTTACATGATCGATGGAGCAGATCTGGACCCTTCATGGGCAAGTTTCAAAATAAAAAGCTCTGATTCAAAAGTCTGCAACAACTGAATCTTTCCAGTCACTACGCCTGCTTGCTCCTGCAGCAGATAACTAAGACAAAATTGGGTGCTTTTCATTGCTCTTAAGAAGACACAAGCTCTATAGTGCAATTGGAATCCATTAGTTTCTAAACAACAGTACCAATGTGAGGGATGAGGACTCAGCGTCATGTAACAAGACAAATGCAGCGCAGATTCAGGAGACAAAGTTCTCCTGTTTTCAATCAAGTTGATCATACTTTAAACACATCCTGTGGTGAAATGGCAGGACACATAACACACCATCTGAGGGGAATTTTACCACTTCCTTTCCTTTTCCATTTTAATATTTTTATTTATCCAGAAAATGATTCTCTGTATAACTTGTTAACGGAATAGTTTTACTATGGAGGTGTGTTTAGATGACTGAGGCAAGGGTATTACTTTTCCCCTAAGTTGGTGTGGTTTTTTGCTGGTCTGAGCCATTTCAATTGGGCCTACTGATAGAAACAAAAACCATGTTAGAGCTGCCAGAGAAAAGAATTGGGGGGTTAACAACTAACACTTGAGCTATCGCAGTGCAAATGTGACTTCATCCAAAACCTTTCCTTTCCTGAGACACTGAAAAAAATCATTTGGACACATTATGAAAAAGAAAATATATCCATAAAACCCCAAAAAGAAAACTGATAATCGCAGCACTGTGCATACATCGGGCACTGTCCATCCAATAGCAGTACAAACTTGTGCTGAGGATTCTTCCAGCTGTACATAATGAAGGGAAAAGATAATAAAAGAGCTCATTAGTAACTGATCTCAGCACAACAGCAGTGAGCCGCTGACTGAATGCCATCTGCACTGCTTTGGACAGTGTAGAAATGCTGGCTGGCCTGGCTGAAAACTCACAGGGATTTGGACTGTCTGTGCAAACAGAGGCTGAAAAGCATATTGAGAGGAGACAGTCCACACAAAAAACAAATAAATCAACGTTAAAGGAACAGTTAAATCAACATCACATTTGTCTTCTCAAATAAAGAGAAGCCTTTATGGGTGTTCTAATAAAACAAGTCAAATGTTTGATTCAGATTCTATAAAACACCCTCATTAGTGCGGCATATTATACACTTGATTTTCCCCTCTATCAGCTAATGACAACTTAGATGTGGCATGCCAGTTTTGGTTGCTGCCTGCTGTGTTGCTTTGTTATAAAGCTGGACAGAAACCTGCGAATGAAATGTGGTTACTAAGGTAACTCAGGCCATGCTGGTGCTATAATTACACAACCAACTTCCAACAAAAACCTCATTTAGAGCAGAATCCATTACTCTAACTGTACTGTAGTGATGCCCAGAAGCTATATGGATAACAAACATGGGCATTCTCAGTAAGTGACAGGTCTCTCAATAAAATCATCATAAATAATAGGGTTGGCTAATGACCCAAGTGCTTAGATAAGAGACTCTTCAGTTTGCTGACTGCACAAATGTATTTAGGATCATGAGAACTGTGTACAGTTCACTGGAATGTAGTGTCAAGTGTTTTCTGACCAGACCAGTTCAGTTAGAGTAAAGCATACGCCGAGGTTGTTTGAGGAGTAACTTCCTATAATGCTCATAATCAGCATATATGGTAAAAGAAAACCCATCATATATAAAGCAATCATTCATGATGCACCAGAATAGCCTTACATAGGCTTGCATTCTAAAATCGCATGCGCGGCGCGCTAGGGCGTAAAGGGCCTATTTTCCTTCACGATCACACCCTTGATCGAAAGAGATTGCAACAGATGTTGCCAAGTTAACGCGCATTGATACTGAATGCACAGCAAGCAGCAGGACCCACCCTGGCAACTGTGACCACAGCCATCCAATTCATTCTACCTGATTGAGTGGCCTGAAGGAGAGGCACTGGCTAGCAATGAGGACAGCATCCAGTCAGTAGAGGAAAACAGTATTTACATAATACATGAAAATAAGTAAGAAAAAGAGTGTACACTAGACTGAATTTCCATAAATGGCAAGCTTGGCCCAAGAAATTTCAGTAGCGCATGTGAGTGAGAACTAAGGTCTTACAATTGAGTAGAAAAGTGTTAATTTACTCTCTCAAGTCTAAAAATATGCTCTGCCATCTGTTAAGAAAGGCATTTTGAGCACCTGAAATCTTAATGACACTATACAACGGTGCAATGCATGAAGTGTAGATGTGAATATTTAAAAATAAACTGATGACTACTGAAATGAGTGCTCATTGTTTTTGGATTCTACTGAATAACGGTCAAGTATTTCATGGGTTCAGTGTGGTTAAAATGCCCTGAGAAACAGTAAAGAGATGTCGCCATACCTACCTAACCACTGAACAAATGATTTCAACATTGAGATGATACTCTTTATATCCCAGATATAGGGATACAGGTCATAAAGAATGGTCCTGTTGACTGAGTTGGAGAGTCTGGTGAACATCTGGATCACAGAGCAGCACATCTCCTCAAATATTTCCGCTCTGGATTGCCATTCAGCTACCTATGTGAAACATATGAATACCATCTTTATCATAACCACACTATCAAATGTCTGCTGCTTCAAAACAGCTCAGCAACAACTGCTAAAAATGTGTAATCACCCACAAAGCGAGTATTTTGTTCTTATCATAAAGGCACCACCATGTGGTGAAAATAATCACAGCACTTCCACCATTTTGTGGAATCAACCAACTCAAAAGAATGATTAACTCACAAATCAGACAAGGGTGTTTTACCCTACACAAGAGCAACATTTAACCTATGAAATACTTTAGTCTGAAGCAGCAATTAAAATAAAAGTACATTCATTCTAGGAATTGATTAATCTTAATATTATATTTATCTCCATGACTTTCTGGACTAGATAAACACAATTTTTAAAAGTTTCCCATGACCATGGAAGTAAAGAGTTTTTGTTCAGCCTGATGTGAAAAGATACCTAGTTGTATAAAAGTACTACATATTGATCAGATTCATCAAAACCTTGTTTTTAAATATGACATTTCTCACCTTCTCTGGATCCTTTGCTTTGGAGTTAACACTGACATAATTGCTATTGGCTCTCAACCAGTTAAACTCTTTCAGCATCTGTACTGCTTTAGGACCGTGTTCGTACGGCAGGTAGAAGAGTTCAGCTAGCAGGATCAGATCCTCCAGAGTAAGTGGCTCAGCAGTAAAGAGTGGCTTCTCACTGAGGCCTGGAACAAACACTTCCTTAATGAGCTGATCATCAGTCTGCATCGGTGCAATGTCGCTGCCTGAATCCTCTTGAATGGACATCTCTGGGGACTTGGACTCTGTCAGGCTCTCTTTGTCTGTGTCCATGGGCTTGAGATCTTCTGTCATTTTAGCCTTGACAATCTCTGTGAGGATCTGGTTGACATTTTTAGTGTCCTCCACCTCGTCGTGTTTCTCTACGACCATCTCCATGGGTTCTTCATCAGACTCCTTCTTCTCCACCTCCACCTCCTCTTCTTTGCCGAGCACATGCGGTTCATCACTAAGGGGCACAGCTGGACTCATGATGGGCTGTTGGAAGACTGTAGTCACTGTAGTGGAAATGCCCAGACTGGGTGCAGTGAGCACAGGAACATCTATAGAAGTGCTTTTAGTTCCACTGTGAGGAACCTGCCGACCTGCAACAGAGAAAGAAAGATTAAGAAACAAAGGTTAAGATAATGTTACCAAATTCAAAACATACACGATCATGTTACAAAATATCACACAAAGAAGAAATAGTTACTGTTGTACTGATGAGGCACTCCAAACTCGCTCAGCCACTCAGTGAGAGCCAGCTTGAGCGCGATCTGCGGGCTGTAGAGGATGTCTGTTTCTAGCTCCTCATCACTGCCCTCATTTTCCAGCTTTATCTGGATGGACACAGTGCTGTCTTCACTGTCCGCTAAACACAAAAACAAGAAGGTATGAAGCTACAACCATACTAGATTAAATACACAAATATGATAT
Source organism: Sinocyclocheilus grahami (assembly GCF_001515645.1). Taxonomy (NCBI): domain Eukaryota; kingdom Metazoa; phylum Chordata; class Actinopteri; order Cypriniformes; family Cyprinidae; genus Sinocyclocheilus; species Sinocyclocheilus grahami. The sequence continues at coordinate 691,556 of NW_015505247.1, read as the reverse complement.
AATGTTGTCAATCTTGATCAAAAATATGAGCACTTCGTAAAAAAAACAGCACTCTGCCGTAACTTTTTTGGTAGAACATCAAATAATAAAGTACAATTCATAAGGAAAAATCCATATCTGAATATTAGCTGTTCTAGGAATATAAATCTGTGTCAAAATATTAGCGTTTTTTTAAAGAGTCAGCAAGAAACAGAAATTGCAATTGTCTTTTCTATTGTGAAGTACATCCGAGTGAGACGGCTTCTCAAATGAGAAAAAAAAAAAAAAAAAGTCTCATTCCATTGGATCATTGTCATTTGCTAATTGCTGTGATTTTATGAGAGTGACAGGATGGATTATTGCCCAGCTCTTTCAACTATGTCCATGTTTTGGATTACAGATTATGAGGGCACATGAATAAAAAAATAAATAAGATCTGCATATATATATATATATATCTTTTATAATTTATTTTTTATCATTTATAACTTATTTTTTGTCCTTACAATGAAAGTATATTGGAACCGAAAATGTTCGAAGATAATCTTATGTTCACCAGAAAAAAGAATAACGTGAGGGTGAGTAAATTACAGCATTTAAATTTTTCATTGAACTTACCTTTAAAGAGGTATGCTAATTTTTATACATAAACATTATAAAAACAATGTTTCCATAAAGACATACTTACTCATGACAACATCTTTTCTCACTCCATTCATGTTAGACTTGTACCACGTGGCTAACGTGTGAATGGCCACAAAATTAGACTCAAATTCACAGTTGGGGTTGGTGAGGACTCCCTTCAGCCGAGGGATGAGTTCTGTGGACCTGCCTTTATAAGGCCCCAAGAAAAGTCTCTTCTGATCGTAGTCATTAGCATGAATATTGTCCCAGATGACAGGAGCTCTCCTCAGTATCTTTGTGACTTCTTCAATAGATTCAACACTTATGTCTTTAGAAACTACCTTGGGACCTGTCAAACATGCAAAAGCATTTATAAAATCCACAAGAGAGCAAACTATTAGTCCAGTCCCCTCAATGAAAACACAACTTACCTGTCCACAGCACCTCAATACCAGGAAGCAGCTTTTCACCTATTGTGTGCAGGTAAGGCGACTGTGACACATTTGGATAACAAAATGTTCCGCAATACTCTGAAAACAAGGAAACATTAAATAATTATGAGATGGTATAAAATAGAAACAATACATTAGATAGCATCACACAAAGCAGCATGGTTAGTTAATAATAATAATAATAATATTATCCATCTTACCTGTGGGGCAAAATAAAAATATTTCAGGCTCTCCCAAATACTGGAAGATCTCATTGGTGATAGACACTTGAGCATGTGCAAAGGAGCTGAATACCTCCTTGTCAGCTGGACACATGTTATGATCAATGTCATCAAACAGTAAGGCAAAGGACTTGCACCCAAAATGAGAGACCTGCACAAAAGACAGACAGAGATCGAGGATGTAGGTCATAAAAACACTGACCCCAGTGCTTATAAAGCTTCTGAATAGGTTCATTCTCACCTGGTCTAACTTCCTTTTAAGTGTCGACACTTCCTTCTGATTTGAGAATGTAATGTCCAGGCCAGGGGAAATGGCATAAATGAACTCAACCCCATGCTCTTTAGCAGCACTTATTAAAGTTGTGAGTTGCTCTTTAAAAGAAAAAGAGAGAGGACATTAGACTCATAAACTTTTGCCAAATAAAGCATAACGACTGGTACCTCTTTAAAGAGCATGAATTATTATTATTATTTAAAAAAAAATATATATATATATAAAAATCACCTGCTTCCTCAACAGAATACATTTCTCTCCAAAACATTCTGTGTTTGTAGTCATCTTTTGGGGCATACAGATAGGTGTTCAAACCCCATTTCTGCTGCCTGAAACACATCAAATACAAGATATATAATTTTTTTAGGTTAAACACTCAAAAACATACTAGCGATTACAATAGCAAGACTTGTCTAAAAGTGTCAATACCAGAAACAGATTTATTGCCAAGTATGCTTCCACACCTTATGTATTTGGCAGCTTCCAATACACAGAAAAGTATTATCTATCTATCTATATCTAATACACACACACACAACTACATAAATAACATACACAATAGACAAATTTACAGGGAAAAATGTATATACAAAATTATGCTAGGTAATATGAATCAGAAAGGGACAGTATATTTGCACGTTCGCACAATACCTCCTGAAAAGCTCTTTTCTTTGCTCCATAGTCCACGGCCGTCCATAGAAACCTGTGGTGAACAAAATAAGAAAAACAAATGGTTGTGACAAACGCAGCATTTTTCACAAACAGATGCTACAGTCAATCAACACCTAAGCAATATATAAATATGATGTTTTCTAGCAATGTATGTAACTAACTGGACTCATTTTAACTGTTGAATTGACTTTTATGTTTGATAACATAACGTTGGATGTGTCTAAATTTGCTCACCCTCTACAACACCGGTGATGAATTTCCTGCGGCCTGTTCTCTCAACCCCGATACTGGGCTCGTCCAGTGGACACTGCGTATCCGCAACAGCTTCGCTTGGTACTGGATTTGCTTCATTTTCTGGCTGTGACGACTCGATTATTTTGTCTTTCTGAACCATTTTGAATTGTACTTATTAATTTCTGTTGGAAATATCGGTCTAGTCGCCAGCCAAAGCTTTTCTTCCGCAGGAACACAAACCCGTCCCCCGACTCACTCACTGTTACTGGGTTAGCAGGCCATTGAGTCACCAGCAGGAGAGGAATTCTATCGGATGCAGATTATCTGCATGAACTACCTGCAGATTGCGTCGGAAACAAACACGACAGTCATTCACGCAACGTTACAGTGCTAAAAGCTTTCTGGACTACTAAACTATATCTGGAGTGTACCCGTCTTTCAACGATGTCAGAACCGCCAATTAGCATTACCCGGTGTTTTCTCTAATAGCTTTTGTCGAGTCGCCTTACATCATGCGCTAGTCATAAATTAATGACATTTAAGCTTACTGTACACCTGCATCGCGACTTCAAATGAATCCCGTCAGTGTAACGTTCATCGACACTGTTTAATTTTGTACTCTTCTTCCTGTTTACACTTACTGCGCAGACTCAGAAAACTGGTTTGAACCAGTAAAGGACGGTTTGTGAGTCTGAAAACAAATCTCTTAAAGGGACAGCGAGAATGTCAGCTCTCGTCCAGCCTGAATGAAAATGGGGGATGGCAGCCAGTTCATTTAATTCATCCTATAATGATTTTGGATACGTTTTATATAAATATACGTGTATATGTATTAGTAAAAAAGAGCTTTGTTGTGTTGCGGAACCAAATCAGAGACACACTGACAGTATCGTTGTCTCTTTGCATTAAAAAAACTATAAAGACCAAATATTTAATAGATGTATACAATTTTCTTTTGTATCTTTAACCCAATGTCCGTTTTCTTGTTTATTAATCATTGTATTGTATAAAGTTAGTGTTCTCTGAATAAAAAAGTACGGTGCTTTCTCTAATAGCTTTTGTCGAGTCGCCTTACATCATGCGCTAGTCATAAATTAATGACATTTAAGCTTACTGTACACCTGCATCGCGACTTCAAATGAATCCCGTCAGTGTAACGTAACGTTCATCGACACTGTTTAATTTTGCACTCTTCTTCCTGTTTACACTTACTGCGCAGACTCAGAAAACTGGTTTGAACCAGTAAAGGACGGTTTGTGAGTCTGAAAACAAATCTCTTAAAGGGACAGCGAGAATGTCAGCGCTCGTCCAGCCTGAATGAAAATGGGGGATGGCAGCCAGTTCATTTAATTCATCCTATAATGATTTTGGATACGTTTTATATAAATATACGTGTATATGTATTAGTAAAAAAGAGCTTTGTTGTGTTGCGGAACCAAATCAGAGACACACTGACAGTAATCGTTGTCTCTTTGCATTAAAAAAACTATAAAGACCAAATATTTAAAAGATGTATACAATTTTCTTTTGTATCTTTAACCCAATGTCCGTTTTCTTGTTTATTAATCATTGTATTGTATAAAGTTAGTGTTCTCTGAATAAAAAAGTACGGTGCCCGTAAGGTGACATGTTCGGTTCACTTATGGCGCTTTTCCACTGCGTGGCACGACTCGGCTCAGTACGGCTCGGTTCGGCTTGCATTTCCACTGCAGTTCTTCAGTACCACTTTAGAGTGGGCGGGATTATTCACATGTAGTTATAGTTGCGCCGCCTCTACTGCCACGACTCCTAAAAAACCTTTTTATTCCGCGTCGCCCCATCAAGCTCTCGCCGGATCCGCTCCTCTGCTATCAACGAGAGGACCGTCTGTACTTCCGCAACAGATAACAAAGCTTTTTGGTTGTTTAAAAAACAGTTGCGTTCGGACCTTCGCTGGCTGTGCTGATTTAAATCTAGCGCTTCTGTTGTGTTTGTGTCGCAAGTTCAGTGACGCAGGTAGTGACGATTCTCTCCGGCCAATCCGTGATCAGCAGAGTTTACACGTCACGGTTTGGTAACGGTACGGTTCACTTGGAACCCCAACCGCGGTGGTACTAGAAAAAGTACCAGGTACCACCCAGTGGAAAACCCCCTAAAAGTGAACCGTACCGAGCCGTACCGTACCGTACCGTGCAGTGGAAAAGCGCCATAGTTTTGTCGTGGCCACAACATATTAACTCGTGGGATAATATGTTGTGGCCACGAGGTCATTTGGTCGAGGTAACGCATCCTTATGTCCTGGCCTCCAGATGCTATGTTGAGGGAACACATAACCTACTTTTCTCGTGGTCACGAGTTTAATGCGTAAACAAACCTGCGTGACCATAGCAACCGGGATCATCAGAGATGGATTCATTAACATTTTATTTAGAATTAAGAAATTATTATATTATTTATTATAGACATTATTATATTAACCATAGGCCTTGACCGGACTGTATTACGTGCGATAGTCAGCATTCAATTGGAAGTTTTTCATGAATGTTACATAAAGTGCATAATATAAAATAGGCCTACAATAAAACATTTTTATCCATCCTACAGTCTTGTAAGTCCATTAACTGGTCGTCTTTTCCCCGTAATATTTGTATATTATTATTATTATTTCCTGACTAAACATCCATAAATTTAATTATACGAGACGCATGTCATTTGATTAATTTAAGACTAGTTAAACAGAGAAAAAGCAGATAATTTTTTCTTATTTTCTTGCATCACAGCAGTTTAAAAAAAAGTGTTAAAATGCTGTTTTACCTGTGGTGATGCAAGAAAATCTGCTATATATATTTAACTGTTAAATCGATCGAATGTCATGCGTTTATTTTTAAAAACACAAAGTGAAGATAAGTTCACGTTCTGAAAATAAATCACATTTTGTTGCTTTGCAGCTTGAAATGAAGACGGACAGTTTTTGTTTTATCCAGCTGTTTACTCAGTGCAACTTATAACATCCAAGTGAAACACCAACATGTCAGAGAAAAAATTTTTAATAAAATGACTGAGTTGGAAAATGAACACCCCCTTGTGTCAGTATTTTGTCAAACCACCTTTTGCTTTAATTACAGCCTTGGGATATGTCTGTTGGGATATGTTGTCTCTACCAACTTTGCACATCTAGACTGCAATATTTGCTCATTCTTCTTTGCAGAACTGCTCAAGTTCAGTTCAGTTTGATGGTGAGTGTTTGTGGACTGCAGACTAATTCGGCGTGGAGGCCAAATAATTCTGATCAAGACTACTGCAATGCTCTGCTGGACAGCGTTCAATCCAGCACAATTAGAGAATTAGACAAAACAGAGATGATCCAGAACACAGCTGTGCATCTGGTCTTCAATCAACCAAAAAGCACCACCAGCTCCCTGCTTCAGATTTATGGCTGTTATTGGCCTTATAATTCTGCATATAATCATACAGACACCATATTCTCATGTAGCCTAACACCAGCTTGAAAGCACTGCAAACTCATCTGAAATTGACCCATGACATGCAATTCACCTAAATTTAAACAGTTCTTGGTTTTCTGTAAAATGAGACCCCCCTTTATTTCTACACTAATCGATATGTTGCTTATTTGGACGACATTGACAAATGTTATGTGAATGTTGCAAAGGTCTGTTCAAGAGAGAATGACACACAGACTTTTAATCTCAAAAGAGACACAAGAAAGACACAAGGTTTATTTAGGTTGAAATAAATGCAGCATTATAAACCTGTTTACCCCAACAATGTTTCCATTCAATTCCTTTTAAAATGTATCCAACATTCAGCAATTCAGATTAAACATTTAAATAAATGTAATCCTTTAAAAAAAATGTATATTATTTCATTCCACAGTTTTATTATATTTCATGATCCTTTTTTTTCTTTCTTTTTACATTTTTCTTACAAATCATCACTTCAATAGAAGGTGTAAACTTGCAGAAACAAACGAAAACAGAGAAAAACAAAAACAACCAAAAACAGTAATTGAGAGGCAACACTGGAAGTGTGGGGCAGCATTTTGCTCAGAGGTAATCGGCCTTTTTTCCTGTTGCTTGATTAATCGTTACCTTTTCAGGTTCCTCTGAGCCTGCTTGAGTAAAGTGTCGAAGTCTAGTGCATCAAATTTGCCTTTTGTAGGCCGTGGATTGTAGTCCCGGTTTGAATCTGAAAGATCAAAAAGACACTGTAGCATCTGGAGGCTTTAACAGGAATGTTTTTAAAAGACTGTAAATGAGTGGTGCACCGAAATTTCACCAACCAGAAATATCCAGCAGAAACAAACATCAACTATTGCCCTAAAGTTACAACATGTAAATGTGTCAGCAGTCTAGATGCACTTAACGGTGACCAAAAATGATGCTAGAATAGCGATGTGTAAAATCTGAATCAGAAATGGAGAGGCTACGCGTTGCTGAAGAATTTTATTACGACTGGTTTCATTTATCACCTGAGAACACGACACCCTGAACAGAATACAGTGAGGAATATATTTATTTGATCCCCTGCTGATTTTGTAAGTTTCCCCACTTACAAAGAAATGAAGGGTCTGTAATTTTTAGGGTAGGTTTATTTTAACGTATAGAGACAGAATACCAACCAAAAAAATCCAGAAAAAACACATTATATAAAGGTTAGAAATGGATTTGCATTTCAGTGAGCGAAATAAGTATTTGATCCCCAACCAACCAGCAAGAATTCTGTCTCTCACAGATTGGTTATGTGCCCATGTGGATAAGGATGCACCGAATGTTCGGCAACCGAAATTATTTGGCCGAAAACAGCCACAAAAAAAAAAAAACCTCTTTCGGTGTTCGGCCCAATAAATCGTACCGAACAATGATATGACGCGATCAAATAGCAAGCAGCGTAGAGTGAGAGGCGCGTACGCTTTATTATGCAGCACACAAGTCCGCAGTGTGGAAGCATTTAAACTGTCGGAGAAAGACGCAAAAATCATTACAAGCACCATCAGAGACTGTTTAGGACTGCATCGCATGTCTTCGATGAGAAGAGGAAGGGGTGATTGTTGCTGGTTACTGTATGATGATTGAAATCGCGAAATGGCCTTAAACAATTAGTAAATAAACTGCTGAACGCTTCGGTTACTATCGTAACCTCGGTTCCCTGAGAGCGGAGAAAACGCATGTAAATCCCCTATGCGCTTAGCCGAAGCAAGGGCAAGAAGTAGTGCAGTTTTGAGCGATAGCTCCTTCATATCAGCGGATATACTAAAGGCTCGAATGGTGGTTGTGAAAGAGCTCTTAACACCACCTCTAGGTCCCAGGGCTGGACTGAAGGCGGACGTGGGGGATGCAATCTTCTCGTTCCCTTAAGAAAACTCACCACCAGCGTGTGCTTACCGATCGATTGCCCGCCCAGCGGGGAACGAAATGAGCCACATAGACTTTCAGTGTTGATGGCAGAGATCCACTATCCAGTCTGTACTGTAGAAAATGCAGCACATCCGACACGGAGCAAGCAGCCGGGTCGATATGAACATCATGGCACCATTTCACAAACACTCCCCATTTCAGAGCATACAAACGCCTCGTGGAGGGCGCCCGTGCCTCCGAGAGCGTGTCGAGCACACGAGAATGCAGAGCATTCAGCTCCTCTGATATCCCCGAAGCAGCCACACATGAAGGCTCCATAACTCCGGGTTCGGGTGCCACACCGAGCCGCTCGCTTGAGACAGCAGATCCTTCCTGATGGGGATCGGCCAGGCCGGCGCCACCAGCAGCTCTGTCAGGTCCGGGAACCAAGGCTGGTTCGGCCAGTTCGGGGCGATGAGTATCACCGAAGCCCCCTCCTCCCTGATCTTGCATAACACCAGTGGCAATATCTTGATTGGAGGAAACGCGAACAGCCTGGCTGCTGGCCAGTGCGATGTCAGAGAGTCCCCCTCCAGCGGGGAGTGAGACAGGGAGAAGAACAGCGGGCAGTGCGCATTCTCGCTCGTGGCGAACAGATCCACCTCCGCTCTCCCGTAGCAGGTCCAAATCATCCGAACCGACTCGGGGTTCAACCTCCACTCTCCTTGAGGAATCCCCTTCCTCGAAAGCATGTCCGCCCCGCG
>NW_015505247.1:679591-682757 GCF_001515645.1 Sinocyclocheilus grahami | reverse complement strand
CGGCACGCTGGCGGCAGTGGGCCTCATCCCGAATAGGCCGCGAGCCACATCGCGGCGGGTCCGGAGCACGCGGGCCGGAAGGTCCGCACAATGCCCGCAGTTGGACTCGTCCAGCATCGCGGGCCAGGCGACGCAGTAGTCGTGCTGATCCGGCGGCTCTATCGGTCCCGCGCAGATCTTGCAGATTGTTGCCATAGTGAATTTAACAGGTGAAGTAGAAGATTCTGACGTAATTGTCGCATGCACCGCATTTTATACTGCCGCTTGAGCTCGTCGGTATTTGCATGCGGTTTGCATACTTCGCATCAATTGGCCAGTCATTTGGACTGGCGGGAGCCAATAGGACTTCAGGAAAGGTTGGAAGGGAAGGAGTTCCCATAACGGAGAAATATCTCCGTGATGTCTCGTGAAAGCTCGAGAGGGAACGTTATGTTTTCTAATACACACGCGCATTGCATGTTTTCTGACAGCGCTGCACGAGCTCGCAGCAGATCTGCTTGTTAACCAGGGTTCAAAGTCCAAAGCGCGAGGAAAATCTGCGCTGATACAGTCGTCAGTTGCTCAGTCACATTTTTATGAATTTGTACAAGGCATGTGACAATGCGATACGTACGACGTATTCGTAATGAGACTCATTTATAAATCTGTTGTCAACAAAAAGAAGCATTGAAGTCTTCCTGCGCGTTTCTGCCAAAATAAAAGTTGAGAAAAAGCAAGAACTCTAATCAACATTCATAAATGTTAGTATTGTAATTTTACTGTTGTTCTGTAAAATAAAATAAAAAAAAGACAATACTAATGATGATAATCATTAAAACAGCTCTGTTAATACATTATAACAATCACACAGTGTTCAAATAAAGATCTGTAATATTTTCTAATGTTTTCAAACAAGTCTCTTCTCAGCAAGGCTGCTTTTAATTGTACACAGTAAAAAATACATGCCTATTTCAAGAGGGGAGTCTGATGGCCAAAAAAATATTTTACCAACTTATTAATTTTAAGCTAAATTGTGCTTTGTTGGTATAGTGTCTGCTAGAATGTTAAAAAAGTTCGGTGTTAAATATTTTTTAATTGTTGTTTTGTAATAGATTTTTTTTCTTTGAAAAGCAAGACAAAACAGTAAAAAGCACATTTTGGCTATTTAACTTATGCAATGGTGGAAAAAAGAAAAAAGAAAAAAAAAAACACGAAAAACCGTATTCGGCCTTCTGCCCAGTGTTTCATTTTGTTCGGTTTTTGGCTTCGGCCAAGGATTTTCATTTCGGTGCATCCCTACATGTGGAACATAGATTAGTCCTGCCACTTTAAGAAGTTACTCCTAATTAGAGGTCTGCACGGGCTTTAAACTGAAGCCCGAACACGGCCCCTACCCGAGATCGTCTGACCCGACCGGCAGAGTTAAATTTAGAGACCCAGAAATCTTTTTTTTTTTTTTCCCACAATGAATAGCCAATTTTAAAAAAATGCTGTATTTCACGATTGCATGCAACGGTCAGTAATCAAATACATGTAAAAGAAACAGAATAATTGAGGCTCGGCCAGTTCACAAGGCAAAAGAAAAAACACTTATTACCAGTTATGAAAGTTTATGATCATCAGGTGCAGCGGTCACATAAATTCTGCCGAGTTTTTGAATGGTTGTATACGACAAGATGATAATTCTTCCATCGTGCAAATTATGGGCATTTTCTTCAGTTAGGCTCGTTAGCATTCGGCCTGTTTTAAATCAGACACAGAGATGCAGTGCGGTAAGATCGCATTTATTTGAATTAATTGTATCATTTATTTGAATTAGCGAGAGAGAGAGAGAGAGAGAGAGAGAGAGAGAGAGAGAGGGCTGAAAGTTACGTGTGTGAACCTGCGTCTGCGCGTCTCTCTCTACAAGCAATGAGGCTTAGTTACTTCAAAAACAGCAATTTTACCCCCTCATTGCAGAGAAATATAACGTTGCGAATCAGTAGCCTGTCGAAGCTATTTTACTAATAAAAGTTTCCGTGCTGTGTTGTCGCTGTCGTGTGCAATAATGTGTGTGCGCGTGTGTCTATGAAAGCAGCGTAGCCTAGCCTACTGCATATAGTTTTAGTTTAGCTATAAACCCGAACCCGACCCGAAACCCTAAAGTATTTTGGGACCCGTTGGGCTCGGGTCAGGTAGCAGACCTCTACTCCGAATGTTAGCACGTTAGGTGTATAAAAGACACCTGTCCACACAACCTGTATCTTCCATTCCAACCTCTTCCACCACCATGGGCAAGACCAAAGAGCTGTCAAAGGATGTCAGAGACAAGATTGTAGATCTGCACAAGGCTTGAATGGGCTACAAGACCATCACCAAGAAGCTTGGTGAGGAGACAACTGTTGGTGCGATTATTCGGAAATGGAAGAAATACAAAACAACCATCAATCGGCCTCGGTCTGGAGCTCCGTGCAAGATCTCACCTCATGGGGTAAGAATGATCATGAGAAAGGTGAGGGATCAGCCCCGAACTACACGGGAGGAGCTTGTTAATGATCTTAAGGCAGTTGGAGCTACAGTCACCAAGCAAAATATTGGTAACACACTACACCGCAATGGACTGAAATCCTGCAGCGCCTACGAGGTCCTCCTGCTCAAGAAGGCACATGTATAGGTCCATTTAAAGTTTGCCAAAGAACATCTAAATGATTCAGAGAAGACGCTACAGTCACCAAGCAAAATATTGGTAACACACTACACCGCAATGGACTGAAATCCTGCAGCGCCTACGAGGTCCTCCTGCTCAAGAAGGCACATGTATAGGTCCATTTAAAGTTTGCCAAAGAACATCTAAATGATTCAGAGAAGACTTGGGAGAAAGTGCTGTGGTCAGATGAGACCAAAATTGAGCTCTTTGGCATTAACTTGACTCGCCGTGTTTGGAGGGAGAGAAATGCTGACTATGACCCCCAAGAACACCTTCCCTACAGTCAAGCACGGAGGTGGAAACATTATGCTTTGGGGCTGTTTTTCTGCTAAGGGTACAGGAGGACTTCACCGCATTGAGGGGCAATGGACAGGCCATGTACTGTAAAATCCTGAATGAGAACCTCCTTCCCTTAGCCAGAACACTGAAGATGGGTCTTTTAGCATGACAATGATCCCAAGGCAACAAAGGAGTGGCTCAAGAAGAAGCAAATTAAGGTCA
>NW_015505247.1:663115-679574 GCF_001515645.1 Sinocyclocheilus grahami | reverse complement strand
GTGCTGGTCGCTGAGGGAATACATCAACTTTCACCGTGGACAAAGCAGAGTCCAGCCCGGGGTCGTCACATGTGGTTGCCGCGCATTCGTCGCATCCACTGGGTGCGCCGTTCTTGACCCCGCCGCCTCAGCGCACGCTAAGCCGGGTCTTCGGCTCACGCTAGCCCGGCCTCGGCTCATTCTAGCCCGGCCTCGGCGCACGCTAAGCCGGGACTTCGGCTCATGCTAGCCCGGTCTCAGCTCACTCTAGCCCAACCTCGGCGCACGCTAAGCCAGGGCTTCGGCTCACGCTAGTCCGGCCTCAGCGCACGCTAAGCCGGGGCTTCACCCCTCACGCTAGCCCGGCCTCAGCGCACGCTAAGCCAGGGCTTCCCCTCACGCAAGGCCGCTGTGTTTTTCGTTGTGAAAGCGAAACTACTTTGTTTGGTCTTCCAAAAGAGGACATGACTACAAATCAGTGGTTAAGTTGTATTTACAACACTGTTCCAGAACAGTTCAACCCAAATATTCAGATGTGTGCAGCACATTTTATGGAGGACTGTTTACTGATCCTGGGAGAGTAACATTAGACTACAATGCCGGCAGTTCTGACTCACGTAAGTACGTTTTCATTTAAAGGATTTGCCACTGATGATTCAAACGTGAGTTTTGGGCAGTAGAGTAGCTTGTTGTTTGTCATTTCTCTGATCACAAATGCAGACAGGGTTTTAGGTTTATGCGGCGCGATGCAATGCAACGCAAAAAAAGACAGTATAAGTCATTATAATCAGTAATTATGTCCCCACTGGATGCAACAAATGCCTCGTTTTTAATGTTTTTGTCTCGTTGCTCCGGCCTGACAAGGCATCACAGTATGGTGAGGTGCATAACATTTCCGTCTCACGCTTGAGGTATTCGGCCAATCACAACGCAGTGGATAGTTGGCCAATCAGAGCACACCTCGCTTTTCAGACTCAATGGTAGTGTAAAAAACACCTTTTTTACATTTTCAAAAACAGCTCTTTTCAGAGCATGCAGATTTGTAGCATTTTCCTTTAAATGTCAATGAGCTCTGCTGACCCCGCCCCTCTCGTCCGAGCGGTTTACTTTAGCCGCATTCATCGTGAAACTTGCTAATTAGCACATTATTAGGAAAGGCGATTTGCAAAGATTCATTAAAAAAACCTTATACTCACTTCTTCTGTAGGTGAGTCTGGATCATGAGTGATTCGCGCGAACAGACGCATTTATGTAGATCGGGGGAGCATTCCCTTCAAAAACAAACGTAATCCACTGCGTCTTCAGCAATCCTCAGATGTCGGGAGTAAACGACAACTGCTATGTTCATTATTACATCCAACAATAGAACACCTCAATCGCTTAGGAATCATTCTTGTCTACCTACATCTGCTCCGGCGGTGAAACAATGGCGAACTGATGACAGCTCACTCAGGGTGGGTGTGAAGGTAAGACGCCAGTCCAGTCTGAGCTGAAACGCTACTGTCAATCAAACAATCGTGGGAGGGGCCTGTCTAGTTTCTGCACCAAGTACGAAGTCATGTTTTGCTTGGGGATCAAATACTTATTTCGCTCACTGAAATGCAAATCAATTTCTAACCTTTATATAATGTGTTTTTTCTGGATTTTTTGGTTGGTATTCTGTCTCTATACGTTAAAATAAACCTACCACAAAAATTACAGACCCTTCATTTCTTTGTAAGTGGCCAAACTTACAAAATCAACAGGGGATCAAATAAATAATTTCCCCCACTGTAAAGAGTTTAGATGCAAATATAAATATAATTTTTTTTTCTGTTCCAGATAAATGAACATTTAATTTCAGTTTATGCTTCAGAAAACAATGTTTACCAGTGTATTACTACTTTAAATTGATTGAAAAAAGCAAAACATGATGCTAAGCTCACCAAGATCAGCATAACTGGTCTTGCAGAACTGCCTCCTGCCTCCAAAGCACAGGTCAAATGGAAGCTCATTCTGCTCCCTCAGCTTGCTTCCATTCTCAATAGCATCAAATGCATCCTTCTTATTGTAGTATGTAACAAAGCCGTAGTTGTCCCTGAAATAACATGTGTTAGCAATATTCTTTTTTAGTGTAAAAAATATACCAAATAAATAAAATTTAATGTAGCCATACCCATTTTCTCTAAAGTGCACAGTGCACTCCTCAATTTCTCCGAAGAATGAGAAGCGCTCCTTCAGCTCTTTACAAGTCATGCTTCCACGAATTCGTCCAACATAAACAACTCTCCGCTCCTCCTACATAACACATTTCAATTTATACGTTAGCAATCACCAAAGTGCCTATGAGAAAAATCAAAAAGATATTTCTTGATTAAAATACTTACAATGGCTCTCTCTTTGCATCTTTTTGAATCCTCATTGCAATTTTGTGAATGCCGGTAACCAGCCCTCTGATTAGGGCTAAAAATTAAGTCAAAACATATCAGGGTTATTATAGTTAACTAAAACATAACCACAAAAAATAAAAAAAAGTTGCAAAAGTAACAGTTCTCATTTTAATTTAGTTTTAACTTAAAGCTGCAGTCCGTAAATTTTGCCTCTTTGTCGCCATCTCGGTTTGAAAACCTGGAATTGCAGTTACTTGCGGAATTATCTTCCTTGCATGGGTTGTACTCTGGCACGGCTCCAGCGCGGATGAATCTAATGTTTTGAGGAGTATGTGTGTGTGTGGCAGTCAGTCACTGCACCGGTGTGAATCCTATACTTAGCAATCACAGATTCTAGCCTACGTCTTGGAATATATGACCCAAATAAGAATTTTCACCGGATATTGTCATCTGAACAAGTAACAAGTCTGCCACGTTTGTTCTGACCAATTGAGGAAAAAAGCATTACAATAAATCTCGCTACAAATGGTGATTAAATCTAAAGATCGGTTAGCTCATATCACATCAAACCGTTCAAATTATTATTATACTTTATTCTCAGATTATTAATGTTAACAACATCAGCATTGCGTGACTATGAATATAGTACGTGTGCAGATTTAAATTTCTGTACAGTCTAATCTCTAATTGTCATACCATTCGAATTTCATACCAAGAAATTCTTTTAACCCAAAAAGCAAACTATGCTCCCTTCGAACTGGTTGTCTTTAAAATAAAAATCTTGTGTAATCCCAGGCTATCTGTAATCAGAAGCACATTTAAAACTGGAATATAATTTCATTTCATTCACAAGTGTTTCATATAATCCTTTCTGGATTACAATCCGCCATCAAAATTATTTTTTGACATTTAATTATTTTAGCTGCTGTGAGAAAAGGCTAACGATCGGCCACCTGCAGGATCCTCACATGCGATAGCCTAGTAGCCGGGACAACTTCTTTGTGTTTACATAAGTGACGTAATGACACAGTGCCATGCTCGAATTTCCCATGAAAACCTACCCGTACCACTCAAAATAGAAAACATTATTATAAGATAACCGTAGTGAATCGGGCTAAAGGCGATAGTTTTGAACACTGGCTGGTTATGTACTTGCTCAAATATTGATTTTGGATCATTTTTAACCAAAAAAAAGTTACGGACTGTAGCTTTAACTAAAATAAATATAAAAAAACAAAACAAAAAAAATGAACAACAAATCTATTAAAACTTTAAAATTAAAAAGAAAATGGAAAATAAAAATGAATACAAAACATTAAAAACTATAACAGCATCTCTACTAAATGAACACAAACTCACCTTCTATGACTTTTCCAACGCCGATGTCCGAGAGAATCAGAGGAGCGGGATCTGGATCGAGAGCGGCTGCGGCTCCAGGATCCAGAGCGTGAACTTGAATATGAATACCGTCGCCGCTGAGGTGGGGAAAATGACCTTGAGCTGGATCGGGAGCGAGACTGAGATGATGAACTGGATCTACAGCTTGAGTGACGAGACCTGTATCTGTAAAATTTAAAAATACACATTTGCCAACATCCTCTAGATTGATGAGCTTTCAACATTCCTTTATAATTATTATAAATGTGTATAACCACATCGAAGCTGACCTTTTCCGAGGTGGTGAACGTGATCTGGAGGAAGACTCTGAGCTGGATTCTAAGCTACTAGAGGATTGGGTTCTGTATCTTCGTTTTGAACGGCCTCTGTCCTGCTGGTACAGTCTGAAGGAATGCTCAGAGTAGTTCACAGATTTCTGCTGGTTGCATTTCGCTTCATCCAGTACAGAGCTTTCAGAGTCAGGCCTGTTTGGAGAGGCATCCGGAGTCACCAAGGTAGAGCTATTTAATGTACAGCTCCTATCTGCAGAAGGTTGACTGAGGCTGAGATTTCTCTGGGTTCCTTCTGTAACTGAAGGAGTTGATGTAGCTTTGGTGTTCTGGGCTAGCTTGTTGGGCGGCAGCTCAACAGTCTTGATAACAATGCTAGGCTGTTGTTTGACATTCCACCGACTGCCAACTTCATTTTGACAGGGTTCTTTTTGGGGGAGGCAGTAGTCGTGGTCAAGGGAGAAAGGCTGAGTCTGTCCAGTAATAGTAGGGGTCTGAGTCTTGCTGCGCAGCTTATTTGAAGGTAGTGGTCTCGCCTCTATCTGAATGACCTTGTTAGGAGTTGGTTTAAGGACCTCTGACTGCTTGGTTTTCCCCAGAAGTGAAACTGGTGCAATAGGCTTCCACATCTGGTGTGGGGGTGTGGCAGGAGGTGTAAGGCCTATGGGAAAAGTCAGTTGAATGGAGTTTACTTTTATTCAAAGAAATTATAAAGGCTTAAAAAAATATACAGTGGCCCCAAAATTGATTTGATTTAAATGTATGAATTTGTTTGCATTATATAATAAGTCAAACCATGTGCCATTTATTTTAAATGAACCAGCTATATGTACTCTACCATTCAAACGTTTGGGGAGAGCAAAATAAATGCTGTTCTTTTGAATTTTCTATTCATTAAATAATCCTCAAAAGTAAAATGTATCATGGTTTCCACAAAAATATTAAGCAGCACTACTGTTTTGAACAGTTATTAAAAAATTTTTTTTTGAACAACTCAGCATATTACAATTTTTTTTCTGAAAGATTGTGTGACACTGAAGACTGGAGGAATGTCTTTGAAAATATAACAAGATTTTTTTTTTATTATTAAATGACTGCTGCCTCAGTTAGCATAAGAGGATTTTCAAAAACATTTAAAAAATATTACAGATGCAATGTATGTTTGAGTGATATTTTATCAAAAAAGTACCATCTAGTTTTGTAGAACAAAATAATTATACACGCAAAACATTCATTTATTTAAAAACAAGCCAATGCACACAATAAAGACACTTTACCTGCAGTGCTTCCCAGGTCATGGTTGCGGGTTTTCTCCACGGCCTTAGTCTCCACGTGCTGCTCATAACTGAATTCAAAGCTAAAATATAAATAAATACAATCAGCAGTGGCAACAACGTCAAAAGCACTGAATTACTGATGTTGTTGAAACATCACTCAGACTAACACAAGCTATGCTTATGTTAGTCTCCATCCACTTTCACATTCTGAAGCCATGATGAGGGACTTCATTTGTTTTGGTAGGTCTTGGTGAAAAGTGGCCTAGGACCACACACGCAAACATTGAGTTTGGTGCAAGAGCAGCGCAAGGGCTGTAGGGTAACTCCATCACTCCGCCTCATGATACTCACCTGGAGTTTCCTACAGCAGCTGCTCTACCACAGACCTCCGGTACACTCTGCTCTTCTTTGGCTGAAAGAAAAAGTAGCGTTGTGAATGACCAAATACAGGAGGGTAAGATGGGACAGACCCTTAAATAACGGAAACAATCAGATTGTCCAGCATCTAGCAGAACTCGGCCACAAGCAGCAGAATGTATTGATACTCTACAAAAAATGCACTGCATTTGCCCACTCAACAGCTGAGAAACAGCCGACTAAAGATAAAGGCGCATTTAAAGGGGTCATATGATGTTGCTAAAAAGAACATTATTTTGTGTATTTAGTGTAATGAAATGCGTTTATGCGGTTTAAGGTTCAAAAAACACATTTTCCACATACTGTACATTATACATCATATACTATCGTCACATAGACCTGTGGGGGCGTGTTAGAACGAGCCGTTTTAGGTAGGCGTGGTTGACTCTTAACTTTTATAAAGAATATCTCTTTGGATTTGAGACTTTAGTCTTTGAAACTTTACAGATCTTCTTTATGCACCAAGAGCTTGTAACACTTCAAAGAGAAAGGAAAAATTTAAATTGCATCATATGACCCCTTTAATGGGTATGTGACTTGTGCAGTTGTTTGTAAAATTATAAAACAATAGCCATTCAGGTTCAACACAGAATTCCACTAGGAAAAGGAAGCACACATTTACCTCATTTGAACCACACTATTATTACTTCAAGATAAGTTAAGTTTAATCTAACCACTGAGTCATGTTTAATTGTGAACTCTATTTGTGCTCTGTAATTTGTGCTTGACCTGGCAAAATGGACAAATGTTCATCCCAGGAATGCCAACTTTTTTCAAGCTCAAAATGTTAGTGTGGCCTAGTTGCTTACAAACGAATGGTCTGCATTCTAAAGATGGCAGTATGAGTGTATGTGTTCACAAAGAGGGCACTCGTTCCCAAATAAATCTCTGCCGTGCTCAGCATTAACATCCTTCACATAGTCTGCTTGACTTATAGCATGATTTGTGATGAGTAAGAAAAAGAACTCCGAGATAATATCACTTACACTGAGACTTCTCAAACTGCTCCAGGAGGCTTGTAAGATCAGCAGCTTCAATACCTTAAAAAAAAGTTTATTATAAAACAATCCACAGAAATTATTACCTAACCACACATGAAAAATGCTCACCAATTTCACTTGTGAAGGACTCAATCAGCTCAACTGTGGTGGTCTTCAGTTTGGGAATCTCAGAGGAAGCCATCCTCATCTGCTCTGCCAGTTCAACAACTCTGGCCTGAACTTGAGCGGAGAAAAATGGCTGAGCGGCTATTGGTGCAATATGAGGCTGTGACCGTGAGGTCAGCTTTTTAGAATTAGTTGGCAGTGTGTTTTTGGCTTGATCAGACACAGGGGCCAAAACAACCTGCTCAGTCTCTCTCTCTGCAGGCACAGCATCACTAGTTTTATGAGGGCTGGAGTTTGAGTTCTGAACTTGTGTAGTGATCATCTGAGGCCTTGAGGGAATTTTGGATGGAGCAGCATTGGGGCTCCCATGTAAACATTCCTTATGACTCTGTGCATTGAGACCTTGAGAGCCTCCAGATGTAGTAGACACTGGAAGTGAAACTGTCCTTTCAGGAGGCACCTCAGCCACATGTCTGATGGGGGCAGAGGTCTCAGTATGAATAGTGTTTTGTGGCACACCGATGGGAGCAGGTAGTTCCCGGTGTGAGGGGTGGACTGATTGGGGTGAACTTTTAGATGTATCAGAAGGTGGAGCGGTTGGTTTAGAAGTTGCAGGTTTCTTAGAGGAAGCCATCAGTGAAGCCGGCGGGGTGAGCAAGGCTTCAGGCGTTGGGGGAGCAGCGGGGCCTCTCGGGTGCCATGCGGGCATGATTTCAGGTGCAAGGTCTTTTTTAACAGGAGTACGCATGGTTTTACGTGGATCTCTGGGGTTAGGGTCTGGCAGGCAGGGTATTGGGGGAAGCTCCTTGGGCGGTTCAGGCAACTTGGGCCATTTAGTGCTGTAATCCTCCGTTTTGTCCACCAGATCTGGTTTCTTTTGCTGGCGGAGGAGACGGTACTGCTGTAAACTGAGAGGTTTGGGCTTAGTTTCATTAGGCTGACAAGCAGCAGGCTGTTCACTAACAGGCTCTAGTTTTGAGGGTGGTTTTTGCTCCACAGACTTTTCAAGAGGTTTGTTCTCTGGCTGCGAGTCAGTGATTTCTGCTTCAGCTTGAGGGGTTGTGATATGCTCTTTCTCAACCTGCGGTTTAAGAGTAATCAAGTCTATTGGACAATCAAGTTTAGGTTTTCCGAGCTCTGCCGATGAGAGCACAGGTGAGAAAGTCACCCTTTTCTTTTTTTGTTCTTCCTGGCATTTCTTCTGTGGCTCCTCTTTAACTCTTAAGCTTCTCAAAACTCTCTGTTCAACCAGAGGGGCTTCAAGAAGTTTACATTTCTTTTTCCTTTTACATACCTTGACAACCTCTTTCTCCTCCTCCACGAAAGATACTTCAGAAGGAGCTGGGACTTTTGCAGCACTATCTTCAGGCTTTGGTTCTGGCTTGTCTATGTTATTCTCTGGTACTCTTTGTTCACCTTCTGCAGAGTATGTGTAAGAAAGAGGGATGCTGAGATCTGGGATTGCCAGGATGGGCTCTCCATGCTCTCCTTGATCAACCACTTCTAGCACAAGGCCCCTCTCAGGCAGAAGATGCTCTTGTCCCTCTTCTCCTTCCACACATAATGTCATGCAGTAAGGGTGCATGTGTTTTACTAAATCACAGATAGTAACATGCATACTCTCTCCATCCTGCTCTAAGGACACAGGAAGGCACCAATCAAATTCATCCAGTGATGACAAATCAATATTAGCTATAGGGGTAGCGTCTCCATCCTCCTCCTCTTCTCCTTCACTGTTCTGCTGGGATAATATCTGCATTCGTGGGAGACTCTATAAAAGAAAACATAACATGTCTTACATTATGACTATCAAGTTAGGAACTGAAGGAAGTTTTGACTGCTCATGCATGTGGGAACAACACGTGGCAACCATTTTCACAAACTTGTAATGAGAAGTGCTTAAAAGCTGGCTGTTGTCAATGAAAGAATCATAATTCCCCATGCAGTTTTTCACCAAAATACAAGGTTGTATTTACAAGATATCAGCATTGTATTTTGCTCTCATTTTCTTATATTCAATGATTTTATTTTACAGTAAAACACTACAATAGATAATATTAATCTAAATAATTATTTTCTTTTATAAGTATCAAAAAATTATTACTGACATTAATAATATTGATGAAAAATAATATTCCAAATTGTGTGGCCCTAGTTAAAACCTGTCATGCTGTCATCTAAACTGAATTTTTAAAAAATTCAATCTAATGATACATTATATTTAGTTGTATTCCAAAAATAGACGAAAAAAGATTTAAGAACTTAAATACCTTCCCAGGAAACTGTCGTGTGTCAATCGTTGACTCTGGAGGAGACCGTGTGATGAACTTTCTCAGCTAGAGTGGAAAAAAGAAAATTGATATCTGAAAATTCACTGAGCTGATCTACAAAATGAAAAGAATAAACCACCAATGCATTCCTGACATGCTTAGATGGGTGAAGAGCAGCTGAAGACTCACCGGTGAGTGTTCCTGACCCTTCTGCCCCGAGAACAGCTCTGAATCCGGCAGTGTGTCAAAAGGGGACAAGTTTTCATCATCAACATTGTCAAGTATTTCAGTGAGAGCTGTGAGCAGCGTCGCTTCACTTTCCTCATCAATATTACTTTTAACCTGAGTCAGAGGAAACAAATGCCATTGCTGAGTGACATCAAAACAAGTGACATTCAACAATCAAAACATTGCGTTGAAAGCAATTCATGCAATAAACAAGTCTTCTGTTGAGTTTATAAAAGGCTTTATTTACTCCTCTAGTGGGGCTGTCCTCAAAAATGGACAAAATAGAAGGATCCAGGCAGCCTTGTAAAGCCTCCAGAGCATCTCCATTGCTAAGGCCAGGATACTCCAGACAGCCGGCATTGAAGTTTTCCTGAAGCATCTCCACCTGCAAGAAAAAGAAAAACAGTTTAAAAGTTGTGACTGTCTTTTCTTCTCTATTGCAATGTAAATCTGATTGAAATGACTTTTCAAACAAGAAAAAAATAATTAGAGCAGGACTTTAAAAATTGACCATTTTTATTTTATGTAGACTTTGATGTTCGGTTAGTATTAACACTTTAGATTAATACTTTCAGAATTACATACGCATCAGAAACCATAAACCACTGCAAGGCAGCGTATCCATTAGGTGAGGCTGTAAACAATTTCATGTTCCTATATTTAAAAAAGGACATTGCACAACTGCAAACAAAGTGCTCTGTCTTTGAGGCTTGTAATTGCTGGCCTGTCCTGCAGCAGCTGATGTTATGGTCAGCTTTGGTGCTCACTGAATCATTTATTAACAGAACTCGTGTGAAATGTTGTTGATACTCAATCATCTTCATAGGAATCGTTTTCATATTTCTCATGAAAAACAAAAACACTCCCCTGAAGGCACGCATAGACGAGCCATTTAAAATCGAACAAATCATCACAGGCTAAATCTGAAATAGTGTTAAATACGAGAAACGCTAAATGTATTAAAAGTTTATGAATGCCTTCATTCAAGTTACAACCAGGTGTTGTGCACATAACGTCATCCTGCCGCAGTGCATTACTGGGCAAAGCCAATACAGGTGTAGTGCCGAAATTTGCACCCTGCCAGATTATGCACCCCCTACTATTGGTAGGTTTAGGAGTAGGTGTGGGGGAGGGGTTTAGGAGTGGGGGAGGGGTTTAGGAGTGGGGGAGGGGTTTAGGAGTAGGGATTGGCAATCAGGTAGCGACTCCAACGAGGGGGTGCATAATCTGGCAGGGGTGCAGAATTCGGCACAACACCGGCACAGTTCAAAACACGCCTTGCTACCACAAATCCTGCATGTTACTTTCTTAAAAGCGATCAAGATTAAATCTCATCAGGCCAGTTTAATTATAATGAACCACTTTTGTTTGAAAACCTTAAACAGAGGCTGAACGAAAGGCTGCTGTCTGTCAGTAAACACACACTGCCCAACGCGACTGAGCCACTCATACCTGCACCACGTGCTGGACAGCGAATCAACGCACACCGCAATGAACCACATGGGGCTAACTTTGATTCTCAGTCACGACAATTCTAAATACGAAATTAATTGATGATAAATGCAACCAAACATAGCAGAAATTATAAGTAAATATGCTAACATGAAAAAATAACAAGTAACAAATGATATCTGTTGAAATACCGATCGTCATCTGTCATTTTAAGTTTATCAGGCTTAATGTACTAAAATTAACTACAGCTTCTGAGTTAAATGTTTAAGGTAAAATGTACGACCATGCACGAATACAATTGCTAGTTTCATTCTTAAAATGACTGAACCACGTGGAAGTGAGTCACTCGCATATGTACCAATCAACAAGCAAGGCATATCTGATCAATAAAGGAATATCTGTATTAGGGAGTCACTAATAAATAATGTCAAAATACATATGCATTAAACAAAATAGCCTTCTTCTTTAGATCTGACACATGCAAACAGCTAACCATTCCTGGTTACAGATTATTCATCACCATATTAAAAACCAAAACAATGCGTTTATGGCTTACAAAATGCAAAACTACTTATTTTTTTAAGAGAGAGAGAAATGAATATGTAGTTGAATCACTGGTCTCTAAGGTCATAAGAATGCAGAAGCATAGCAAGTGGCAACATCATCTAACAGGACCAAACTTGTGCATTCCTTGACATGCGACTTCAGTATGGATACGCAAGAAATCTAACAGAACTTGGAAAGTGATAAATGCATCTTTTTCTGCGACCATTTTTTAAAATAAACTCACAGGTGTTTTAAGAGAACTGCAAAAGCTATCTCACCATCACCATCCACGTGTCACAAAGTACTGCACATCATCGCGTATTTGCCTCGGCTACTTGACACCGTGATAAATGTCAACAATTTCATTCTGGCGCAGCAATATATAAGTATCAAGATGTGCCGTTCTTACCTCGTCAAGATTCACCGGTGAGAACATTTGAGTATTACAGGCTTTTAACATCTCCTCGCCTGTTCCCCACCGCGCCGCCATCTTCTTACAACTCGTCTGTGTGGAAAAACGTGAATCAACTGCAGGCGCAGCAGCCGGCGACAAGCCACGTGCTATTCGCGTTCAGCCCCGCCCCCAGGAGGCGCCATCGGACCCAGCGTTGCTTATTATGGGGTAAGGACCTTTAGTACAACTTTGATTTTTCATCTGTATCAGGATTACATATGAATCTGAGTAAATCGGGTATTTTTCCCTTCAAAAATGGCAATTTATCAAATATATCTGGTATTCCAATCAAAACCACTGTGAATTACCTTGGAGTAATCATGACAAAATTCGCAGTGACTTAAACGTTGATCCAATAATTAGAAAAACTAACAATATATTTAATATGTGGTTACAAAGGGATTTATCTTTGCAGGGGAGGGTCCTTTTGTCCAAGGCGGAAGGAATTTCCAGGTCAGTTTATGTTTGCTTATCACTTGATTTACCTTCTAAAGTAGTTAAAACGTTGGACAAATTACTCTTCGACTTTATTTGGAAAAGAAAACCACATTATTTGAGAAAAGAGATATTATCAGAAAGAAAGAAAGAGCTTTATTGCCAAGTATGTTTGCACATACAAGGAATTTGTTATAGTGTCACAAGCTTCCAGTACACGGAGACAACAACAACACACAGATAATAAAAATGAGATGTGAATAAAATACACATGCATAAATATAAACCACAAAAAAGAATAAATTGTATGTACAGGTGTGGTATAGATGGAATAGGAATAGAATAAGTTGTAGGGATGTACTAGGGCAGGGATGCCCAACCCTGCTCCTGGCAATCGACTGTCCTGCAAAGTTTAGCTCCAACTCTAATCAAACACACCTGCATTTAATTTTTAAGTGATCCTGAAGACCTTAATTAGTTGCTTCAGGTGTGTTTGATTAGGGTTGCAGGGGGTCTAGTAAGGGTCCAGAAGGGTTATGCAATTCAAAGGACAATGGGGGCCTGGAGGTATTAAATTATGATACCCTAAACAATGTATTTAAAATTAATTGGATTACACAGTACTTAAAAAATAAAGATAATGTGTGGAACACATTCCCAAACCTTTTGTTTAAGTCAGTCGGTGGTCTTGAATTTTTGTTAAAATGCAATTATTGTATTGACACAATTCCAGTAAAACTTGCAAGATTTCATCAACAAGCTCTCATGGCTTGGACATTGGCCTATAAACATAACTTTTCCCCTAGAAGATATTATATCTGGAATAACAGAGATATTTTATATAAGCATAAATCACTTTTTTTAATATATGGTTTGAAAATAATATTTTATTGGTTAGTCAGTTGATGAATAGTGATGGAGTTTTATTATCATACACAGAGTTTCATGACAAATTTAAAATCCCAATTAGACCCAGAGAATATGCCATTGTAATGGACGCTATACCCAGTAAGGTATTATGTCTTCTTAAAAATTAATGTAATGAAAACCCTAATCTGGATTATATAACTAATTTATTGGAAATATTAATATTTTAAAAAACAACATACCAAATAAATACATTAGAAATTTAGTAAATTATGTTACATATCCTCCAGCTAGATTTTTCTGGTCATCAATATTTGGAGACTTAAATTGGCGTAAGGCTTGGAGAATGGTTGATAAATTCTTTGTTAATAACAAAGTAAAGAAAGTTTCGTATAAAATATTGCATAGAATTTATCTGGTGAAACATATATTAGAACGTTTTAAATTGAATATTGACTACTCCTGTGAATTTTGTAGTAATGAAAAAGAAACTATTTTTCATTTATTTTTCATTGCATCTATACAAAGATATTTTGGGTTGATGTTGAGAATTTCATTACAAGAAAACTTAATACAGCTGTTAAACTGGGTGGGTCTGATATAATGATATATGTTGATGATTATGGGATAGAAAAGGATAAAGCGTATATTATTCAATTACTGGTTGTAATGGGGAAGTTTCATATACACAAAATGAAGTGGTCGGGTGGTAAACCAAATTTAAAAAAATTTTATCAACGAATTTAAACAATACTGTAATATGGTATATAAATGTAAAACAAAAAAAGCTCTCAGGACTACTAACATTATCTGCAAATTTGAAATAGACAAGTAAACTGTACCGTCTTCATTATTTTAGTTGTTTTATTTATTTATTTTATGTTTTCTTTCTTCCTCTGGCAAATTTTTTATTTTACTTGTAATCTTGTGTACTGATGTCATTTATATGCAAAGTTGTATTTCTCTTACTGTTATATATGTTCATATGCAATAAAAAAAAAACTTTAGTACAACTTTTTTTTTCTTTTTTAGCACAACATTTTTTAATTTTCTTGTTTGTTAATTATCGTCTTCTAATATATAAACGTTTGTTCAGTATAATGAAATTGAAGAAGTGTGGTTTGAATCAGTGTATTTGATGTTATGTTTTATTCTGAACACAATGTTTACTCAGTATATTGGGAAAATATGGGACCTTTTGAACCAGGCTTCTGCGGGTTATCAAATAGGGAAGAAAGAGACATAAAAGATACATTCAAATATACGCAACATGTATAAAGAATATATTGGCATACTTTGACCGATCACAATTAACCTCCTGTATCCATTTTATAACGACTATAAAATATAGAACCATACATAGACTTTTAATAAATAAATAATAAAAAACATAAACATTGCATTAGAAGACACACTTCCTTAAAACAACTGAACTATAACCTATAATATTATATAGATTGATACATACATAGATTATAGATTGTAGATTTTGCTGTTTTTAATAAAGTTTGTTTTGTAATGCAATATATGTTACATATTCTGCAAAAATGTAGGAGTATTTTTCAGACCACTGACCACTGAAAAATACTTAAAATACCACTGAAAAATTCACTTTTGCAGTGACATTGCTCTGGCCAGCAGATGTCCTCAGTGTGCGTTATTGTGAGCTCTTCCAAACAGATTTTGTGAAGCAGTTTGGTTAGTTATGTTAGTATGCTATACAATGATTTTATCAGTGTAACTTTGGAATGCTTCGGATACATGCATTTCTTCGTGGCCTAATGGTTAGAGAGTCGGACTTATAACCCGAAGGTTGCGGGTTCGAGTCTCAGGTCCGGACACCGGCAGAAATAGGCGGTGGAGGGAGTAAATAACCAGCAGCACTCTCTTCCACCCTCAATACTAGGTGAGACCCTTGAGCAAGGCACCGAACCGCCCACTGCTCCGGGTGTGTGTGTGCACTTGGATGGGTCACCATACTTGGCAACAGGTCACTTCACGGTTCTATTAGGTAAACACTTTATTTATTTAAGGTTAAGGGAATGAAGAATATTATTATTACTATTATTGTGTTTTTTTCTGTTAAGTAGAAAAATATTTATGTTCTCACCACAGGTGAAGTTTAGAGCCTAAAAGCTCTTCATCAGACAATGAACAAATACACAGCTCAGCCCTTATATACAGCACAAACCTAAATCACATGATCACACACACACACACACACACACACACACACACACACACACACAAAAGGGCAATCAACAAATCACATCACATAAGGGCAATAAACATAAAAGTGAAAACAACGATTGACTGAAAACACTAACCATATATATATATCAAGAAATACCTGACTCAAAAAAAAAATCATTAATAAAATCAAAAATCAATCAAAGAATACCTACTTGCAAGAAACCATCAGTTTTCAAAAATTACCAACACCAAGACAAAATATCAATATATATCAAATATAGGCTAATGTAATCAAATAGATCAATGTCTTAATTAGAGAAAATGATGAATATCAAACTCTTCGTCCAATCGTCTCAAAATCCAATATGTTTCACGTTTTAAAAGTAAGGTATTAATATCACCACCTCTTCGAGGTAATTTAATAGCTTCAATGCCAATGTACTGTAGAGTTGAAATAGAATGTCTAAACTTCAAAGTGTTGTGCTATTGGACATGATACCTAATTGCACTTTGATGTTAAGCAATTCTGTTTTTATGTAAACATAAGTGTAGCTACTTCTCAAAGACCCACGTTCAGTTGTTAGATATAACCAGAGGTGGGACCAAGTCATTGTTTTGCAAGTCACAAGTAAGTCTCGAGTCTTTGCATTCAAGTCTCGAGTCAAGTCCCGAGTCAAGACAGACAAGTCCCAAGTCAAGTCCTGAGTCAAGACAGGCAAGTCCAAGTCGAGTTGCAAGTCCTCAGCTGTAAGATTCAAGTCTTAAACAAGTCATTAGTGCTTTTTGCCCAAATTAGTGTCTCGGTATTAATTACCATATCAAATTCATAGTAATTTACATCAGGAACGCAGGTAGAATATGTTTGACATAGTTCAATTTCATGTGAGATGGGTGCCCTTAGTAAAACTACTCAAGTTCAGTTTAGGGATTGTGCCAAAATAGGATAAACAGTGAAAAAAACTATTTTATTAGTAACAGAATAACACCGTAATAACTCAGGAATAATTCAGTAATAACACAGGAATAACACAGTAATAACACAGAATTAACTCAGT
Source organism: Sinocyclocheilus grahami (assembly GCF_001515645.1). NCBI lineage: Eukaryota > Metazoa > Chordata > Actinopteri > Cypriniformes > Cyprinidae > Sinocyclocheilus > Sinocyclocheilus grahami. The sequence goes on along the minus strand of NW_015505247.1, from coordinate 663,259 downwards.
AATAACACAGTAATAATGCAGTAATAACACAGGAATAACACAGGAATAACATGGGAATAACACAGTAATAACAGAAATAACACAGTAATAACACAGTAATAACTCAGTAATAACACAGGAATAACACAGTAATTAAACAGAAAT
>NW_015505247.1:660884-662095 GCF_001515645.1 Sinocyclocheilus grahami | reverse complement strand
ACCAGAGGTGGGACCAAGTCATTGTTTTGCAAGTCACAAGTAAGTCTCGAGTCTTTGCATTCAAGTCTCGAGTCAAGTCCCGAGTCAAGACAGACAAGTCCCAAGTCAAGTCCTGAGTCAAGACAGGCAAGTCCAAGTCGAGTTGCAAGTCCTCAGCTGTAAGATTCAAGTCTTAAACAAGTCATTAGTGCTTTTTGCCCAAATTAGTGTCTCGGTATTAATTACCATATCAAATTCATAGTAATTTACATCAGGAACGCAGGTAGAATATGTTTGACATAGTTCAATTTCATGTGAGATGGGTGCCCTTAGTAAAACTACTCAAGTTCAGTTTAGGGATTGTGCCAAAATAGGATAAACAGTGAAAAAAACTATTTTATTAGTAACAGAATAACACCGTAATAACTCAGGAATAATTCAGTAATAACACAGGAATAACACAGTAATAACACAGAATTAACTCAGTAATAACACAGTAATAATGCAGTAATAACACAGGAATAACACAGGAATAACATGGGAATAACACAGTAATAACAGAAATAACACAGTAATAACACAGTAATAACTCAGTAATAACACAGGAATAACACAGTAATTACGCAGGAATAACCGTAATAACACAGAAATAACACAGTAATATCATGGTAATAACATGGTAATAACAGAAATTACTCAGGAATAGCACAATAATTACACAGGAATAACAGTAATAACACATTAATAACACAGTAATAACACATTAATAACACAGTAATAACACAGGAATAACACAGTAATAACTCAGTAATAACACAGTAATTACACAGGAATAACAGTAATAACACAGTAATAACTCAGTAATAACACAGTAACAACACAGTAATAACACAGTGATAACTCAGTAATAACACAGGAATAACACAGTAACGCAGGAATAACACAGGAATAACCGTAATAACACAGAAATAACACAGTAATATCATGGTAATAACATGGTAATAACAGAAATTAGTCAGGAATAGCACAATAATTACACAGGAATAACCGTAATAACACAGAAATAACACAGTAATAACACAGTAATAACACAGTAACAACACAGTAATAACACAGTGATAACTCAGTAATAACACAGGAATAACACAGTAACGCAGGAATAACACAGGAATAACCGTAATAACACAGAAATAACACAGTAATAACACAGTAATAACTCAGTAATAACACAG
>NW_015505247.1:656183-659996 GCF_001515645.1 Sinocyclocheilus grahami | reverse complement strand
TAATAACACAGTAATAACGCAGTAATAACTCAGTAATAACACAGTAATAACTCAGGAATAACACAGTAATAACACATTAATAACACAGTAATTACACAGGAATAACCGTAATAACACAGTAATAACGCAGTAATAACTCAGTAATAACACAGTAATAACTCAGGAATAACACAGTAATAACACATTAATAACACAGTAATTACACAGGAATAACAGTAATAACACATTAATAACACATTAATAACACAGGAATAACACAGTAATAACAGTAATAACAAATTAATAACACAGTAATAACACAGTAATTACACAGGAATAACAGTAATAACACATTAATAACACAGGAATAACAAAGAATTAACACAGTAATAACAGAAATAACACAGAAATAACACAGAAATCACATTAATAACAGAAATAACTCAGGAATAACACATTAAGAACACAGGGTTAACACAGAAATAACACAGGAATAACTCAGTAATAGCAGAAATAACAGGAATAACACAATAATAACAGAAATAACACTGGAAATACACAGGAATGATTCAGTAATAATACAGGACTAACACAGTAATAACACAGGAATAACTCAGTAATAACAGGAATAACTCAGGAATAACACAGGAATAACACATTAATAACCCAGTAATAACAGAAATAACACAGGATTAACACAGTAATAACACATTAATAACACAGCAATAACACAGGAATAACACAGTAATAACACAGTAATAACACAATAAAACAAAATACTTTTCACTCCACTACATTTCTATCAAGGTCCTCGAAGTAGAAAGCCGTTACTATGTAGCAGCTTTGAAAGTCAGTGGGTGATTTTTTTCTTCTCTAATGTGTGACTCTCTTTTTTTTCAGACAGTTTATCAGTAATCACTCTTGTAGGGTTACATGAAGTGATTTCCCAGCATTTTTTGAACACTGCCCAGTTGCAAACGTGTTATTTATTTACAACAATTCGATAATAATAAGTTAATATTGTGGTATATATTAGACACAATATTGTCTGATTTTGCTAAATTGTGTACGTGAAAATATTACCTATAAAGCCACAGAAGAACTGTTGTGTATCTCCTAATAAAACACAATAGGTGTTGGTCTTGAAGCAGCACTGCATAGACTGTTCTGTGTGTGACATCAAAGTACCACGAGAGTGATTAGACAGCATTTAAACTTTTTTTTATGTCAAATAGGTCTTGCTGTTTTGCTTTTTTGTTAAAGCACTGTTGCTGTTGTAAAGTTATACAGCTACAGTTGTGTTGCTGGGTTTTAAAACAGGTTTGATTTTTTCTTTCTTCCTTATCACTCTGTATTTACAGGATTTCTAATAACGCAGTAATAACTCAGTAATAACACAGTAATAACTCAGGAATAACACAGTAATAACACATTAATAACACAGTAATAACACAGTAATTACACAGGAATAACCGTAATAACACAGAAATAACACAGTAATAACTCAGGAATAACACAGTAATAACACAGTAATTACACAGGAATAACAGTAATAACACATTAATAACACAGGAATAACAAAGAATTAACACAGTAATAACAGAAATAACACAGAAATAACACAGAAATCACATTAATAACAGAAATAACTCAGGAATAACACATTAAGAACACAGGGTTAACACAGAAATAACACAGGAATAACTCAGTAATAGCAGAAATAACAGGAATAACACAATAATAACAGAAATAACACTGGAAATACACAGGAATGATTCAGTAATAATACAGGACTAACACAGTAATAACACAGGAATAACTCAGTAATAACAGGAATAACTCAGGAATAACACAGGAATAACACATTAATAACCCAGTAATAACAGAAATAACACAGGATTAACACAGTAATAACACATTAATAACACAGCAATAACACAGGAATAACACAGTAATAACACAGTAATAATTTTTTTTGCTATTGCAGCAATTAAAGAAAGATCCATCCGTGCTAGGTCCGGGTCGCTAAAGACCCGAATAGCCTATAATGAATAAAAAAAATGCACATGCAATTAACAGTGGAGATCTGACAAAAACAGGTCTCAGAGAGGTGTTTATTACAAATAAAAATAAAAATGAAAGCACATCGAGTTGGTAGAGTGCGAGGGTCGTGGCTGGATGTGGATCCGTCACTCATCAAGCACTCATGGTGCACCTCGGTGTCGGACAAACAGAAGAAGTGAGGAATATTTAACAGCAGCGGTCACAGTGATGATGAGGCGAGCACCAGTGAAGTTCCTCATGCCCGCTCCATGTCCAAGTCAAGTCTTGAGTCATTGCTGTCAAAGTCTAAGTCGAGTCTCAAGTCTTCTATAATTATTTCGAGTCGAGTCGCAAGTCATCAAATTTGGGACTCGAGTCCAAGTCAAGTCTCGAGTTCACACCCCTGGATATAACCTCACAACTACGAGATATAAACTTGCAACTCTAAGAAGAATAGTCTTATTGTAAGTTTAACAAAACATCTGAATTGTCATATTTAAAAATATATATTATATTTTATTATTATTATTATTATGTGGTGGAAATAAACTTCTATAGTTTATAATGAAATAAAGTGTATAATATTCGGCTCATCATGTGATCTCAATATGTCGGCCTCCATGAGGCGACTCACTTCAGTGTAAAATAAAACAGCTTTTATTAGGCTGCTGAGATAAATCAAGATCAAAATTCATATTGATTTTTAGGTGTAAAGCTGTTTAAAAGAAGAAAAACTGAGAGCACCATTAAATAATACAGTCCTAAATTAGTTATTAATTAAGTTATTAAAATTAATTAAAATGGCTCATTCTAACACGCCCCCACATGTCTACATCACAATGTGGGAAGATTTGCATAACACCGCCCAAATGTTCACGCAAAAAAAGAAGGCGTAACTTTTATTCTTGCTGTAGTATTGTTGTTGTCGCCGCCGCCATGTCGTGAAGGCGCTGTGTGTTTCATTGTGAAAGCGAAACTACTTTGTTTGGCCTTCCAAAAGAGGACGTTATCCGCTTCCTCATGCCTGGAGCTGATCCATGCTGGTCGCTGAGGAAATACATCAACTTTGCGCTGTGGATCGCCGGATCGGCTTTCACCGTGGACGAAGTGGAGTCCAACCCGGAGTCGTCACATGTGGTTGCCGCAAGCCCGCCGGACACTCCTTCGTCGAATCTGCCGGCCACGCCGTTTTCAAGCCCGCCTGCCTCTGCTCACTCAAGCCAGCCTCTGCTCACTCAAGGCCGCAGTGTGTGACGCTGTTTCGTTGTAAAAGCGAAACTACTTTGTTTGGCCTTCCAAAAGAGGACACAACTAGAAATCAGTGGTTAAGCTGTATTTACAACACTGTTCCAGAACAGTTTAACCCAACAGTCGCTGTGGCCGCCTTCTAATTAGCACAGCCAATAGTCTATAGCAGGGCAATTCCTCCAATCGAAACTACAGTTCGCACTTAAACGCAGGAAGGGAGCAATTAAATTACACGCGCTCCTTCTTAGCCGAGGGCAATTATTATAATTACCAGAAAGTGCAATCAAAAATACAAACGCAAACAAAAATATAATGTAGAAATATGCAGAAAACGAAATATTCCTTCCTAGCAACAAGTAATAATTCCAACAGCAGATCTATAACCAAGTATTACGCAGGACACTCACGTGCAGCCGTCTGTCTCTTCTGTTGACTAATCGCTTGATCGCTTGGATTTTATGGAGGACTGTTTCCTGATCCTGGGAGAGTAGACTACAATGGCGGCTGTTCTGACTCACAGACTGTAAGTACGTTTTTTGTATT
>NW_015505247.1:630679-655583 GCF_001515645.1 Sinocyclocheilus grahami | reverse complement strand
ATCACAAATGCAGACATGGTTTTATGTTTACATGGCGCGATGCAACGCACCGCATAAAAAGACAGTAGAAGTCATTATAATCCGTAATTATGTCGCCACTGGATGCAACAAATGCCTCGTTTATAATGGGTTTTAATGTTTTTGTCTCGTCGCTCCGGCCGGCATCATCACAGTATGGTGAGGGGCGTAACATTTCCGTCACACGCTTGAGGTATTCGGCCAATCATAATGCACTGGATAGCTGGCCAATCAGAGCACGCCTCGCTTTTCAGACCGATGAGCTTTGTAAAAATCGACGCGTTTCAGAAAGGCGGGGCATAGAGGAGAAACAATAATGTACAATATGTGGAAAATAATGTGTTTTTTTTAACCTTAAACCGCATAAACACATTTAATTACACCAAATACACAAAATAATGTTCTTTTTAGCAGCATCATATGACCCCTTTAAAACTGTGCTGTCCTCCTTCTATACCTGCTTTATTCCTCGCAGCTACCCGACTACTGAAAATCATTCGTCCACTACCACTGTTACCATGGCAACAAGAGGGGAAATCCATTTCATCAGCCTCTTCGTCACACTCCCTCCTTCCATCCTTTCTCTCTCTCTCTCTCTCTCTCTCTCTCTCATTCCCTTCCTGCCATCGTTTTCTTTATCTCTCTTTGCCATCTCTTGTTATTCTTCTTTCGTCCTGTCTTAGTCAGAGGATAGACAGGCAGCAGAAGATGCAGTGCCTTCCTCAATAAACAAGAGCACAGCTATATGGCATCAAACTGTTATAACTTGTGCTATAGATTCAAACTGTGCTTTGTTTTTGGTTGCATCATGCTGTGTCATCTGTTTTATTGACCGCAGTCTGATATCTTCGTGACACTTTTGTACTATGTACTAGTTATTAATCATTTGCCCTTTGCACATCAGAATGTTTCGCATTGTAACTCTTACGTCCTTTCTATTTAGTTAAGGTATAATTTCAGTTACAGTGATTAAGCTTTTTTTCTTCAAAACTACATTTTTCTGTCTTATAACTTTTACAGCTTGTGTTGAGATCAGGGTGATAGTGGCTTCACTGACATCCTCATGGTAATCCCATGGGGCAGTGGGATAGGCCAGCAGCTACTGGGGACACCAGATGGCCTCAAATTAGAATTGAAATCATGCACACTCACGCACATACACATATTCTCTCTCAGTCTCAACGCATCTTAAACTCTAAATAATAATTGGTTATTTCACTGAGCGCAGCCTTTCGTGGTGATGCTGATGGATGGGAGTATTAATGTAATTATGTTTTAGTGAGTAATCCGAAGGGTTAACTCCATGAGATGATTCCATTAATACACATAATGAATCTCTATAATCAGATCACTGATAAATTAATTCCATTATATTCTTCTAAAGCTGATCGGCCCAACAAATGCTCCTGCTCACAATGGCTGACCAAAAATCACTCCACTTTTAATTAACATTTTGTTTTTAAATTATTATGCCCATCCATCTACTGAAAACGGGCTCCCATAAAAATAAAAAAAAATACTGGTTTGATGCTATTCGAGCATGTTCACCAGTGGATAGTATGATTAATCAGCATTGACTTTGGCTGAACAAGGAAGTCAAGCATATCAAGCTAGTTAGGAATCCTGGTGACCAGCACAGCAGCATCCCAATGCTGAAGACCAGCATCCAAAACACAACATATGCTGGTGACCTGCAATACTTAGCTTGCAATTAGCCTATGGGGATCCCAAAGTGCCAAACCTAGGCTCAGTCATCTCAAGAGACACTGACAGAGTAATTGTTTTACTTTCCAAACACAATCTAGCGTGAGTTACACACACATCTGTAATCCTGTAACACATTACCACCTCAACCGCCACTGTAATCGTGTGTATGTGTGTGTTTATTGAAGGGTTGCCAGTTGCAATTGCTTTTTTAATCTTCTGTCACTCTAATGTCGTGAGACTGAAGATTAAGCTTTTGATTACAGGAGCTCGGGCTGTGTGTGTGAGTGCACAATGACTCTGAGAGGGAGGGTTTCTCTCTTTCTTTTTAGACACACATACACATGCTTTGGGGGAGGGGCAGCTGTGGATATCATCTGTGTTCCTTGTCAGCTCGGTGCAAGAACCTCTGTGCTGTGCTGCACATGCATGCACAGGAGCAAGAGAGCAGAAACAACACATTGCTGCACATCAGCATCAATGCACTTGAATCTGACTAAAAGCCATCAAAATGGTCTGACTGGGGAGGCAGCAGGTAAATAATCTTGTTTTTCTTTTTAAACAATGTCTTTGTGAGTGTTTGGGAGCAAGAGGAAGTCGTTTTTAGCTGGCTTCCTGAGTGATTCCACTAGTTGATGGGCGGAGCGAGAGGAAGGCTGTCAGCTGGGGTGGTGTGTGTGTGTATGTGTGGGTGCCAGAGTGTCAGAACAAGGAGTGTATGTGTGCTACTGTTACATACAGCTCTTGTGTCATTGAAGATTAGGCTGTACACACATTGAGAAGGTGAGTGGAAAATCTTTTCATGAGCTCATTTCCATCAGAAAGATCAGAATGAGGTTGGTGTGTGCAGATAGAAAAGCATGAAGATGTGTCAGTGGGGCAAGCTGTCTAAATGAAATCATGTTTTATTTGGAAAAAAATTACTGTTTTATTATATATGTGTGTGTTTACTTGTGTTTTCAGTGTATAACTGCACAAGATTATTGTCAGTTTTTTCCTACTGTATGGATGAGTGTGTTTGTTCTATCTGACTAGTCTTGCATGGACGCAAGGGTTGTCCACAGCCGTTGCATGTGTACCAAGTCTAAATCAGTCTTAAATAGCTCTGAAGACGGATATGTTTGCTTGTTATTTACCAGATGATGTGTTTGTTAGCACGTAGCGTGGATTTGTGATTTACGTGGTGCAATGTAGTGCAGAAATGCCTTTAATGGTCAGGTGTGCGTATGAGGATCAGCGAGCATCTGTTTGGGGTAAATGCTGCCGGAGATGGGGGGATGAAAGTGGAGGAGAGCATGGGGGAGGGGAGGGAGAAGATGCTGGAGAGAGAAGAGAGTGATGGAGAAATGGCAGAAGAAGAGAGGGGGTTGAATATTTAAGAGGAATCCCCCAGGAGTCCCCAGAGTATTGTGATGATGACTCTAGAACAGTGCTGTTCTTGCAGGAGGTTCCGCTCAACAGTATGGCAGGCTTAGCTCTGGTTAGCTCTCAACATATATCTTGATTGAGTACATTAAACAGTGTTCACTGTATGGAATGAGTCTTGTTAGTGCATATAATCAAAGGAATTAGCCTTTCTAGTCTGAATGCATTAGTAGTATTTTGTTAGCACAGGATAGATGAGATACATACTGAACTTATGTGTCATACTTGATGCTTCTTGGTTTGGTGGGTCTTTATTTAATTAGTTTTTTTTCTTTATTAAGTCAGTTTACATGTCACAAACACATCTTATGAAATGTTGACCCTTTATCATGACGATAGCCAGTAGTTTAGTTAAGTTAAGTTAAGTTAAGTTAAGATAGTAGTCAGGCCATTAGATTTGTATTTGCCCTGCCCAAACTTTATTGGCCACACCAGTATATATGTTGTAAATTTTGTAATGTAACTCCAAGAAAACTTGGCATTTATGCACAAATGTTCAGTTGAAAACAATTGTTAATGGTGCAAAATATGATCATTTTAAGACTGGTAAATGTCATACTGTACATACTCAATAACTGAACAATATTAGTCATCTTGACAAATATATAAAGCTATATTAGTTACATTCAAATAATCAGAATTCACAGCAAACAAAGTTCATACATCACACAAAACCAATATTTTAATTAAAAATATATTTATTTATCCATGTATTAATTAGTTTACGTGTGTGTGTGTGTGTGTATGGGAACACTAAGTGTTTTCCCTCAATAAACTCCTAATTACTGCTTATTGATAGTAAATAGTTGTTGTAGTAGATTACTTTAGGTATGGGGTAGGATTAAGGGATCTAAAATATGGCTGTGCAGAGTAAGCCATTAATATTTGCTTTACAAGTACTAATTAACTAACAATATTCTAGTTACACATTTAAAATATGTATTATATATTCCATATGGTTCATTCTGTGTCAGCTTAACCAGAGGTCCCCGGATACATTTTTTGATTTTGTTAATATTTTTTCTGAAGAAAGATAAACATGTATAGTGATGAAAGTCAAAATTTCAGATGTCATGGATCAATATTTACTGAGTAATCCACTATTTTGTAGAGGTGGGTCAAACTGGCAATTTTCACCTGAGATTCAGAGCCAAATTACAGGGGGTTAAAATTTCTTCAGAAAGATGGCAGCATCATAATTTTACTTTTACACAGAGATGGGTAGGTCTGTTAGTAAAATCTAGTGACTTTAGCAATCTTTGTTGCATTATATGTCAACGGTGACCATACAAAAATGGGGAAAGAGCACTTTTCAAGTTTTTCTCCAAAGTTTGCATGCCTCTAACTCAAGAAGTATTAAAAATATCTTAATGCCCTTTAGATATTGGGTCTTAACAAACTTTCCTTTTGGCATCTTCATTTCTAAGGCCCTATATGGTTCGGTTCCAGAGATATTGGAATTTCAATGTGGCTCCATGAGTAAATTGTTCAATTGTACACATTTTCAGTGGTCAAAAACCAAATGTGGGTCAATTTCCATAAATATGATACTTCTTTTCATTTAAAGAGGAATGTCTGAATGTCTGAAGAACAAATAATGTTGAAACTAGAAATGTATCTCGTTTCTTTCTGTCAAAACAACTGCATTGAACATACCAGTCTGAGTGCCATAAATATTATTTTTCCAAAGTTTGCTTGCCTATAACTCAAGAAGTATTAAACATATTGCAATATGATTTTAGATTTTAGTTCTTAATAAACATTTCTTTTTGAATCCTCATTTTCAAGTCCCTATTTAATTCAGTCCCAGGGATATGGGGATCTCAATGACGCGTCATGTCCAGATTGTTGAATATTACCCATTTTCAGTGGTCAAAAACCAAATGTTGATCTCTGACCCTGAGCCATCCTTATTGTTGAGCCCTGTGTTTATGATACACTCTTCTAAAGTATGTGTCTGTTTAATTTTGTAAAGAATAAGAGCATTACTATGGATAAGTGTTTTTGTACAAAGAGAAAGAATAGGGAGTGGAGAGGTCCTTGAATAGATGTGAATAATATAAGAGCAACCCCAGCACACATCTTACAGTTCACTGTTCGGAGTGGGTGGATCTGGTGCTGTCTGGAGTGTGTGTATTGGTGCGGGTGTGTGTATAAGTATGAACAGCTGTGAGAGACAAAGGTCTTTGTTAAAAGCCAAACAAAATTTCTTCCATCTATAATTTTTTCACTCTTTCCTGAGAAGCATAGCCAAACTCTTTCATCCTTTTACTCCATTCTAAGAGAGACAGTGAGTGAATATGTGGAGAGAGTATTCTCATGAAGGAGAAAATGACTTCATGCTCTGTTTGTAGACTCAACCGCTCTGGCTAATACTAACACCAGGCATCTTTTCTCCACCTAATTTCAGACTAGAGCTGAAAGTTGTTTGATGTCATGTTTTTATATGAGTGTGTGCCTGTGTGTGCTACTTTGGGGACAAAAACCAGACAAAATCTCATTATGTGGACCTCCTTACAAGTAAATATTATTAAAATTATTTAATTTCTGATATACTGTATATTAAATATAAAAATATAATACAAATATAAACTAACTTGTTTACTTTATATAAAAAACTATAAAGTTTTGTTTGTAATATGAAATTGTGTGTACTGCATTACATTACATCTTCAGTGAAACTGAAACTCTGAATTGTGTGATTAAAGTGACATGGCGATGGAAAAGCCTTGTATTTATTGATAAGGGGACACCAAGAACTCTGTGTGAGAGTACATTTTAGTATATACACATGACTTTGTTGAAAGTAGAGAATACAGCCCCGGATGTTTGGAATATTGTTAACTCTCCGGGAACCTTGGGTGTTGTGATGAAAGTCAAAATTTCAGATGTCATGGATCAATATTTACTGAGTAATCCACTATTTTGTAGAGGTGGGTCAAACTGGCAATTTTCACCTGAGATTCAGAGCCAAATTACAGGGGGTTAAAATTTCTTCAGAAAGATGGCAGCATCATAATTTTACTTTTACACAGAGATGGGTAGGTCTGTTAGTAAAATCTAGTGACTTTAGCAATCTTTGTTGCATTATATGTCAACGGTGACCATACAAAAATGGGGAAAGAGCACTTTTCAAGTTTTTCTCCAAAGTTTGCATGCCTCTAACTCAAGAAGTATTAAAAATATCTTAATGCCCTTTAGATATTGGGTCTTAACAAACTTTCCTTTTGGCATCTTCATTTCTAAGGCCCTATATGGTTCGGTTCCAGAGATATTGGAATTTCAATGTGGCTCCATGAGTAAATTGTTCAATTGTACACATTTTCAGTGGTCAAAAACCAAATGTGGGTCAATTTCCATAAATATGATACTTCTTTTCATTTAAAGAGGAATGTCTGAATGTCTGAAGAACAAATAATGTTGAAACTAGAAATGTATCTCGTTTCTTTCTGTCAAAACAACTGCATTGAACATACCAGTCTGAGTGCCATAAATATTATTTTTCCAAAGTTTGCTTGCCTATAACTCAAGAAGTATTAAACATATTGCAATATGATTTTAGATTTTAGTTCTTAATAAACATTTCTTTTTGAATCCTCATTTTCAAGTCCCTATTTAATTCAGTCCCAGGGATATGGGGATCTCAATGACGCGTCATGTCCAGATTGTTGAATATTACCCATTTTCAGTGGTCAAAAACCAAATGTTGATCTCTGACCCTGAGCCATCCTTATTGTTGAGCCCTGTGTTTATGATACACTCTTCTAAAGTATGTGTCTGTTTAATTTTGTAAAGAATAAGAGCATTACTATGGATAAGTGTTTTTGTACAAAGAGAAAGAATAGGGAGTGGAGAGGTCCTTGAATAGATGTGAATAATATAAGAGCAACCCCAGCACACATCTTACAGTTCACTGTTCGGAGTGGGTGGATCTGGTGCTGTCTGGAGTGTGTGTATTGGTGCGGGTGTGTGTATAAGTATGAACAGCTGTGAGAGACAAAGGTCTTTGTTAAAAGCCAAACAAAATTTCTTCCATTTATAATTTTTTCACTCTTTCCTGAGAAGCATAGCCAAACTCTTTCATCCTTTTACTCCATTCTAAGAGAGACAGTGAGTGAATATGTGGAGAGAGTATTCTCATGAAGGAGAAAATGACTTCATGCTCTGTTTGTAGACTCAACCGCTCTGGCTAATACTAACACCAGGCATCTTTTCTCCACCTAATTTCAGACTAGAGCTGAAAGTTGTTTGATGTCATGTTTTTATATGAGTGTGTGCCTGTGTGTGCTACTTTGGGGACAAAAACCAGACAAAATCTCATTATGTGGACCTCCTTACAAGTAAATATTATTAAAATTATTTAATTTCTGATATACTGTATATTAAATATAAAAATATAATACAAATATAAACTAACTTGTTTACTTTATATAAAAAACTATAAAGTTTTGTTTGTAATATGAAATTGTGTGTACTGCATTACATTACATCTTCAGTGAAACTGAAACTCTGAATTGTGTGATTAAAGTGACATGGCGATGGAAAAGCCTTGTATTTATTGATAAGGGGACACCAAGAACTCTGTGTGAGAGTACATTTTAGTATATACACATGACTTTGTTGAAAGTAGAGAATACAGCCCCGGATGTTTGGAATATTGTTAACTCTCCGGGAACCTTGGGTGTTGCTCTTGGCTAAGTGGCAGATTCTGCAGGAAGTAATTTTAACCCACTGTACCCACAAGCTTCTGTTTCATTAAAAAACACATGTCTTGATAATCCCAAATGATCTCATCAATTTTCATTTAGATTAAGAATGTTTTATTACCTTTTTGAATATTGTATGAGGGTTAGCCTATCGCTAAATTAATGAAGAATTGCCTGTATAGCATTCCTAACTCATAACACGTGAGGGGAGGCTAGTCTTATGTTTATAAGACTGAATCTTACATGAGAACAGACTGTTTTTTACAGTCTGATAAGGCAGCCGAACACCACAGGAAACAAACCATGGAACAATACTTTTTTTTAAACTGATATTTCAGAGTCAGAGACATTTCATATTTAAACGTGAAGGGTGGTAGCTTGTGTCAAATTTACGTGGGAGGTTTTTGAGACTGTCTGCAGGATGTGCTGATTGAATCTCCAGTGTGTGGCAGTCGGCATCAGAGAAACGGTGTGACAGGCATGGTTTGAGTCTTGAGATCTGGTGTCAGGGTCAGTGACTACTAGGGGACCCCTAGAGTGAAACCAGAAAAGCATTATAAATCTGTCTCTCTCTTCACTCACACACAGACACACACTCTCTGTACCATATGGGGCTCAGTGGATAAATTATTAAACTGACTAGTGTCTGCTGAGGCCTGGGGAGAATGTTGCAACATAGGCTCATTGGAAAAATGTGCCTCTATCTTCATTGTTTTAAAACTCCAAAAACGTACCTATACAGACAATTCACTGCTGTTTTCAGCTGAAATGAAAACTAGTAGCAGTAAAATGCCATGAATTTTTATAACTTTTTATATAAATTAATAAAGACTTATTTTACTAAAATGTGATCTTAAAACTTTGTTAGTCCATGATTTGTAAACTCCATACATATGGCTTATGTGACTTAGTAAACTTGATCAGTTGCTCAGCTGGAACAGTGTTGCCCTTATGATACGGAGTATGATTCCAGTGAAACACGAGTCACAATAAAAGAACTTAAAATTTTTTGTAGAAACTTCTTACACACACACACACACACACACACACACACATACATATGCTTTTGAAGAGAAGCACGTATGTGTGTTTTATCTCAATTTGGTGCAATGTCAACATGACAAAAATTGACCCTGTTTACGTTCTTAATGCACATTCTCGGCTTTATTGTGCTTTATGCATGTTTTTCCTGTAGAAAGTTTGTTTTTATAATCTTTCATCAAAATCACTTGTTATTTAGGCCATGCAGACTATTGGATGATTTTAAACAATAGATAAATAGCTCAGCATTTTTAAAAACATGCATTTATTGAAGTATGCCCACTTTTCACAATTCACCAATTCACAATGAATAAAATCAAGGACTGTTCTACATTCCTTCTTGTTGAATATCCTGTTTCTCATGGAAATGTGCCACATTACAGAAGTAAAATAGGTTATGAACACAATTACCATTGAATGTAACATTGGTGGTGGGGTTGGCCATGCAACAGTTGCACACATTTGAAAACTTCTTAAACCAACCTAAGATTGTTTTCAGATGGTCTTATATGGTTTAATGAGGTTTTATTGGTTTAAGATGGTCTCTCTACCTGACCAAGCTGGTTTTCAGCTCAAAACTCCTCTGAAACCAGCCAACAGACCAACTAAGACCAGCAAGCCAGCTTAAGATGATTTCAAGTTGGCATGAAATGGAAATTCACCATACGTTTTTTCTTAATGTGATTGATTGATCTCATCGTGACCTTGACCTGGTCCGTGACCTTTTTTTAAGAAAATATTATAACAGGTGAAACCTGATTTCTCTGATAACATATGCCAGACTTCTCCAATTATTTAGTCCGCTTAAACTCTGCCCTTTCTTACAATTGACTGCAAGCTCGCATTCAGATTTTCCTCCATCCAATCAACAACCAATGGATCGAACCAAGTCCTTACCATACATTTTTTTCCTTTTGATAATCTGTTTCATTCATACACATCACAATACTGAAGAATAATTTGTCCATTACATCATGACTTAAAGTGTTTTTTTAGCTGTGTTATAGAAAAAAATTATGCATGAGTTGAATAAGTTTAAGAAAAACATTAGAGACATTAGAGACATTAAGATTATTAGTTTTTTCTTTGTTGTCGTAATATATGTTGTCAAGAGACAGCCAAACCATTTAATAAAAAATTTAAATATGCCTTTACACAAGCAATGTGCTGGTGGCTTTGTCCTGTGAATAGGTGGATAAGTGACTGGTGTTTTATATTAAAATGTGAGACAGTCCTCTAGTTCCTCATTCCTGCGAGTGTTCCTGCGAGCAAAAACAAAGTATTACAGCAATAGGGTGACTCAGTTCCTAGTAGTTCCTACCAACTTTCAGTAGTTCCTACCAACACCATATGGAACAAAGTTCTTTTTAACACTGCTGTATCTTTAAAAAAAAATCATAGCGATCAACTGAATGTGTTATCATCGCACTTAAGTCAGTTGTTCAGTTGTTTTTCTTCTGATAGTGCAGGCTTGGCATTTGTATAGGTGCATAAGATAAACTTCAGTCAGGTCTGGAATGTTTCTCAGTGCAAACAGACTGGGAAAGGTGTGACATACTAAACCCCTCGACCAGCACATGCACACACACACACACACACACACACACACTTGCACATGCACACAAACTTGCACAAGGCCTTGAGCTGCAGCCGGAATATAGAACATATGGACTCTAACTGCATGGCTTCCTTTCTCAACAGAGGCTGAAGACACACCACAGGAGGTCAGCTCACATTTGAAGACCAACGAAATAGGCAGAAGGTGAAAAGAGTCGAAAATAAGGTGAGAACCAGAAAGAAAATATGTAAAGAGAAAAAAAGGAGAAACAAACACTACTAACACCCACTGTATGCAGTGCTAAAAAATATGTCATAGTTTACTAGTGTAACAGAGTGTTACTTGCTATCAGACAGCTGCGCTAATAAGTTTGTGGGTGGGAGTGTGTGAACCATTAGTGGGTTTATCAATAATAATGCCATCTTTCAAATTTCACATCACAGTGTTTTTTTTGCGGTAAGGCAGAGGGCATCCATTTTCACATGTCACAGTTCTTCTTTAGAATGTTCCATTTAGAGGAAGATTTTCTGCCCAGGGAGACTCAATATTACACCTCGATCATTCTTGTTGTGTTGCATTATAACAGACTCTTCAAACGCCCCCTGCAGTGGCACTTCCATTTCCCTGCTGGCTTTCCTGCCCCTGTAGAAATGTGGCAGAGTTGGGTAAATGGCACACATATGGCCCTCTCTCTGGGGATACAGATTAAATGAGCTCCTCCTGTACTTCTTCAAATATATACATGCTGTTTTATAGACCTCTGACAGATCAGTTTTGTGATGGACAAATCAATAGAGATATTTTTTTGAAGTCAAAGAAAGTACTTGAAGTTACAAACAGTGAAGACTGGCTGATGCATAGCTGTGATCGGCTCACTAAATTTTCAATGTCAAGGACCCCCAAATATGATGATCCCCTTGCAATGGACTCTCTTCCTAAAATATAAAGGCCGCCATTTATTTTTAACGTGTGAACAACTTCTGTTGTGCGCTCCTTATTTGGGAGTCACATTCACAGTCTTCGCGGTCAAAAGTGACTGGACACCTGAAATGTAACTTTTTTTTTCTTCAGTAAAATCAATCTAATATATTTTTGTTCAATAATATGTTTTCCTTTTTCTTGTGTATTTTCAGAGAATTGTATGATACTAATTAATATTTATGCAATAATTATGATAACATTTCCCCATTGAAAATAGTAAAAAAAATTGTACAATTATTTTTCAATTAATGCAGTATTTCAGATTAAAATAGAGACTAGTCTTTTAAAATCTAATTTTTGAAGGCAGAATAGCACCTCCTGGTGAGAGCAAAAAACAAAAGAAAAACCTGTAATTTTGTGGTGTAACCACTAGATTCCTGTAAAAAACTCTATAGAGAGGCTTGTGAATTCCCTAGTTGTTTTTATACATAATTGTTTACTTTTATTAGGTTGTGGATTTAAATGTATATTAAGGCATTCTCAAAGACTACTTTTTGTCAAGGTTTATATTTTTTTGTTGTTTTAAATGTTGATTTGAAGTGTAGGTTTTTGCATTATCATTACTACATTCAAACCTGAAAACAGTAAGCATTTTGTTACACAAAACATAAAAATTCTATAAAAATGTAACAAAGATTTACATGAATGCTTTATCAGAGCTTAATCCTTCTGGATCTGATCTGATTTTAACCTCTTATTTAAGTCTTCTGACTCATTTTAGCTATATGGTTATAGCCATACCAATTAATTTGAGTATGTATAATTCTGTATGTGTGTGTCTGTGAGTGTAAGTAAGTGTGTGTGACTGGATGTATCTGTTTTACACTCTTGATGTTTTAGAGTGTAACCCCTTCCTTGCTGTCCACTTTTTTTTTACTGCATTGTAGTTGAATTATTGATTTTATTTTACATAGTTGCAGTGTTACAGTCACCAGTTCATAGGTGTGTGTGTGTGTGTGTGTGTCAGCGCGTGTGTGAGTTGGTGTATTGAATTTGCACTCTAAATGTTTTAGAGTTTCACCCCTCCATTGCTGTGCAATTATCTTCTGCATTGTGGGGGATTTGTAGATTGTACACACAAAACATTTCTGTATTTTTTCCCCCCATTTCCCATTTATTTCCAATAGTCGATATTTGACCGAAGACCATGAGTGTGACTATTTTTTTACGACCACTTAGCTTTTTCGAATCATGCCCTCAATTGTTTTTTGTGTTCACATACCAAGTGCCATAAAAGTCACAAAGCGTCATACCATTCTGGTGAAGCTACGATTTAAAAAATTCTAAATGTAAAATTCTCCAGTCAGAGTTGACCGAAGAGCGCTCAAGGGTTAAACATGGTTTTATAAAGAAGAGCTGACATGTACTGATATAAATGCCATTTATATTATACTTTTATATTTTTATATTGTACTTAATTAACCATTGTACTAATGCAAATTATAATAATATAATCAAGAAAATATTTACCTTGTATTAAATTGACAACAAATCTTGTTTTTTTGCACTAAATAGAGTAATATTAGATAATACTGAAAAATATATATATTTTCAATCTAATTCATTTTTATTGAGAGAATAGAACATTTTATGGAGATTTTTTTTCACAAAATGACATGCAGATATATTTATTTACTGTTAAAAACTAGAGCTGTTAGTAGAATAAAATTATTGCAATTAATTACATTATTTCTGACATGATTTCTGATTTAGACATTCATTAATATTAAAAGACATTCAATAATTTTTAAAGAAATCTCAAAATAATTTGAAAACTCATATAGTTATCTTTGCTGCAGGAGCACTTAAGCAATTTTTTAAAATATAATCTGTAAAATATTTCATTTGTATTAAGTTTACAGCACATCTAGTTTTTTTCCACCCACTATTAGAGTTATATTAGTTGTATATGAAGAAACTGAAGAAACGTTTTTATTTTTTATAGAGAATAGAGAATGTATTATTCTTATTTTTTTCACAAAAGGAAATGCAGATATATTTATTTCCTGCTATAAACTGTGGCTGTTCATAGAAAAAAAAATTAAAAATTAACTTTGTCAAATAAAAAAAAATATATATATATATATATTTTTTCATTGACCCCCAGCCTCCAGTTTGAAAGCCCCTGGGTTAGACCACTTTGAGAGTGTTGCAGTAAAGGGTTAACTGGCGGTAGATGTCTCTAGCTCATCATGTTCTACACTGACTGTATATCAGCAGGCTCCACACTCTTAAACTTACTGGCACTATTCTCTTTCCTATCACTGACATTCTCCTTTGGTCTCCTGTGTCTTAATCCCCCCTCTCGCTGACCCCCTATAAGGTAAAGTTCTGAGCTCCCGGAAGACGAATAGAGACTGCAATCTAAAATGGCTTTTAAACATAGACTCCATGCTGGATTTGTGTTGATGTTCCTTGTCTGGCTGTAAATGTCTCTTTAGGCCTAATTTACAGAGGTAGGCAGTGTGCTGAAGAGTTCAGTGTCTCTGAACTCTTCAGATGTATGGGGTCCCCGGTCTAAAGTTGCCTTTGGTGAGCTCCATCCTTGATTTTAGGAGTGGAACATTTCATTGCTGTCAGATCGCTCTGTATCTCAGTTGCCTAGCAACTGAGGTCCATAGCAAAGATGCCTGGGATGGTCACTAGGTTTAATGAAACCCGTTTTGCGACCAGGAGCTGAGGATGAAGAGCTGCTCTTTTCAGAAAAATGTTTTTACTGGAGTCTGGATTCTCATTAGAACAGATTTTGTGTAATAAATTTAGTTAAATGTCTTTAACTAAACATAATTGTGTTTATTCCTTTGTTTATCCGATGATGTTATTTTTGGTGGCATACAACGTGATGCATTAACTGTTGAATCATAATGTAATCATATCAGGAAATAGAATTGTAGATGATGTGATCAAAGTGAGGACATGTTCCACAAACATTTGGATGTCAAGATACTGACTACATTTGCAAGCTTTATTAGTTTAAAAGTGGAGAGTCAATAGGCCGTGATGAACTTGTTTCCATCAGGGCAAGTTGGAGTTTCCTCTCATTTTCAATTTCATTAATGGCTAAACCTTGAATATTGAATTAGATTCACATTATAAACACTCAAGGGAAGGTGTGTCTTGTGCAGTAGTAATAGAGGAGTAAATATGTCGGGTAAATTATGCTGGACGTTGTTAAATTATAGTACGTTTCTGCTGTCTTTCATTGAACCTGGTTGGGCTCCATATTCTAGAGTAGTTTAATGAGGTTAGTATGACAGCTGAGAGTCTAGCGACCCTTGCTGTTTGCTCTCAGCAGCAGGGCTTTGTATTTAACCTCACTGTAGGAGAGCCGGCTGAGATGAAAAACTCCGATACACCACAGACCTTTGAGCTCACAGTCATGACAGGTGTGTCACAGTGTGCTATCAATACCCATATGGCAGAGCCACACGAATATGAAAGAAGCACGCAAACGCATTTGATTTTTCTGTCGTGGTGGGGACTATCCATTGATGGGTTTTATATTAAACTAATAATCATTTTCTACCCCCTACTCATATATAGTCATAGGTTACATTCAAATGAAATTACATATCGATGACTGAACAACTGTGAGGGAAGCAAAAAAACAAAAAACAAACAACAGATGTATGTTTTTTTGGTGCTATTAACTGTGTTGTGGCCTTCTGTGAGAGACTTTAAATTACCATGGAGTTTTCAGAGTCTAAATAGCTCAAAGCAGACAATGTGGTAGGAAGTGAGGTACTGTATCAGTGCTTTTGATGCTGTTCTCCAGCATGGGATGATAATATAATGGTGTCCCCACCCTTCTTTTGTCAGCCAGATTCAGACCAACCATGACTAACCAGCCTGAACATTGATTTGTCACTGTACTGCCATATTACTCTAGAGCAAGGATTTCTTAAATTTTTTTGATGGTATTGACCAGCAAATATGATGATTCCCTTCTGAAGGAATCATTGTTTGAGAATATATTACTGTGAAAAAACGAATCTATATGTATGAATATTAAAAATGAACCACCATTCAAAAGTCTGAGGTCAGTTTTTTTTTAAAAATCAGTTTATTAAATAAAAAATGCAGTAACAGTAATTTAAAAGTAACTGTAATATTGTGAAATATTATTTCAATTTAAAATAACCTTTCTATTTGTGTATATTTTAAAATGTACTTATATTTATGGAATCATTCTAATCTTCTAAAAAGTTTAAAAGTCACAGTTATTTGAAATCAAAATTTTTGCAACATTTTAAATGTTTTTACTGTCCCGTTTGATCAGTTAAAAAAAAGAAAAGAAACTCTGTCTCACCCCAATCTTTCGTGTAAGTGTATAGTTTGTGATGAATCTCATGATTTTGAAAGTAGAATGAAAAATTACGCATTTTAACCTGTTTCACTGAATTTTATTTAGTTAGTTATTTTATAATTGTACATAACACCTCCAAATGTTGTCCTGAACCCCAGTTTGAAAACCACTGCATTAGAGAACATATAAACTGTTTTGCTCAAATCAAATTAGTGAAAGTTAATGCACACTGGCACATAACTGAACACATAACTCCTCAGTATCAATTTTCCTGCTAGATTTTAAACATTTATCCATATATATCATGCCAATTATGCTGAACTTGTTCTTCCATGTGTGTTACAGTGTAACAGGCCTGAACCGGCAGCCTCATGGCCACCAACAACACTGCTAGCATTGCTCAGGCCCGCAAACTGGTGGAGCAGCTCAAGATGGAGGCCAATATCGACAGGATAAAGGTAAGACGAATATGAACATATTATTTCATTCAAATGAATCCAATTCACTTGGTTAAATACTGTGAGCATTGTTTGGTGACTGTTTGTGTTTTCATGAATCAACATCAGGTCTCAAAAGCAGCAGCAGATCTGACATCGTACTGCGAAGCCCACGCTAAAGAGGATCCCCTGCTCTCCCCCGTGCCTGCGTCCGAGAACCCCTTTAGGGAGAAGAAGTTCTTCTGTGCCATCCTGTAAGCAGCGCTGCCCAGCCATGGACTCACCTGCTCCCTCTGGGATACACTCATGGACATAAAACTTGTTGATCTTTTACAAGGGCTGGAGAGATGCAGTGGAGAACCCTCAAATTCTCCTGGCTCTCTATGAGCCCCAATTAAAGCAACTGAACTAGTGGCCTCGAGATCCAAAGCTGAGTATAGTTACAAGAATCTGTTGAAATTCAGAAGGGAGTGCAGCAAAAAAACAGGAGTGACTGTCATTGTAGCAGATCAGCCAGGATGTGTTGTGAAAATATTCAAGTATTCAAAGGTTTCCGTGGTTCTGATGAGATATTCAAATATTTGTCTTTATTGATTTTTAGTGGACTGTGATCATTATTCTGATCACTGATCTTAGAGCCCATTGATTATTAAATTGCTTTCTTATTTGTTTGATTCAGAGTTTCGAAAAGCTTCATTTTCCCCATTACTAACTTCAGAAGACATATTGCACATGTGTCGTATGGACCACTTGTATGAGTGGACTTTTATGAGTGTTTTGACTGGATTCATCCATCTCATGTGAGAAAACAACATTTTAAATATTTTTGAAAAAATACTCCTAATTCTCCGTTTTAAACTTCTAAGTGGGGGGAAATCATTGAGTACATATTGAAAGGAAGCTTTAGGAATGTCTCATGTTTAGTTTATCAGAATCCCTGACTCCACTCATCCATCTCCAGGATTCATATACATCCATTTCTCTCACACAGTCAGTTGACTAATATGAAAGGCTATAGGAGTGCCATTTGAAAATAAAATGAAGCAATAAATTATTAATTTTTTAGTAAGTAAAAAATTTTTTTTAAATAAATAATTGGCTTTTCAAATAACAAATAAATAGATGTATTTAGATATTTGTATTTAATTGTTTTTTAAATAAAAAAAATTAAAGGCTTTGTTAAATATAGCAATACAATTATGTATTAATTTAGCAAATTTTCAATAAATAAATAAATATAAAACATTGGCCAAATTGCTCTTCTTTATCCTTTTGCCAGTCAATTTTCTTTCTCCATTTGTCAAAAGATACCATATTAGAACACCATATTTAACAGGACTGAAAATGAGGCTGTGAGGGACAAGTACGGTGCATTCAATGGATTTTCTATTCTGATTAAGGTCTATAAGGTAATAAACCTTTAATTGTATGAATTTAATTTTTAAATGTATTAATAAAACTTATCTAAGAGTCAAACTGACATTTGAATAAAAAGCAAAAATAATGGAAAATGTAAGGAATTAATCTAGTAAATCATTCATGTCTTTACATAGTATGTACTGTGAGCGTAATATGAATCACATGGCCCTCTGGTGCCTGCAGCTGTCTATTTTAATGATCTAAGCCTTATGTGATTTGAGTCTAGTCTTTCACGTGAGTGACTTTACCAAAAATATTATGAATATGCTGTGTGTTGCTTATGTTTGATGTGTTGATAGTCAAGTCAAGTCACCTTCATTTATATAGCGCTTTACAGATTGTGTCAAAGCAGCTTTACAGTGTTAAACAGAAAAAAACGTGTGCTGATAATGCAAAAGGACAATAGAAAACAGTCAGTTCCCTTTCATGGGAACTTCGAACTGCGTCCTCTAGGGGTCGCTATGGGGAACGCCTCGTCGTGACCCGTGTCTGAAGCATACATTGAAAAAACGCTTTAATTTCCTGCATTATAGTCTCCTATACTGGACCTATTAGGTTTGGTTGGTTCTATGGCTTCATAGTGACCATCTTACTGATGGTCCGGTCTAGAGGCTTCTCCGGACAGAGCTCTGACGCAGGAGCCATGGTGGGTGAGTACGATCCATGTCTAAATATATGTATATATAAATATATGTATTTTGCTAATGAACTGGTGGTTGTGTGTATACCCTTCTGCTAGTTTCTTTGCAGTGTTTCCCGGGACCTGTGTGTTTCTGTCTCTTTTCTAGGGTAGGTCCTCGGTGGGCACCCCCGCTGCTGGGTTCAGAAACCGGGTGCTCGTCTTGTAGTGTTTATTTCACTCATCGAGATATGTCCAGAAGGTAAGTAAGCCGGGTTTCGGCTTCATAGATTTTACAATCATGCTGCAGGTCGAGCCCCCTCTCATTGAGAGCTGGGTTTGTGCTCCCTCAGCCAAGGTAAATTACTGCTAGCGTTCCAGCATTGGAACATGCTGTAGGTCGAGCCCCCTTCTCAACTGAGAATTAGGTGTGTGCTCCCACAGCTAAGTAAATTATTGCTAGCTGTTCCAACTTCGGAGCATACTGCAGGTCGAGCCCCCGTCTCGGATTGAGAACTGAGTGTGTTGCTCCCTCAGCTGAATAACTGCTAGCTGTTCCACCATGGGAACATGCTGTAGGTTGAGCTCCCTCTCCATTGAGAGCTGGATGTTGCTCCCTCAGCTACAGGTTTACTGCTAGCCACTTCAGCATTATAGCCGTAGATATAGCGTCTGGGGATACGCTATTTTTATCTATGGGCTGCTCTTTCAGGGTGCCACGAGAACCCCTAACGAGTTGGTGTTTTTTCAATGTATGCTTCAGACACGGGTCACGATGAGGCGTTCCCCATAGCGACCCCTAGAGGACGCAGTGTCTCGTTCCCTACTCATGGAACCATGGTTACATAAGTAACCTGAGACGTTTTTCAGTTATTGTCGGTTCATCGTTGATTCTGTGATGTCATCATACAGCTCAGTTCAGTTCTCTTCAAATAGTGCTTGTGTAATCAAGTCAACAATATTGCCAGAAATTGTGTCCCCAACTAAGCAAGCCGAAGGTGACAAGGAACCAAAACTCCATCGGTGACAGAAATGGAGAAAAAACCTGGCTCAGTCAGGGGGCCAGTTCTCCTCTGGCCAGATGATACCAACACGGTGTGGTTTAATTCCAGGCTGCAACGCAACTCAGATTCAACAGAGGGCTTGTCTGGTTCTCGTGGTCCTGTGCCGATGGCCATCGAGGTGATGAGGTCTTTGCTTGGGATCTGTCTCTGGAGCTCATCTACTAGATATGGTCTCTGCTGACATTCAGGGCTGTAGAGGTCATCTCTAGGTGCTGATCCACCATCTGGCACGGATCCAGGTGACTGCAGTGACCAACTGATCTGATATTGACATACTTTTACAATTTACCCCAACATTTCCTCTTTTTAGGCTTTATCTCTGCTTAATAAGGTCTAGCTTAATCTTTATATATTAATATGCTCTGTTACCCAATGTACTGTAACCGTACACTTCTTTAAAGATTATTAAATTGCTGTGGTATTATCAGTACTGAAGCAGTCAGCAGAGTAGGAGATCTGAATGCGCATCATAAGTCCAAAGAGGCGTGCGTGTGTGATGAGAAACACTTCTTGATGTTTCACTATCAGCAGTCCTGACAGTGGCCATCTGTGCCTCTTATCCACTACACAGCTCTCCTGGGACAATGAGCAGAGAAACAAATTTTTTAATTTAAAGTGTGCGTGCATGAGTTTGCACTGTGCTTGTCATATTAATGCGTGTCGCAGCATTTCGCTCTCTTCAGGTGGTTTATCTGACCAAATGATCAACTGCCCCTTCGCTCATCTTTTCCTTTCTGTTAGTAAGATAACACTTGAGAGGGGTGACATCATGGACACATGACTAGAATAATGTCTCCATGTGTGTTCAGGGTTTAACTAGTCTTAAAAGAAAAGTTTTGACTCTCAAAAAAATTTACTTTAAATCTTTACCTTCACTTCAGGCAAAAAAAAAGGTCAAAGCAGTTATTGAGTTTGAGCCTCTCTGTGATGGTACCACGAGGCGTTGCTCGCTAGCGGATCTCAGACTTCTGGAGGGGATGTAGATTCGTAGTAGTGAGTGGAAGTAGGCGGGTGCTGAGCCTGTGGCTGTTCTATATGCAAGCATCAATGTCTTGAACTTGATGTGAGCCGCAACCGGTAGCCAGTGCACGGAGATAAAGAGAGGTGTAACATGGGCTCTTTTGGGCTCGTTGAAGACCAGTCGTGGCGCTGCATTCTGAATCATTTGTAGAGGTTTGATTGTGCTTGATGGAAGTCCAGCCAGAAGAGCATTGCAGTAGTCCAGCCTAGAAATGACAAGGGCCTGGACAAGAAGTTGTACAGCATGCTCCTTTAGAAAGGGCCTGATCTTTCTGATGTTGTGCAATGCAAACCTACAAGATCGAGCAGTCTTTGCAATGTGGTCTTTGAAGGTCAGCTGGTCATCAAAGATTACACCAAGATTTCTGACAGAAGTTGAGGGGGTAGTTGTAGAAGAACCTAGTTGGATGGTGAAATCATGCTGTAGAGTTGGAGTGGCAGGGAAGACAAGAAGCTCAGTCTTTGCCAGGTTGAGCTGTAGGTGATGTTCTTTCATCCATGCCGAGATGTCCGCCAGGCAGCCTGAGATCCGTGCAGCTACCGTTGGATCATCTGGTTGAAATGAGAGATAGAGCTGTGTGTCATCAGCATAGCAATGGTAGGAGAAGCCATGTGCCTGTATGATGGGACCCAGTGATGTAGTGTATATGTAGAAGAGGAGGGGTCAAAGAACTGATCCTTGTGGAACCCCAGTGACCAGTTGATGTGCTTTGGATAACCCCCCCCCCCAGGACACCCTGAAAGACCTACCAGTGAGATAGGATTCAAACCAGCGAAGTGGAATCCCTGTGATGCCCAGTGATGAGAGTGCAGACAGGAGGATCTGGTGATTGACAGTGTCAAAAGCAGCAGAAAGATCCAGAAGAATAAGGACTGATGATTTGGAATCAGCTTTTGCAATCCGCAAGGCTTCCGTGACTGACAGTAGCGCAGTCTCAGTTGAATGGCCAATCCTGAAACTTGATTGGTTAGTGTCTAGTTTGTTGTTCTGTGAAAGAAACAATACCTGGTTGAAAACAACTATTTTGAGGGTTTTTGCTATGAATGGAAGGAGAGAGACAGGTCTGTAGCTATCTGTAAGTGAAGTGTTTAATGTAGGTTTTTTGAGTAGTGGGGTTACCCGAGCCTGCTTGAATAAAGTGGGGAAAGTGCCTGTGAGGAGTGATGTGTTGATGATATGTGTGAGTGCTGGTAAGAGTGTAGGAGAGACTGCTTGGAGAAGGTGTGAGGGGATTGGGTCTAGAGGGCATGTTGTAGGATGGCTGGAGAGGAGAAGTTTTGATACTTCTGCCTCAGTGAGGGGACAGAAGGTGAAGCTGGGAGTTTTAGCGGTGGGTGTGGTTGGTTTGAAGTCCTGTGTGTGTGGGGCTGAGAATTGACTACTGATTGTTCTAGTTTTGTCTGTAAAGAATGTGACGAAATCATCAGCTGTTATAGAAGTGGTGGGAGGGGGACAGAGGAGAGAACTGAATGTTTTGAAGAGATTACGTGTGTCTGGAGTGCTGTTGATCTTGTTGTGGAAGTATGAAGATTTGGCAGTATGGACGTCAGCAGAGAAAGATGAAAGCAAAGACTGATACATACTCCGGTCTGACGGATCTTTTGATTTGCGCCATTTTCTCTCTGCTGCCCTGAGTTTGGGTTTTTTGAGTAGTGGGGTTACCCGAGCCTGCTTGAATAAAGTGGGGAAAGTGCCTGTGAGGAGTGATGTGTTGATGATATGTGTGAGTGCTGGTAAGAGTGTAGGAGAGACTGCTTGGAGAAGGTGTGAGGGGATTGGGTCTAGAGGGCATGTTGTAGGATGGCTGGAGAGGAGAAGTTTTGATACTTCTGCCTCAGTGAGGGGACAGAAGGTGAAGCTGGGAGTTTTAGCGGTGGGTGTGGTTGGTTTGAAGTCCTGTGTGTGTGGGGCTGAGAATTGACTACTGATTGTTCTAGTTTTGTCTGTAAAGAATGTGACGAAATCATCAGCTGTTATAGAAGTGGTGGGAGGGGGACAGAGGAGAGAACTGAATGTTTTGAAGAGATTACGTGTGTCTGGAGTGCTGTTGATCTTGTTGTGGAAGTATGAAGATTTGGCAGTATGGACGTCAGCAGAGAAAGATGAAAGCAAAGACTGATACATACTCCGGTCTGACGGATCTTTTGATTTGCGCCATTTTCTCTCTGCTACCCTGAGTTTGGTCCGATGCTCACGAAGAACATCAGATAACCAGGGTTTAGAAGTGTCAGTTGCTGCATTCACATCCAGAGATGAGAAATGGGTAGGTGAGCGAAGAGAGGAGGATACTATGGTAGAAAGATGGCAGGTGGAAAGGGAGCATAGGTTTCGTCAAATGCAGAATTAAATTTCAGAGCTATGCTGGAGGGTATGATTCAGTTATGCTTTGTTCCTCTCACACAGTTGTGTAGCTTCAGAAGTTAAATGTACCAATCGCATGAACTATTTTTGGGTCATCCTTTTATGTTCTACAGAAGAAAGTCAGTCATACAGAATCGGAACAACTTGAGGGTGAGAAAAAGATGACAGAATTCATTCAAAGAACATTACAATAAACGAGATGAAGGAAATCCTTGGATCTCATTGCTGTGTATTTTCATTTCTTATTCATTACTCGAATAACCTTCACAGGGTTTCATAATGTATACTTATCTTCGTATGACAATGAGATTGTGTGGCTGGTGAATAGATTGGGGAATATGTGAGGATGGTGTATGACTCATCAGGTGAGGCGTATTGATCACTATGGTTCCCAAAATGTCAGCCCCAATCAGACATTAAAGAGAGGTGACTAAGAGTCTTTTGGTATCCACTCCCCAGGCAAGTAAGCACAAATACATACATGAGTACACATGATGCAGCAACATTCATAAACATAAACAAGATTAACACACACACTGCACGCACCTAACCTACCAGTTAAATCACACATGTATGTCGTAATTGCAAAAATGCCCATGTCTTATGGGTGTTTGAGTGGGAGGAGAAGCTGAGAAGTGAGAGGATCTGATGGTCATTTCTTCTAAGTATATGAGCCACTGAATTAGACAGCCCAGCACTATGAAGTTGTTCCCAAATTAATTATTTGTCCCCCAAATCAATGACCCAAGCACTAACACAGATCAACTCACCTGTCAGTCTCGCGGATCCACACCCTGCAGCCATCCAGCACAACGCTGCTCATCTGCTCTGTTCATTACATCACACTGTAATGCTGTTTTTGAACAGACAGAAGAGCCTGCTCTGCCCTTTTTGTACAGTGCAGCTGGCTGTCAAAATCAGTTTATGGTTCAGGTTCACTCCCGGATACTTATTCGATAAAATTATATTTTACCACTTTTTGCAAATTAACATCATTTTTTGTAGCAACATTAATTAATAAATGGATTTGCTGTCTGCTGAAGCAGATTCCAATGGCTTTGGCAGTTACAGTGAGCTTAAGTCTGAGACAATGAAAAAACAAGGAATAAAATCCTGATTAAATATATTTATTTCATATACATTTTTATATATCTATACTAATCAAATAAGTACAAATTTGTGACATTGATCATGAGACTCTTTGTGCAGACTATTTAGACTAAAAAGCTCAAGATGCTTTTTGGATCAGTCTCAACTTTTCACTCAAACAATTATGCTGATGATATATTTTGTGACAGAAGAAATGTGAAAAATTGGAAAAATGGCAATAAAGCACTTGGAAATAACGTGGAAATTGACTTTATAAAACATAATAAACAGATCAATGTTTGCCAAATTTCTCTCTGAAGTTGTTCCTTTATTTGGGGCCAAGAAAGGTCAAGTGTCTGGATCTAGATGAGCAGGTGACCTTCATAAAGGCAGCGTGCAGAGCAACTTGAGTGAATGAAGCAGATTGCAGAGACTAACCCGGAGTGTGCTTGGATGATGACATGCATTTAAGTGGTTTCATTAGCCTTGTTGTCACTCAGAAAAGGGCCTTGAATTTGTTTTTGACTGCTACAGGAAGTGAAAAAATGAAATATCTTTTTCTCTGTTCCCCACATACACCATGTATCTCTGTTCCCCACATACAGTGAAAAAGCATTGCTTAACGGAACTGCTTCTAATATATACGTATTAAATTGATAAGGCGTACTGTACTGTTACTCTAAAACGTATACATCAGGGGCGTAGATTACGGTCAAGTGTGTTCGCATAGAGGTTTTCAAGAGTCGGTGTGAATAAATATATATTTAAATTCAAAGAGACAGGATAGTCTGTGCATGATCTGATGTTTTAGTCGGACCCAGAATAAGGCGAGATGAACAGCAATGCAAAACACTCCGTGCAGTGTATGTTTCATTCATACTCGAAGCCGTAGGGCGCTCTGGCGCAGAAAGTCATACCAGGAAATTCCTAATATGGACAAAAGCGTTCAGCTATCGCTGTATGAAAACAGTTGTTTTCACAAAAAACCAGAAACGTTTGGAAACATGAAGACATTCAACATACGATTGCGACAATATATGGTTTATTTGTGTTTGTCAAGTCATCTCCAGGTAATAAATAAAGTATATGAATAATGCAGTGCTAATTGACATAGCATTTATTACAGTATAGAAACTATTCTGCCTTATTATGTGA
>NW_015505247.1:625173-627998 GCF_001515645.1 Sinocyclocheilus grahami | reverse complement strand
ATTCTGATATTCTGATTTGCTGCTCAAGAAACATTTATTATTATTATTATGTTGAAAACAGCTGAGTAGATTTTTTTTCAGGTTTCTTTGATGAATAGACAGTTCAGAAGAACAGCATTTATTTGAAATAGAAATCTTTTGTAGCATTATAAATGTCTTTATCATCATTTTTGATCAATTTAAAGCATCCTTGCTTGAATAAAAGTGTTCATTTCTATAATTTATTTTCCAAAAAAATAACAATTATACTGACTCTAAGCTTTTGAATGGTATAGTGTATAATGTTACAAAAGCTTTTTATTTCACATAAATGCTGATCTTTGGATCCTTCTATTTATCAAAGAATCCTGAAAAAATTTACTCAACTGTTTTAAATATTGATAATAATAATAATAATTAAAAAAAGGTTTCTTGAGCAGCAAATCAGCATATTAGAATGATTTCTGAAAGATGTGACACTGAAGACTGGAGTAATGATGCTGAAAATTCAGCTTTGATCACACCAATCATTTAAAAATATATTCAAATAGAAAGCATTGCAATGCACAACATTGCTGCTTTTGCTGTACTTTGGATCAAATAAATGCAGGCTTGGTGAACATAAGAGACTTCTTTATAAAACATAAAAAATCTTACTGTTCAAAAACTGTTGACTGGTAGGTTATATAGATTACAGAAATGTTATATTGTAATGTTATATCTATATATATAACATTTCTGTCCCCCTCACTTCTGAAATGATGGCTACGCCCCTGGTATACATCATCGTTTCTTGATGACAGAATATCTTCCCTGGCTATTTGTTTTGCACTATAGCTGCAGCCGAAAATTACAGTTTGATAAGTTGATAAATATGATTTGTATATTCAGGGGCACAAGTGCCTGGAAAAGACATGATTAAAGGAACCAAAATATTAATAATTTATATATGCAAATGTAAATAGATTCAATGCAAATCCAATGAATATAATGAATCTGTAGTGGACTTGATCATTTCAATTTGTAAAATGGTCCTCTCTGTTTCCCTTTCATCAATATTTGATCTGGCTAATCATGTGTCATGGATCATAGTTTTGACCTGACCTTAAGGACAACACACAGACTGTTCCACTCCCATCAATCCTCCCTCTCATTTTCTCTCTTGGTTAAGTGCTTAATAAACCTATCCCCTGAGATATCTCAATACTATGGAAGCCCGTTTCCGCCACTGAATAAAAAATAAAAGAGGTAATTGTGACTTTTAATCTCACAATTCTGACTTTTTTTCTCAGAATTGCGTGATATAAACTCGCAATTGCGAGTTAAAAAGTCATAATTGAGAGAAACTCGCAATTGCAAGACATAAAGTCGCAATTTTGAGAAATAAAGTCAGAACTGCGAGATATAAACTCACAATTCTGACTTTTTTTCTCAGAATTGTGAGATATATGATTATGAAGTCAGAATTGTGAGATATAAACTCGCAATTCTGAGAACATATCAGTCTTCCCCCCTCAAAATTGGACTTTATCTCGCAATTCTGACTTTATAACTCGCAATTGCGAGTTTATATCTCACAATTCTGTGAAAAAAGTCAGAATTGTGAGATAAAAAGTCGCAATTACCTTTTTTTTTAAAAATTCAGTGGCGGAAACGGGCTTCCATACAATGCAGTGTA
The DNA here is from genome assembly GCF_001515645.1 of Sinocyclocheilus grahami. Taxonomy (NCBI): domain Eukaryota; kingdom Metazoa; phylum Chordata; class Actinopteri; order Cypriniformes; family Cyprinidae; genus Sinocyclocheilus; species Sinocyclocheilus grahami. Next base: position 626,341 of record NW_015505247.1, on the reverse strand, counting down.
TGGTAGCAGCTAAAAAAAACATTTGTTAATATCTTATATTTTGCCGGTCTCTATAACAGCCTTGAATCAACCATTTAGTCTGCCCAAATGATACCTTAAACCTTTGATCTCAGAGGAGCCTTGCGTCACCATAGCAACATCAGGGCATTATCTTATGCTGTGTGTTAGGCTGTGAATTGTAATGGATGCTCTCATTCTCTTCTTCAGATCTGCCAGAAGCTTATGAGGAATGATAATAAGAGATTAGTTTGGTACAGCCTTATGAATCAACACAAAATCTAATCTTTTTGAGAAAATTATGAAACACAGAAAAATACCTCTTTATACAAAGACAACAAATCATTGCATTTGACTTGCACGTTAAAATTTTCTAAACATCAAGTAGATTATTATTCTAATGTTCTAAGAATCACATTGTTTCTTCCTAAGATCCATAACATTATATTTTAAAAGACTGTATTATAAAATTCTATTATGGATATTATTATATTAAAGATATTATATTATATAAATATCGTATTGATATTTGTCCGTAGAGTAGTTGGATTTTTCCTTGCTTGTTTCACTCCGCTTGTCTGTGTTTACCTGTTCCAAAAAGATTCAGCAGTTGTTTTGAAAGCAATATCACACAATCATGCTGTTGATTTGAGAATGTGTTTATGTCTGATATTGCTTAAATAAGTAACTATAAAAACCAGAAAACTAAATAAATTAGACCTCGATAAGGAACAAAGTAGCAATAATACAGTCTGTTTTGTGTAGAAATCGTGTATCAAATCATAAAGGATTAATCAAAATGAATTTGAATGTGTAGTTAATTTCATTTGTAATCCTGAAAACATTATTCCACATTTCCTCACTAAGCAAATTCTCTTAGCCATAGTGTATCCTAGTCAGCATGTAAATAGACCTTGAAATCCACCACATCCATGATCCATCTCCTATTTACTAATCCTTCCTGAGGTGTTTTAGCGACATGTATGCACATACACACACACACACACACACACACACACACACACATACATATATATGTAACGAATCAGCTCATGGGAAATATGAATAATTAATCATAACTAGTTATGATTAATTATTCATATTTCCCATGAGCTGATTCGTTACATATATATGTATGTGTGTGTGTGTGTGTGTGTGTGTGTGTGTGTGT
>NW_015505247.1:623627-624359 GCF_001515645.1 Sinocyclocheilus grahami | reverse complement strand
TCCAGACGCTACATATATATATATATATATACATATATATATATATATATATATATATATATATATAAAATTTGTCTTTCTACCCACTTGCCATGTAATTACAGGTGGGAGAGCAGCTGACAGCAGAGGTGCTTCTATAAGATGGTTGTGCTGCTTTTATGCAAATATACCACACACTGACACTCCAAACTGCTTCCTTTGCATGTCATGTTAGCCGTGATGACCGTTAAACTGTTAAAGGGGTCATAGGATGCTACATGCACTTTTACAAGTTGGTTGAACTGAAATGTGTGTTGGCAGTGTGTGTACACAACCACCGTATGATGATAAAAATCCACCCAGTGTTTTTTTTTAAATCGTGTAAAATCTTTACCCCTTTCTCAAATCGAGCTGATCTCAGATGCCTGTCTGTGTGACGTCACACAGACAGGCCCCTCCCACAATAGTTTGATTGACAGTAGCGTTTCAGCAGAGACTGGGCTGGTGTCTTACCTCAGACCCGCCCTGAGTGAGCTGTCATCAGTCCACCATTGTTTCACCGCTGGAGCATTTGTAGACAAGAATGACTCCTAAGCGATTGAGGGTGTTCTGTTGTTGGATGTAATAATGAACATAGCAGTCGTCGTTTACTCCCGACATCTGAGCCGCTGAACTCGCAGTGGATTACATTTGTTTCTGAAGGGAATGCGCCCCCGATCTACATAAATGCATCTATGTTCGCGCGAATCATTC
>NW_015505247.1:613959-622600 GCF_001515645.1 Sinocyclocheilus grahami | reverse complement strand
CAAATCGAGCTGATCTCAGATGCCTGTCTGTGTGACGTCACACAGACAGGCCCCTCCCACAATAGTTTGATTGACAGTAGCGTTTCAGCAGAGACTGGGCTGGTGTCTTACCTCAGACCCGCCCTGAGGGAGCTGTCATCAGTCCACCATTGTTTCACCGCTGGAGCAGATGTAGACAAGAATGACTCCTAAACGATTGAGGTGTTCTGTTGTTGGATGTAATAATGAACATAGCAGTCGTCGTTTACTCCCGACATCTGAGCCGCTGAACTCGCAGTGGATTACATTTGTTTCTGAAGGGAATGCGCCCCCGATCTACATAAATGCATCTATGTTCGCGCGAATCATTCATGATCCAGCCTTATCTACAGAAGAAGTGAGTATAATGCCTTTCCTAATAATGTGCTAATTAGCAAGTTTCACGATGAACGCGGCTAAAGTAAACAGTCTCTCTGAGAGCAGCTTGGAAGAGAGGGGCGGGGTCAGCAGAGCTCATTAACATTTAAAGGAAAATCCTACAACAACGGATTGATCTAAAAAGAGTTGTTTTTGACAGGGTAAAAAAAAATTTGTATGCTGGACAGTATCACTCTTTCTCACATCTCAACAGCATCATTATACCACCTCCATTTCGTCTTTTCCCACTCCATTTTTCTTTCCTTTCTCGCCATTCTAAAAGCAGTGTGGTGATAAATGGACCTCAGATGAATAACTAGAAAGGAGTCCATCTGTCTGGATTTGATTCATATTTAAAGGCCCGTTCTCATGCAATATTCATATGCAATCATTGTGACCCTCACATAAACAGACATATGCATGCACACATACACTTATACAAATACACACACATATACACACACACACTACCTCTGCTATGAATTAGTTCTGGGTGATCAGAACTGAGGATATAAATAATAAAAGATCTGAATAGAGTCTGAGTGTGGAGGTGCTGTGGATGAACCCTATCAAGATTTATAGGCCAGCCAGAGGACTTTCTGACCCAAAAACCCCAAGGGCTTTGACATAAAAGTATATGTGAAGAGAGCAGCGATGAATCTTAATCACTCACATTATTCAGTTTTAACACGATTTCATATCCATATCCACATTTGTATGCCACCCCTTGGTCTCTATATTGCCACATATGCTGCTCATTCTTTTATGAACGTTGCATTTATCCTCTGACACCATTACTGTTGCACACACACACGTTTGACTCACATGGAATAAATCAGAGACTTTATTACCACTGGGCTGCCTGTGTGGGGAGCACTGCAGTGACAGTTTGGCATTATCATAATGGACTAAAAACAAGAAAGATTCTCCCTTAACCCCAGCCAAGTGGTTTACAAAACACACACACACACACACTCACATACTGTTTGCGCTGCAGGTGAATGCACAGTATGTAAATTAGGTGATAGGATATTCAGTTTTAAGATGAAATTAATAGTGACAAGGTTAGAGTCTAACTTGTTGTGGAATTGTCTTAAGGGTCAAAAGTTAATAAAGATTGCTGTAATGACTTTACAGGCTGCTCTGAAAGTGAAGTGCTCTGATGAGAGCTGCTGTTGTGACACGGGACCTACTATAAGTGTGCATGAGAAGCGGGGAGTGTGTGCAGTGTGCTGGTGATATGTGATATGCATGGTTTACACAATTAGGTGTATATACCTACAACACTTCCATGTTCATACTATATTTTAGTAAGAATGTGAAGCTATTAGAATAATTCTACTGTAAATGTTAAATAATCAATTATTGTAGTAAATAAAGTAGCTAGTTTTAAACAAATCATATATCATATACACTACCAGTCAAAAGTTTTTTGAAAGCAGTCTCTTATGCTCACCAATGCTGCATTTATTTGATCAAAAAATACAGCAAAAACAGTAATATTGTGAAATATTATTACTACTGTAATGTGGTGTTTGGGGTTTTGTTTCATGTTCATGTTTTCATGTCTTTTATTTTGTAATTGTTTCATGCTGTCTGTATCATGCTTCCCTTACCCTCATGTAGCTCTGCCTTGTGTATGTGTCATGTTCTGATTGGCAGTCTTAGTCATGTGTCTTGTTTCCCATTGGTTTGTTCATGTCATGTGACCCTCCTTGTCTGCTATAAGTAGCTATCATGTTCCCATTGTGCCTTGTCGTGTATTGAAGTTGTAACCCGCTGTCGGTGAGTCTAGTCTGTTTATGCCTCGTCAAGTCTGTTCAAGTCAAGTCTTCGTTTATTGTTTGGATGTTTGGCTCACTTGTAAATAAAACTGCACATGGGTTCTCACTACGCTCGCCTTCAGTGGACTGAATCATTACAGAATACACAACGTCAAAAATGAACCCAGCAGATCATCTTGTTCGCCTCCGTCAAGGTAATTGCTCTAATTGAGGATTATGTTCAGGACTTTTGTGGACTCTGCACCCAAGTGGATTTTAATGATGTGGCCCTTAAGGACATCTTTCGGGTGGGTCTTAATGAACCCATTAGTTTCCAGCTACCTGGAGGGAAAATAAACTGGTCTCTGGAACAATATATTGATCATGCTCTGCTGTTGTGCGGCTCATCGTACACCGTGGGTTTTGCGGATAAGGAGCCCCGCAATACTACAGTGCCCACCACACCAGAGCCTCTTCACATCCCAACCGCCATGTCTGGAGTTGTTCACGTCACGCCTGCTACTCCAGGGTCTGCTCACTTCATGCCTGCCAAACCAAAGCCTGCTAACGTCTTGTCTGCCAAGCCAGAGCCTGCCAATGCCATGCCTGCTACTCCAGGACCTGCTCACATCATGCCAGTTAAGTCCAAGTTTACTCCTGTCATATCTACCAAGTCAAAGCCTGATCACATCATGTCTGCCAAGCCAGAGCCTGCTAACATCATGTCTGCTACCCCAGGGCCTGCTCACGTCACGTCTGCCAAGCCAGAGCCTGCTCACATCATGTCTACTATCCCAGGGCCTGCTCACGTCACATCTGCCAAACCAGAGCCTGCTCCCGTCATGTCTGCTACGCCAAGTCCTCTTCACGTCATGTCTGCCAAGCCAGAGTCTGCTCACATCATGCCGGTCACTCAAGATCTTATTCACAACATGGCCGCCATTCAAGATCTTCATCGCAAGATGGCCGCCACACAAGAGTCTCTTCGCAAAATGGCCGCCCTTCTAGAGTCTCGTCACGTTGCAGCTGATCATCCAGAGTTTCGTCACGACATGGCCGCCATTTCAGAGTCCGCTCACGTTACCTGAGTCGGACTCGGAGCTTGGGCTTGGACTGAAAGGTCTGATTGCTAGTGTGATGGACCCACCTCTGATGTCGGTGCAAGCTGCGGGCATCCCCATAACATCAGTGCTCTCAAGCCCAACCGTCCTAGAGGTCCTGCCGCCCTCTGCTGCCCTTACTGTAATGGCGGTCGCCATTTTAAGCGTGTGGGCTGTACACTGCTCTCAAGAGGCCTCTCCTGTCCATGAATCTGCGTCTGAGGCCTTTCCTGTCCATGAATCTGACCCGGTGGCCTCTCCTATCCATGAGTCTGCTCCAAGGGCCTTTCATGTGCATGAATCCGCTGCAGAACCTCCTGAGGTGGTGGCGTCCGCTTCCGAACTCCCTGCCTGCCCTGTCACGGCCACAGAGGCTGCTCACGAAATCACAGACTGTCTTGTCACAGCCAAGGAGGCCATCCATGAACTCACTATCTGTCCTTTCATGGCCAAGGAGGCCATTCAAGAACTCTCTGCTTGTTCTGTCTCAGTCAAGTGGTCTGTCCATGTCTCTGCTCCGCCATGGCCGCCCTGCTCTGCCTGCACCGCCATGGCCGCCCTGCTCTGCCTGCACCGCCATGGCCGCCCTGCTCTGCCTGCACCGCCATGGCCGCCCTGCTCTGCCTGCACCGCCATGGCCGCCCTGCTCTGCCTGCACCGCCATGGCCGCCCTGCTCTGCCTGCACCGCCATGGCCGCCCTGCTCTGCCTGCACCGCCATGGCCGCCCTGCTCTGCCTGCACCGCCATGGCCGCCCTGAGCCTCTTCACATCCCAACCGCCATGTCTGGAGTTGTTCACGTCACGCCTGCTACTCCAGGGTCTGCTCACTTCATGCCTGCCAAACCAAAGCCTGCTAACGTCTTGTCTGCCAAGCCAGAGCCTGCCAATGCCATGCCTGCTACTCCAGGACCTGCTCACATCATGCCAGTTAAGTCCAAGTTTACTCCTGTCATATCTACCAAGTCAAAGCCTGATCACATCATGCCTGCTAACATCATGTCTGCTACCCCAGGGCCTGCTCACGTCACGTCTGCCAAGCCAGAGCCTGCTCACATCATGTCTACTATCCCAGGGCTTGCTCACGTCACATCTGCCAAACCAGAGCCTGCTCCCGTCATGTCTGCTACGCCAAGTCCTCTTCACGTCATGTCTGCCAAGCCAGAGTCTGCTCACATCATGCCGGTCACTCAAGATCTTATTCACAACATGGCCGCCATTCAAGATCTTCATCGCAAGATGGCCGCCACACAAGAGTCTCTTCGCAAAATGGCCGCCCTTCTAGAGTCTCGTCACGTTGCAGCTGATCATCCAGAGTTTCGTCACGACATGGCCGCCATTTCAGAGTCCGCTCACGTTACCTGAGTCGGACTCGGAGCTTGGGCTTGGACTGAAAGGTCTGATTGCTAGTGTGATGGACCCACCTCTGATGTCGGTGCAAGCTGCGGGCATCCCCATAACATCAGTGCTCTCAAGCCCAACCGTCCTAGAGGTCCTGCCGCCCTCTGCTGCCCTTACTGTAATGGCGGTCGCCATTTTAAGCGTGTGGGCTGTACACTGCGCTCAAGAGGCCTCTCCTGTCCATGAATCTGCGTCTGAGGCCTTTCCTGTCCATGAATCTGACCCGGTGGCCTCTCCTATCCATGAGTCTGCTCCAAGGGCCTTTCATGTGCATGAATCCGCTGCAGAACCTCCTGAGGTGGTGGCGTCCGCTTCCGGTTGGTTCGTTTATTGTTTGGATCACTTGCAAATAAAACTGCACATGGGTTCTCACTACGCTCGCCTTCAGTGGACTGAATCATTACAGCTATCCAAATACCTGTTTTCTGTTTTAATAGATTTTAAAATGTAATATATTCCTGTGAAGGCAAAGCTGAATTTTCAGCAGTCATTACTCCAGTCTTCAGTCACATGGTCCTTATATGCCTGATTCGGTGCTTAAGAAACATTTCTGCATTATGCAGAAACATTATTATCAGTGTTGAAAATAGTTGCTGCATAATGTTTGTGGAAAACATGATACACTACCATCCAGAACCTCCTGAGGTGGTGGCGTCCGCTTCCGAACTCCCTGCCTGCCCTGTCACGGCCACAGAGGCTGCTCACGAAATCACAGACTGTCTTGTCACAGCCAAGGAGGCCATCCATGAACTCACTATCTGTCCTTTCATGGCCAAGGAGGCCATTCAAGAACTCTCTGCTTGTTCTGTCTCAGTCAAGTGCCATCCCTCCCCCTGTTCCGCCTTTGCTCTACCACCCTCCTGGACTTGTTGGGTTTTGTTTGTGTTTGTTTGGGCGTCTGGAGCCGCCCTTAGAGGGGGGGATATGTAATGTGGTGTTTGGGGTTTTGTTTCATGTTTTCATATCTTTTATTTTGTAATTGCTTCATGCTGTCAGTGTCATGCTTCCCTTGCCCTCATGTATCTCTGCCTTGTGTATGTGTCATGTTCTGATTGGTAGTCTTAGTCATGTGTCTTGTTTCCCGTTGGTTCGTTTATTGTTTGGATCACTTGCAAATAAAACTGCACATGGGTTCTCACTACGCTCGCCTTCAGTGGACTGAATCATTACAGCTATCCAAATACCTGTTTTCTGTTTTAATAGATTTTAAAATGTAATATATTCCTGTGAAGGCAAAGCTGAATTTTCAGCAGTCATTACTCCAGTCTTCAGTCACATGGTCCTTATATGCCTGATTCGGTGCTTAAGAAACATTTCTGCATTATGCAGAAACATTATTATCAGTGTTGAAAATAGTTGCTGCATAATGTTTGTGGAAAACATGATACACTACCATCCAAAGTTTGGGGTCGGTACGATTTAATTTTTTTTAAAAGGAATAAAAAAACTTTTATTCAGCAAAGATGCATTAAACTGATCAAAAGTGAGAGTAAAGTAATTTATAATGTTACAGAAGATTTATATTGAAAATAAATGCTGCTCTTTTGAACTTCCTATTCATCAACGAATTTATCACGGTTTCCTCAATGTTAAGCAGCAAAAACATTGATAATAAAAACCATTCATATTTGAGCGCAAGTAGTCATTGGTAATAACTGAGCACCAAATCAGCATATTAGAATGATTTCTGAAGGATGATGTGACACTGGCTGCTAAAAAAAATCCAGCTTTACCATCACAGGAATAAATTACATTTTAATATATATATATATAAACCGTTAGATAACAGTTGTTTTAAATTCTAATAACATTTCATAGTACTACTCTTTTGCTGTATTTTTGATCAAATAAATGCAGCCTTGGTGAGCATAAGAGACTGCTTTCAAAAACATTAAACATTTTAAATATTCCAAACTCTATTACATTCAAATTCAGTTTTTTTTTAACTTCTTGCCAATATCAATATCCACAGTTCAGCAGGTAAAGACCCCAGCCAGCACATATTGTAATACAAAATCAGCAATACAACAGAAATACAACTGGTTATGTGCTAGAATTAGGCTCCACCATTATTTTATTACAATGATAAGAGCCATTCTTTCCTGTTTTATGCCCTAGTCCAGGGGTGGCAAACTCCGGTCCTGGAGAGCCGCAGCCCTGCAGAGTTCAGCTCCAACCCCAATTAAAACTCACCTGCCTGTAGCTTCCTAGTAACTGTTCAGACCTTGATTAGCTCGTTCAGGTGTGTTTGATTAGGGTTGAAGCAAAACTCTGCAGGGCTGCGGCTCTCCAGGACCGACGTTCGCCACCCCTGCCCTAGTCAAACACATACTGTAACATAGATCACATATCACCTTTATAATAGTTGTAAAGCTCATGGCCTGTACTCACTAAAGCGAGTGCCGCTCGCACTCATGAGACAGAATAAGATTAATATTGTTCATAAAGGGTGAATAATAGCATAAACAAACATAAACATTAATATGCATTTGTAACATACACTTGCATTCAACAGAAAATTGTTGTCAGGTCCATATGCTGGACAAAAAACAGCATAGGTATAGCTGTACTTATCAATTACAATCTCCCATTAAAACAGACTTGGCATGGTATGATTAGTTATTCCCTTAATAACATCCTTCTCATCCTCTCCTTCATTAGTCTGCATTGCTCTGCTTATCTGATCTGCTGTCACAACTGTTGTGCACAAAATGCACTTTTCTTCCCTCTCATCATGCGTTTCTGTGTACCATCTTCAAAAGGATGAGAGGAGAAAAGTGAAAGCCCACCTTCAGAGCTCAGTGGGTGTGCAACAGGCGCACAGATGTGTGAGGGCAAGTAAGTGGAATTCAGCCAAACAAAACTTTCATCAAGGGAGCCCTATCACATGAACAGTCTTACTTCATGTTTACAATAAAGATAAAATTAACATAGTTGCTGTTGTTTTTTTCCTTTTCTTCCTTTTGTGCAGAATTCACAATTTACAGTCATTGTATTGAAGTACCATTGGTGTACATGGGGGGTCGCCAACTGGTGGACTCCGGTCCCAATCCGGGCCGCAAGATGTGTCCATCCAGACCACGAAGAAATAAATACATGCCAGATGCTATTTTCTAACAAAATCAAATTTATATCAAGAACATCGAGGTCAGCTCAGTAGAGTCGTTTGGGTCCCACGGTGTAAAATAGTTTTAAAGTAAAATTTAAGTATTGAATTAAGTAAAATCTACTTAACTAAGTTAAATAAAATTAGCAAAGCAAATAAGTTAATTTAACATGGCCAGTTAGAGTTTGAGGAGTAATTTCTACTTAATTATTTTGTTAAATATGCAATACTCAAGAACATTTCCCTCAGTTACAGTTTATAAAATTTACTCTAACAATGTAGCACTGGATAACAACCATGCTATTAAAGCATGCGGTTCACTTGCAAACATGTAAGTAAGCAAGTAGACAGCTTGCTATCCTTTGAAGATAATATGTTCACTTATTAGAATTAAAATCCAAATGAACACAATGACGGTAACAATCAGTGGATAGTGTTTGAGTATAAATGGGTCATTTTGAGCAGAAAATTAACTCCAGATATCACAAAACAGTAAGTTACTAAACCTAACGACAAAATCAACCATAAAACAGTGTAAATACAACTCAAAAACAGTGAAAACTTTAACCTTTTTAATTATTCATGCCCCAGTGCATGATGGGAAAGACGGGATCATAACTTTGATATTTACTTAAAGAATCCTTGTAAACCTAACAAACAATTCCAAGTAAAGTATGCTTATAGTTTCAAACTTTAATTTCTACAAGCTTAAATTGAGTAGTAATATAGAATTTACTTAATTTTTTTCCATTCTTGCCTGAACTAAATTAATGAATGTAGAAATTAATTTGTTTTTATGTAGTATTTACTTCACCACAAAATAATTTTTATCAGTGCACTAAACGATAGTTTTGGATTGAACTATTTTTAGAGTTCA
>NW_015505247.1:596459-608959 GCF_001515645.1 Sinocyclocheilus grahami | reverse complement strand
AATGACTGAAATTTAATTTGTGTATGAAAATGTTGTTGCTCATTCACTTGTGGCAATAATTATAAAACTAATTGCGATATTAACAAAGCATTATTACAAGAATATCTGCCTGGGGAAAATACATTCATATTTTTTATCCCAGCGCTTTGGTGTTTTGATAAGATGTGAATCATCAACAGAGTTTGATCAACAGAGAGCGTAGAATTTTATTAGTTTTGCAGGCACTGTTACTCACAGTGTTCAAAGCTACAAAAACAAATGAACACGTAAAAGGCATGAAGGTTAGCACTTACAGAAGACACAACGACAACACCTAGAACGAGAGGAGAGCAGAGATGTACGGTGAGGGATGGAGTTTGTTCTGAAAAACCTCTCACGTACAGACACACATGCACACGCTCACTGATACATGAAGGTCACTTATCTGTATTATTAAGAGTGTGAAACAGATTAAGTTTAATAGATATTCTCGCCATAACAATCTATGTATATGCAGAAATATAAATAGGTTATCTTTTGGTATATTTTTATTTGTATTATCATCTGGTTGTTGCATGAGTCTGAAACTGTGAGGCTGTCATTAAGAAAGACAATAGTATAGAATATATTAAGCTACAGGGCACAACACAGTACATAACAGATGTTCAGAAAGGGAGACAACAGATCAAGATAACACCCAGCAAAAGACAAACCGCATGGAAGGATAAAAAAACAAACAAGCAACAGCCGAAAGCACAACAGGAGAATGAGAAAAACACTTGTACATTATGTGTACAGATGTTTTGAGACATCTGTACACATTTTGCTCGCACGCTCTGTTCATCTGTTTCTCAAATAGAATAGGACTCTGAGATCAGATTTAACCTAATAAGACAAATCCATATTAAATGGCCTTTTGATTTAGACTATTACCAGTAGAGAAGGCATCCATGGTTTGTGTTGCGGTTGAAAACTGTTCATTTTCAGATGTCGCGGTTTTGAGACTGCGATGGGTCTGTCTAAAGCTCTTCTGCTGAAGTCCATCAGACCCGTTTCCAAATATGGGTTGATTAGCCGTAGGAGCTCAGATGAGTCATGCAATTACACTGACAGAAATCTAGCCATTCGCGAGGAGAGATGAAATGCCATCTTGAATATGAAAGAGTGATATTAACTCTAATTTGTACTAAAGGACACTGAACATTTGTGAATGGTAAAGGCTGCTCTATTCCTTTTGTTTGATATATAATAAAATTACACGTGAAACCTTTTATCTTGGTCACACTGGCATTTGTTTGTGTCATCTATTGCAGAGACAGCTTATTAGTTCAAGTCAAGAACATTTCACAGTATCATTATAGGCTAATTCCAAGTGGGTATCCTGGGTAATTCTTGAGCAGAACAAAATTCTATTCATGTAACCTTAAGATATCTATGCTTTGGTTTGTTTAGTAATGCAGGTAATTCACACAGAAATATAGCTATTTTAAGCTTGAAATAAAAACATTCTGATAGATTAACATGTAAATATTAGTTTTCTAATGTGTTTTTCTTTTCTCTTGGAAAATTTGTATCAGAAGCAACTAATATATCTACTTTTCATTGCAAATAATAATATTTAGCTTCAGCCAGAGAGATAATAACCTGAAGGTCTGTCATCGTTGCAATAGTGATGTTAACATGATGCTAATATCGCAGTAAAAAAATGTTTTAGGTGCTTTTAAGAGATCATTTTAAACTAGGCAAGGTTTGATATGGCCCACATAACTGATGAAAACCCAAACTTTTAGCATTTCCTTCTCAAGAACCGAGATTGCTGGTAATATTCAGTTGGCATCAGCGCAGAATCACATTTATCGTCCTTCTAAGATTCAAATCCTTCAATAAATAATTACCAGGTACAATTAAAGATACATCAAGTAATAATACATCCAAATCAAGCCTCACGCCTCCACTTCTCTCAAAGATTTATGCTGCCAGATTTAGCAGATGAGAATTTACAGAAGATTTGCAAATATTACTAGAGTCCCTCTCCAACTTGCCCAGTATCTTTAAAGATACAGATATCCAATCCAGTAGACAAGGTTAAAGAGGCCAAAGGCAGTTGGGAAGAATATTCGGGAGTAGGAGTCGATTTTGGAGACATGGACATGCATTCTGTTTTCACGCCAAGCTCCGGAGCGACAATCATCAAAGCAGCAGAAGAAACTGGTACAGTCTTTGCCGTCCAGACATTCATACGCATAATCGTCGTCCTCGTGGTAGGGAGCAATATTGTTCATCTGCAGCAGAGATGTCCCTGGTCTGATGTTAACCATGCTGGGTTTCTACACAGAGGACCAGCAATGTCACTACAAAAGCAAATGCCAGAGCTGCTGCACAACACACTCAATTAACCGCAAACAAAAGTATAATGTAGCCTATTCTAATCTGAGCTATGAATAAGTCAGTAAGCTTTGCAGTAAGCTAATTAATTGTACATATCATTGATCAGCTAGGTGCTTGCATGTTCCGTGTTGTCTAAGCAACATAAATCTTAAAATGTTGTCATTATTTAATCATCCTCATGTGACTTTTTATTATTTTTATTTATTATACATTTATAAAGAATATCTGGCCATTCTTTTCAGTAAAATGAAAATAAATAGCAAAAACACCATACAGGTGTCAGAAAAGTGGTTGATATGATATCTTTGTTTGAGGAACAGACCAGAATTACACGATTCACAGAAAAGCTTAACATTTGAGCTATCCATAGCATTCTCAGAATAGAAGTAGCAATGAGCCATTCTTTTTTTTAAAGGGATCTGCTATGATTTGGTTCATCCGATTCGCATAAGTAGCCTGTATGATTTGCTTATGAATCACATAGATTCGGTCTCTTCACAAACCTGGTATTAATGTAACACACTAGTCACATGGACCCCTTTTATGATATTTTATGGTGTATTTGATCCTTTTAGAAGCTTAAAGGTGCTGAGTCCCATTCACTGTAATTATATAGAAAAGAGCACAGAATTTCTTATTTTGTTTTCCACAGAAATGTATACACATTTTGAATGACACGAATCTGAGTAAATAAAAGAATCGTGTTTTTTGGGTGAATTGGCCCTTTAATAACAGAATGAAGTTCATTCACCTGTGCATGGCTTGATTTGGTCTTCTTGTTCTGTCGATTGCTTGTGAAATAATGCAGGGTCCCGTATTCCATAAGAGCAGCAAAGGTAAAGATGAAGCAGACAGACACAAACAGATCCATGGCTGTCACGTACGACACCTTCGGCAAGGACTTCCTTGATATGGTGCTTAGGGTTGTCATGGTGAGCACAGTTGTGATACCTAAGCCAATCAAGATGCACAGTAATTGAGGACCCCCACTGAAGCATTTCCTTTTCATGATCACATGCACTTGTGTAATGCATTCACAAATCAAATGCTAATGATGTTCCTATTGATTAGTATTAATTCTGAAGCTTTTTAAATTACCTAAAGATGTTCTGGCAGGCACAGCATCCTTGTTAATCCAGAAAGAGACCCAGGACAAAACCACTATCATACTGCAGGGGATATAGGTCTGGATGGTGAAGTAGCCCATTCTCCGGCTTAGGTCAAAGAAAATGGTCATAACTACATATTCCCCTATTAATACAAGATATTAAGGCATTTTAGATATTTTTGACAGTAATTATGCATCAGCAAAGATATTATAATCAATGACTCCAGATATACTATTAATAAATAACAATAAGAAGATTAATAATAATAATAAACACTCATGTATTCTTACTTTTACTATTTATTATTATTAACAATAATATCTATTATTATTATTATTATTACTATTATTTTTATTATTACTATTACTATTACTAAGTATTATTATACTTATTTACTTATATTATAATCTATTATTATTGTTATTTTAAACGATAATAATAATTACTATTATTATTATTATTTAAAATAACACCATTTTATTATTAATAATATCTGCTCATTTATTATTATTATTAATTACCACAGATCTACTGATGTTATTAATCTTTGTAATATCATCAGTAGTAGTAGTAATAATAATAATGACACCTCAATCTACTAATGATAATCATTATTATTAATAATAATAAAACAACCACTCGTGTATTATTATTAACTTATATTATTTGAAGATTAACAATAATAATATCTGCTCATTTATTGTTGTAGTTATTATTATTAATTACTAAAAATCTGCCATTATTATTTATTCTCTTTTTTTATTATTTCTCATACCAGACTGAGTGTGTGCCACATCAGAAGTGTTCCGTAGACCCACAAAAGCAAATTGGTAAAGCCTCCAGTACCGCTGGTCTGCAACCTCAACCGAACGACGTTGCCATCTATACTGGATCTCATTCTTTGGATACCCATCTGCAAATAGACACAAAATCACATCCACCAGATTACATGTGAACTTTCATTTCGGTGTGTAAGTGATAAGAAGTTACAGTGATGGCAGAATGGCACTGAGGCTTCACACGGCAGCACTCTGTTAGACTAAAGCGCAGCATGCCCTTCCCGTGCCCACATACGATGATGACACATGAGAAGCTGAGGCATGATGCTAATAACGGATGGAGGGGTGACATTGACTGAGAAGAGGAGAGAGGGGATGGAGAGACAGCTGGAGAAGGATGATATCTGTCCTCACTCATTGCAAGGTTAGAGGATGGTAGTTGGTGCAGACCTTCTGCAATGTTAAGGTTTGGTGTTGACCGATATTGGCAATGCATGGTTGGCTGACAGAGGCAATGCATGGGGATTGGCTGCCTGGCAGCGTTCAGGACAGGACTGAGGCTGAGTGACAGATTGACATAAGAATTTAACACCTACAGCTTGAAAACTCCAGAGGGCACGAATGTTCATCCATGGGAAAGTTATGCAGCTTAAGGTAGCATTCCGCATTAATAGTCAACCTAACAAAAAAGAATCATAGACAATAGCAAAACAAACAAAAAAATGTTGATTGTGACATTTAAGAGGTAGTGCATTTGTGCAGGTGTTGATATCTGTGCTATGAACACACTCAGTCTGATTTAACAGTCCCTGACATAAATGTGAATCAGATGTAATGGCTTAAACATGCTGCAACGGACAGCGGGTGTCATTTGGTACAAAAGCAAATGCTACAGGACAGGAATACGAGGACACATACTTTTGTCATACAAACATTCACTCAGCTCTTAATTTTAACCGTGGACTCACCTTAGAGTATACATCACTCTTCCATTGCTCCAAAGCCGCAGAAGGCGATTGGGTGTCGTGATCCAGTGGGCGTCAGATTTACGTGAGTTGCGGAAAAAGGTGTCTGGGATCCAGATTTTTCCGACCATGTTACTGTTGAGCATGAGGAGTTTCATTGAGCTGTTAAATTTGAGTCTGCTGTCGTACCACGTCTGAGCAAAGAAGATGTCTATGGTGTACTCCTAAAAAAAACACCCAACAATGAGAGGTCTAGCCATAAAAGTTTACGGTTGCTTTTGTAACTGTGAAATGATGTGGGTATTGGTTGTGACAGTGGATTGGATGATTGTGAAATGGATCTAAACAATTGCGTAGAGTGTCTGTTTTTTTTACAGCTCTGAACGTAATGTATTATTGTACATTTCTGCTCACCATATTGATGGGATCTACTGGGCCAATGCTGTTCACGTACACCGCCGTCTCAATCACAGTTGGTCTCACTAGAATATAATTACAAACATTCAAATGACAATAATTGTCAATCATAACTATCAAATAAATAACAAAAAATAAAATACATAGTTATAATATCAAAACAATACAGTAAGTGATTTAATAAAAAATTTAATATACAAATGTTGATGTTCTATTATATTCATAAAATCAAAACTGACCATAGTTACTTAATGCACCTTTCAATTGTGCATCTTTCATTGGTGCACTGAATTATGGAATTATGGAAGCCGTTTCTGCCATTTATCCCAATTCCAAGTTTAAAATTTTAAGTTTACATCTCATAATTCTGTGTTTTTGTTTCCGCCACAATATAAAATATAAAAAAGATAATTGAGACTTTTTATTAAACAATTTTGACTTTTTTTCTCACAGTCGCAAGTTTATATCTTACAATTAGGACTTTTCTTCTCAGAATTGCACATTTTTATCTCGCAGTTGCAAGTTTACTGTATGTATCCCACATAATTCTGTGCTGGAATTGGGCTTCCATAGAAAAATGTGTTTGTCTTCATAAGCTTTAATCATTGATTAACTTTCTCTTTTTGCACACATTGTGGGCTATTGAATAATGTTAACCAATAGCCAGCTATTTTTAGCAAACTCAAATTCAGTCTGGCTCCACCCTGGTATGTAACCATCCAATCAATTCCTAATCAGTGGATACAATCGAATTTTGTCACTGAAAATCCTGTTTTGCGCAGAAATACATCTCATTACATAAGTGAAATGGGCTGCAAACCGATTCATGTTTCCTATAACAGCCACAAAAATTACTCAAAGCTGCCTGAATCCTCATCCTTGCAGTTTCATAAATATTTCTGTCGCAGTCAGTCACAGAGATGTGACAAATAACAAAATCTCGGCTAGTTGACCTGCAGTTCCTCAGCACTTGCTCTGCGCTCGGATTAACTGAGTTCTTCTCATACTTACACTCTCTCCCTCTATCTCAGACACATGAAACACAGATAAAGGAAAAAAGATCAATAGTGATTTGGGTCTATTGTACCCGAACACTCCCAAGATAAATCCTCTTAAATAACTGAACTCTACTCAGCTGCGTCGCTTCCAGAACACTGATGTACTGAGAATAAAGTGACCTGTACAGCTCTGGTGTAGAGAAAAACATCAGCAAAATCCTAAAGCCTAGCACTTCTTCATTTAACATTGTACTAATGCTGATGGTAAAGTAAAAATGATGATCACAGAGAAACTCTGAACTGCTTGGAGGGTTTAATTGTCACAGTGTGTTCCTCTTCATGTGGCTTCCTAATAATGATGGCATTATCTTATAATTATTAACATTTTTCAGTTACCCATAAGCTGTAACACTGTGTTTGAAGGTCATAAGGTGTGCACAGAGCCTGTGTCGGCCTGGATATAAGCATACAACCTTTTCAAAAAATGGACTTGCCTCCGATATCTGGTCTCAGTTTGTTGTCATAACCTTGCAGTAATTTGTTTAGGATAAGGGTGACGTCGCTCTCATAGACTTTTGGTGATAAAACCCAAGTTTTATTTATGGGGGCATCCTCGTAATCTTCCTCCTCTGCTTTGCTCAGGCCAAATGCCATGCTGTCATGAAAAACAGAAACAAAGAGAGGCATATATGAGCAGACAGACAGCAGTGAGGTAAATAATAGAGCAATATTAGACTTAAAATTGAGAGTAGTTAAAAGAGGAGTCAGTTAATATTAGGAGCTTAAACTCTAAAGAGCAAGCGACTGGTATGACAGACAGAGAGAGAAAGAGAGAATTTGTATGATGAGATTTACAGGAAGAACAAATAAAAGAAGTCATCAGATACTATAAATGTATGGGACCACCGTGACAGCAGGAGAGAGGAGTCTTTTAAATGAGTGCAATGCAGGAGGTTCTAATAAAAGAATGCAGTGATTTATGAAGATGTGTTCTGGCAGTGGAGGGAGGGAACAGCTGAAGGTGAGTGGTTTAAATTATCACCCACAACTTCCTCTCGCACTCGCTCTCTTGCAGTATATGGTGTAAAAGCTTCTAAATTTATTCTCTGGAGCATTATCTGTAGGAACAGACATATCGGGGATCACTTCTAACTGAAATGTGCGCCATTACAATACAGTCTAGACTAAGTCAAATGAAGGTGAAGCGCATTGAAGCTGCCGGCCATAAAAACTATAAGCGCAAAAGACCGCCTCTTGGGAAATTTGAAAAATATTCAAAACAAGATTCGGTTAGTCAGTAGCCACTACGTACCACAATTGTTAGGTACAGTGTATTTATTATTGTGTTCATTTTGCTTTGCAAAACACATTTGCTGTTATTGAGGTGGGATTTGGTTAAGGCTAGGGACAGGTTTGGTGGTATATGGTTAAGTTTAGGGTGGATTAAAGGGTCAACAGTATAATTATAGATATTATTTAATTACAGATTTATTTGCTGCAGGTATTTTTAATTGTAAGCATGATGTAAAACCTGCATGTACACAATAAGTGAATTGTATCAAATTATTAATTTAAATGTTAGTAAATAGTAGTTAATATAAATGGGGCCCTGAGATTCAAATGTCTATTTAATGCCTTATTTTATGAGAAAAAAGTTTAAATATATAAACCAAAATATAGCCAACTACAGTAGAATTACACTTGTTCGATTGTACTAGTGTACTGCCATTTATCTAGATGTGACATAAAATAATAAAACTGATCTGAATGGTCTAAAGATGTTTTTTTTAATAAGTACCCAGACAAACTAGTTAAAAAAATAATAAATGTGATTATATATTTGAGCTTTGTCTATAAACAAAAAATCTAAATGGTACATTCCCATACATATGCAAATACTCATATTCACACAAAAAAATCAATATGAAGCATCCCTGTGGATCCCATGTGGGTGGAGAGAATGTAGTTTATTGATTCCTGTAGGCACAGCACGGAGTGTTAAAAAGCAGGCTGTCAGTGGAAAATACAGACAGAATATTTTCCTCAAATGCAGTATTTTATATTGTCTGGACACAACAGTAGCCTCTGAATGACCTTTGTGGGCTAATAACCATGACAAACACACAGTTAGAAGACAAACAAAATGCCTTAATAAGAGGGGGAAAGCGTTTTTGATCATAGAGACACTTAGAAATGGTTATTGCCATCACTTTTTCACATAATGTAAGTAGCCTAAATGAGAGGAATGTAATATTACAAACCAAGTATGTTTATTCTATTAAGCATTTACATATGTGCATAGGCTATACGTTGAATGAGCTGCCAAAAAATGAGCAGAAGGAAACCCAAGTAGCGCGAGCCAACATAAGTGTAGACTACAATTTATGCATAACATTTACAACGTAGAAATTGTGAAATACCCTTCTGATCTTACTATGTGAGGATGCAAAATCTAATTCTCTCTGTGTGAGCATAGTTCGGGGTGCTGTTTGTTGAACTGTAACTGATTGCTGGCTAAAGTCTCAAGGTTGTTTGGAGACTTTTTTTTTTAGGTTGTTTGGAGATTGAGACTGACTGCACTTCCACGCTAAAAAAGACGACATCAACAGTCATATTGATTGCACCCCTTGTTTCTTTTGCCCCCTATGAAGCGAAAACTTACCAAACTCCAAGCAGACCGGGCAACAGCCAGACCAGCGTCTCTTTTCTCCGGCGGCGATGCAGCAGAACCATCGCGCGAACGCTCGGCTTGTAACCAAACGATCTCCGAAATGAATTAGAGCTTAAAGACGATCAAACCTTTGAGAGATTTAAGCGATTCTTAACACGGTAGTCGAAGGCGTCAGCGTATGCTGTCAGTTGTTGTCTAGACAAATGCATATAGCTTGAGCCTATGGTCTATATGTCCGGCAGCAGAGGCGGGTGGGTGTGAATGGTGAATGCGGGATTTCGCTGATTGCGGCACCGCTGCGTTCATCCAGCGTTCTGCTGAGTGAGACGCTCTCGATGTTCCGGGAGCTATTAGAAACTGCCTGTAGGAAAAGAGCTGACTGCTATACCTCAGAGAATTTACATCAAGCTGTGATTGATGAAACCTTTACTTAGTTTTGCTGTTTTCGGGGTTAATAAAGTGACAAATGCGACATTTTCAATGGCGCTGCACCAAAATGTGCAAAGTAGCCTACTGTTACCAAACTTAACCATAAAATGCATAAAGAGGGTAGAAATTAACTTATGAAATGTTTTTGATGGTGTGTAATTTCCTGTTAGTGTTTAACCAAAATTGATTGGTGTTTCGCCATCTATAAAACAGTTTGGCTGACTGATCTTAAAGACTGAGAACAGTCCACTGGTTTTGTTGTTGTTGTTTATAATAATTTTTATCATTTCAAATGTACGATGGCAGTATAGGCCCTACGTATGATTTGTCAATGTACGTCGAATTCTGATCCTATCCACCTTTTTCTTGCCGTAAAAATGGGCGCGGCCATTTGTACATTTTATGGGTCTAGTTTCCGGTCTCATCCGCGTCCAGCTGTACAAAACCGCTCCTTTTGCTGCTTGATATTGAAAATTGGTGTGTCTTACCATATTATTTTAATGTATTGTCTTAATTATGAACACACTGGTTTGTAGTGCAAACAGTTTTACCGTTTACTGCACGTTGTTATTCTTCTCTTTATTTCCCAACCGGATGTCTAACCCATAGGCTTACTTCCGCATTGAAGAAAAAGGAGCTTGAGCTGCATATGTTGCTATGGTAACCTCTTCGTCGCAGCATATTTGTGTTTTTATGGTGTTTTTGTGTAACTTTTGTGGTCACTGAATCGTTGTTTTAAAACCCAGTTGAAACGTGTTTATATGGCCTTCCCCTAACCTATATGTAAAAATAGATTTTGTATTGGTAAAAAAAATCCATTAGCCTATCTTACTTTTTTATTGTTTTTTAATGCTTATCAAATCCCCACGAGGATGTAAAACCTGAAATTTATGATGTTGTGGGGACATAATTTCGGTCCCCATGAAGAAACGGCTTATACTGTACATCATACACAATTAGGCCTATATGCTTTCTGAATGTTTACTGTACGGGTTTAGGGGATGGAATTTAACGTTTCTACAGTATAAAAATCATTGTCTGTGGAGTGTCATAAAACACAAATACTCAACCTGTGTGTGTGTGTGTGTGTGTGTGTGAGAGAGAGAGAGCGAGAGAGAGAGAGTGTGTGTGTGTGTGTGACTTGACTCGGGATGATCAACTGTGACTTGACTCGGGATGATCAACTGTGACTTGACTCGGGATGATCAACTGTGACTTGACTCGGGATGATCAACTGTGACTTGACTCGGGATGATCAACTGTGACTTGACTCGGGATGATCAACTGTGACTTGACTCGGGATGATCAACTGTGACTTGACTCGGGATGATCAACTGTGACTTGACTCGGGATGATCAACTGTGACTTGACTCGGGATGATCAACTGTGACTTGACTCGGGATGATCAACTGTGACTTGACTCGGGATGATCAACTGTGACTTGACTCGGGATGATCAACTGTGACTTGACTCGGGATGATCAACTGTGACTTGACTCGGGATGATCAACTGTGACTTGACTCGGGATGATCAACTGTGACTTGACTCGGGATGATCAACTGTGACTTGACTCGGGATGATCAACTGTGACTTGACTCGGGATGATCAACTGTGACTTGACTCGGGATGATCAACTGTGACTTGACTCG
Organism: Sinocyclocheilus grahami; assembly: GCF_001515645.1. NCBI lineage: Eukaryota > Metazoa > Chordata > Actinopteri > Cypriniformes > Cyprinidae > Sinocyclocheilus > Sinocyclocheilus grahami. The sequence continues at coordinate 597,575 of NW_015505247.1, read as the reverse complement.
GGATGATCAACTGTGACTTGACTCGGGATGATCAACTGTGACTTGACTCGGGATGATCAACTGTGACTTGACTCGGGATGATCAACTGTGACTTGACTCGGGATGATCAACTGTGACTTGACTCGGGATGATCAACTGTGACTTGACTCGGGATGATCAACTGTGACTTGACTCGGGATGATCAACTGTGACTTGACTCGGGATGATCAACTGTGACTTGACTCGGGATGATCAACTGTGACTTGACTCGGGATGATCAACTGTGACTTGACTCGGGATGATCAACTGTGACTTGACTCGGGATGATCAACTGTGACTTGACTCGGGATGATCAACTGTGACTTGACTCGGGATGATCAACTGTGACTTGACTCGGGATGATCAACTGTGACTTGACTCGGGATGATCAACTGTGACTTGACTCGGGATGATCAACTGTGACTTGACTCGGGATGATCAACTGTGACTTGACTCGGGATGATCAACTGTGACTTGACTCGGGATGATCAACTGTGACTTGACTCGGGATGATCAACTGTGACTTGACTCGGGATGATCAACTGTGACTTGACTCGGGATGATCAACTGTGACTTGACTCGGGATGATCAACTGTGACTTGACTCATGAAGATCAGTTGTGACTTGCCTAGACTCAGGATAATAAACTGTGACTAGACTTGACTCATGATACTGAATTGTAACTTGACTAGACTCATGACTATCAGCTGTAACTTGACTAGACTCATGATAATAAACTGTTACTTGACCTGACTCATGATGATCCACCGTGACTTGACTAGATGCGGTTGTGTCCGCCATCTTGTGAGTGTGCTCTGCTGTCGCCGCCATCTTGTGAGCGTGCTCTAGTGTGGCTGCCATCTTGCGATCAGGCTCCGCTGCTGCCGCCATTTTGTGAGCGTGCTCTGGTACAGCCACCACTTCAGTCACACACATTGTGTCACGTTCTTCCTCCACGACACCCACAGTAAACAAAGATCCGACAGTCAAAGCATAATCCATGAACTGAGCGAGTGATGAACGTGGACCCTCGCGTCTAAGCTTAGCCCTCAGAGGTTGATTTATGCCATCGCAGAAAAACTCTATCAATAAACAGTC
>NW_015505247.1:583432-596202 GCF_001515645.1 Sinocyclocheilus grahami | reverse complement strand
ATAAGGCAGAATAGTTTCAATACTGTAATAAATGCTATGTCAATTAGCACTGCATTATTCATATACTTTATTTATTACCTGGAGATGACTTGACAAACACAAATAAACCATATATTGTTGCAATCGTATGTTTAAAGTCTTCATGTTTCCAAACGTTTCTGTTTTTCTGAAAAAAACAGTTTTCATACAGCATAGCTGGACGCTTTTGTCCATATTAGGAATTTCCTCATACGACCTCCGGCCTCGAGTATTCTGGGTCCGAATAAAACATCAGATCATGCACAGACTATCCTGTCTCTTTGAATTTAAATCTATATTTATTCACACCGGCTCTTGAAAACCTCTATGCGAACACACTTGCCCGAAAAAGTGCGGGGGACGAATTTACGTGATATTAAAAACACGTCCCCCGTGTCCCCCGCGTAATCTACGCCCCTGGTTTGCGCACAAAGGTAGCCTACCTCACAAAACTGATTTTGAATGGACTTCTTAGACAGCATGACGGTTTAATGATCTACAACACAATAGAGAGAGAGCTTTGATAATAACTAAGCTAATATTTAATTACTACAATACTAATTTCTCACTAAATGTTACATCAGTTGGTCAAAAAATTACATTTAGCCTACACACAAACTGACCACCAAACACAACTTTCAGATGAAATATTTATTTATTAGCTCAACTGTCAAAGGAAATTGAACACACAGGATTGTGGGATATCAAAGGCATTTAAAAAAAAATCGATCAAAAGAAGGTATCTCAGTAGACCGTATGCACAACGATCATTGGATTCGAATGTGCCTTGCTGCCATCCTACCTCCATATGCTACCTGCGGAGGCAGCATTTTTCAGCTTTCAGGGGTGATCCTGTTCTTGAGGATCTACGTCCTCCAACACACCTGTTTGTAATTTTCAAGTGCTCTTGAAGATCTTAATTAGCTGGTTCATGTGATTTGGTTTGAAGATGAACTTTGCAAGTAGATCTCCATGTACACAGTGGAGTGAAAAAAATTAAAATGGTTGAAACATTTGTGTATGATCAAATTCTTATATGATTTCGTTACATTGAAAATAAAGCTAAAAAAAAGAATCCACTAAATCCAAAATGCCATTCTGACCCTCCAGGTGCATATGGTGTACAACATGGCAGATTACAAATTACAAAGCAACAGACCTTTACAACACACAGCCATTGCAGCTCCATTTTAAGTCACCTTTGCAATATTCATGGCCATATATGGCTTCGTGATCTGGAAGACATTCACCTCTTGATATATAGGCTAACTGACTGTTCATTCAGTTTTATACTCTATTATTGTCAGCACCATGGAGAGTTCCATGCAGCAAGAGCAGAAATAGACACTTGCCAGAGCCAAGACAATTTCCTCTTCTTTTTGCTATCATTATTTGAATTCTGATTCAAATTATAACATCATTCAAAAAGTCATTCAAAAGTTTGAAATATCAGATGTGTATCAGAACATCACATTAATTTGTTTTATAGTTCATAGTAATATTCTACTATAATGATATGTTGGATATGTTTCGATTTATATTTGATTATACATTTCTCACTAAATGTTTAAATTGCTGGAATGATTTTAGTATAAAGGCCAGTGCTCTGTTTCAGCTGGTGAAGTACTTTGTATTCAGATGTGCTCTGATGCTCTGACACAAATGAAAGGAATGGAAAAAATCTCTATTATTTTGTCAGCCATTAACATTGTGAGACAAAATTATGTGGACCCGAGACGTGCCCAAGATATTCTCTGATAACAATTGAAGTTAGGATAGTGCACTTTCACGTCTATGTTCAAAAATAGGGGGTGACAGTAACTAACTTGGCAACTAACTGAAATGTAATTTTATTTTATTTTATTTCAAATATAGAAAACAATTTTATAACAAAGTACTGTAAAGAGGGCATGTCCATGTGAAAACAATAGCTGTGATATATTTCCATTGAACGGCCATTGTTGAACATTGTCACCGAGTTGTTTGTTCTCTCTGATTGTTCATTTATCATAAGCGACAACAAATCAAATCTTGAAAGGAAAGCGCTGTGACATTGTCAGTCTGCTAGAGAGGATGAATGCAATTAAGAAACAATGAAATACATTCTCATTAAACAAACAATTATAATTTAGAGCAGCAGCTCTGCATATATATATATCATAGATGTTCAAACATTCTCAACAGGTGCTGGAGGTGAATTAAATAAATACCACATCAGTTCCCTTTATTTGGAAGAATAAATGACTTTTTTCTGTCGTTTTGGTTTCATATTGTTTTTTTTTTCACGACATGCATTGTTAGCTGAGGAATCCATTGTAAACGTTAGGCAGTGTTTGTGAAGGCTTCAAATGGCTTCAGCCTGTTCCCAGACACAAGCAAACACAAACTTGGTTGGATGCTCTGCCTCTGTGATCTTTCACATCAGATAAACCCTCACGACATCCTCACAGATGTTGCTTAAGGCAGAATGCTCTGTTAATGCCACCTATCAAAGAGCCAGCATCAGTTCTACCTTAAAAGGGGCCAATAAATGAAATCCAGCTTAGTTTTTGAGTCTCCCCCCGGTCAAGTCTGTGTGTGCCATGACTGTGTTCTGACAGATGCTTGTTTGTACCCAAAGATGCTTTTCCAGAAGGTGCAAAGGAGTGAGGGGAGGTTAATGGAGTACTGTCTTTTTCTGTTTAGCCTTGTGTGGTCACTGCTAGCTGTATCTCATACATGCAGATACCGATTCCATAACCAAAAGAGATGAGCTGGGAACGCCGCCGTTATGCTATTAAAGCAAGATCTTAGATAATGCACACAAATTCCTGGTTCTCCATTCAACGCTGCTAATCTCAAATTCTGCTGCTTAGTCAAAGCAGAGTCACCTACACAAAAAGCTCTCAGACAGAATGGAGAGACGGATGAAACAGGCAATGAAATGCAGAAAGACAATATGGATTAGGAGTCTAGTGGATTTGACCAGAAGCAGGTTTTTCAATAAAAGAAGCAGTCGGCACATGGCAAACTTATCAATGTGTATTGACTAGTGCCACGTCAGCTCAATGCCATTTCACTGAGTGAAATTTAGACTGCAGTTAGGTTTGTGCCAGGGTTATTATAATTAACTAAAGCTAAAACCATAAAAACTTTTTGTTGACTAAATGTAATAAATAACAAAATAAAAATAAAAACTTAAACCTATTTGATTTCAGTCAGTTACTAATAAGGCAGCATTTCTTTTTTGTTGTTTTTTTTGTTTAACGGAATAGTTCAAGATGTACTGTAGATGTTTGTTTATTCATCAAAACAGATTTGGAGAAATTTTGTATTACATCTCTTGCTCACCAATGGAAGCTCTGCTGTGAATGGGTGCCATCAGAATCAGAGTTCAAACAGCTGATAAAAACATCACAATAATCTACAAGTAATCCACACAACTCCAGTCATCAATTAATGTCTTGTGAAGTGGGAAAAGAAATGTATCATTAAGACATTTTTTTGCTTCAAACCATTGCTTCCAGATAAAATACAGATCCTCTATCCATATTGCTTTTTCCAGTGAAAAAGTCGTCTCGTTCAATTAAGGAGAGAAATATGCACAGATCAAGCACCATTTACAAGCACAAACAGTCCAAAACAGTTCTAAACAAATATTTTGGTTGATTTTGATGTGAGACGACAACAGGGGATGGAGTTTTTCACTGGAGGAAGCATTATTATTAGGAAGAATTATTTTGTCCAGAAACGATGGTTTATCCTTAAAATACTTCGATGATGGATTTGTTTCTTACAAACATGCAGCGTTTCACTTCACAAGACATTAATTGATTGCTTGTGGATTATTGTGATGTTTTTATCAGTTGTTTGGATTCTCATTCTGGCGGCACCCATGCACTGCAGAGGATCCATTGGGCAAATGATGTAATGCTAAATTTCTCCAAATCTGTTCTGATGAATAAACAAACTCATTTATATTATGGATGACCTGAGGGTGAATATATATTCAGCAAATTTTCATATTTGGGTAAACTATTCCTTTAACTCGATGTACTAAAAAACTAAAACTGTAATAAAAATGAATAAAAACTGTATAGATATATATAAAAATAATAAAAATGACCAAATACAACAAAATTATTAAAACCTTTGATTTAATATGAAAACAGAATACATACAAACAAACAAAAACCTAATTCAAATTGTAATAATAGGTTTTCAATGATATTATAATAACAGTGGTTTGTGCTGTTTGATTGTAAAGCTGAGAGTTTTTTTGTTGTTGTTTTTATTTTGCAGTAAGGACTATGGCATTTTTGTGTTGCACATTGCCAAAGGAGGGGCACAATCACGATCACCCACACAAAAGGAGAGTAACGGAGCCATGTTGGCTTTGATAACACTTTATTTTAGTCAACAGGGGAGCTGTCTCTTTGCCCAGGCAGAAAACTGAGAACCATATGGCAAATTGAAAAGCTGTTAAAAGTAAGCCCACACAGTAGTTCATTCAAGCATTGACACTTGTCTGGATTGTTGATGTTAGTAATGAAAACTCTGAAACTATTTGACAGATGATATATTGAGCGAAGAGTACATTTTGATTCCCATTTTCATAGCATCATTAGGCGTATGTATCATACTGAGAAGCCCATTACAACCATTATCTGCATTAATCATGAAGCTACAATAGACATATTGAAAATAACATATGAACAACATCATATCACTGTTGCAACATTAAGCTAATGTGAGTGTCAGTGGCCTGGACTTTAGAAGCGTCACCGTTTGAGTAACACATACAGTAAGACCAACATATTGCTCTCATTTCAACCCAAGCAAATTAAAAATGTAAACTATTTGGGAAAATCTCAGCAGCATTTTCCATTAACTGTGAACCAAAGAAACAGCAGTGGCTCAAATGCAGTACTAATTCCACTTGAGACTGTGCTCATGCTCATGGAAGCATTGTGGTACTTCAAACAAACTCATTGAATCATTTACCTTTAAACCATGTGTGGGTGTGCGCTTTCATTGATGATGCATTGCTTATGGCTGAGAATTAGATGCACAGGTGCGCGCTGAGAGTGAAAGCTAATATGCAATCAATTTCGATGCACGAAAATAAGGTGCCATACTTATTTTGACTTGAAATGCTACATCAGTCAATATAAAGGTGCAGTGATCTGTCTTACAGATACTGTAGTGCAGTTATAACAAAATAACACCGCTACCACATTTAGTATGCGCTTTCATTTTAAACAGTATGTAGTTTATGCACAATACCTGTGAGTTTAATTCATAATTTAGCCAAAACACAAAATACATTGACATAAACACTTGGTTTAAATGGAGGTTGATATGTTATAAATATACTGTATAATATACAAATGTAGTAAAAAAAAAAATCAATAACCAGAAATCACATAACAACATACAAAAATAAAGCTGTGAAAATAAGTCAATTTGTCCCGTTAAAGTATAAGATACTCTTCAAATTGTCCTGGCAGTGGTAAGATTGTAAGGAGGCTGTACAATTTGTTAATTTCTTAATGCTGCCATACAGAAACGTCAAAAGTACACTGAAGAATTTGTACAAAAACTGCTATTATAATTTAATAGTATAGAGGGATGATTGTATGTGCAATAGCTAATGGCTCACTGGGAGGGCACCATGTTCTTAATAACAGGCTCTCTGTTGAGATATGTGGCCCAATAAACCAAGTTAAAACTGCCAAAAAGCACTGGAAAGATAATGCGGGACATACGGTCAATCTTGCTGACGCTGTTGAAGGTCTTCAGTGCCTCTTTAGCCACTGGCTGAGCTTTACTGGGCTCCGCTGTGGCGCTTTTAGAGACAGTGGGCAGAGCTGAGTCCTTCGCAATGTGGGGCGCGTAGTTTGCCACAGCGACTGCATATGCGTTATTCTTTTTAATAACGGAAGTTTCCTTTTTCTGAAGTCAGAAGAAATTAGTTAGCGCAATGCTACATGTTCAGTCAATGATATTATGTTAAATGTTCTAATAATTTTTAAGTCATTTAAGTAAAAGAGACGCCCAATATCAGACAATGTTCACAATGATGGGAGTTTAAAGATACAGTTCATCCAAAAATAAAAATTTGCTGTAATTTTACTCACCCTCTGGCCATAAAAGATATAGATGAGTTTATTTCTTTATCAGAACAGATTTGGAGCAATGTAACATTACATCACTTGCTCACCAAAGGATCCTCTGCAGTGATTGGGTGCCGTCAGAATGAGAGTCAGAACAGCTGATGAAAGCATCACAATTATTCACAAGTAATCCACTCCAGTCCATCAATTAACATCTTGTGAAGTGGTTAGCTACATGTTTGTAATAAATCCATCATTAAGACTTTAACTTCAGTCGGTTGCTTCCGGTTAAAACTAGTCCTCTGTCCATAATATTGCTTTCTTCAGTGAAAAAGTTGTCTTGTGTGAATCAGAAGAGAAGTATGCACAGATAAAACACTGTTTGCAAGCGAAAATGGTTCTAAACAAATATTTTGATGTGAGAGGACAACAGGGGATGGAATGTTTTACTGAAGGAAGTGTTATTATGGATTGTGGACTGGTATTTTGGTCAGAGTCCCAAGCCCGGATAAAGGAGGAGGGTTGGGTGGTGGGGTGCAGATACTGCCACCTGTAAAAGAAACAAGACGAATGAAATCCAATGCACAATGACATCCAAACAAACAGGAACACACCGGCTCAGACGTCGCCCGGTTATACAAGGTCCGCGTCCTCAGCTGGGAAACCGGGGCTGGGTTGAAAGGTTAGCTACTGGAGTAGAAGGAAAAGGAGAAGGAGAAAAGAAACTCAAAGCAGCAACGGACTTTCTGAAGATAGGTACATGGAATGTACGGACTCTCAGAAGTCCTGGCAAACTGGAGCTGTTACGTAAGGAAATGACACCATATGAGTGCGATATATTGGGACTGTCAGAGATGCGCTGGACAGGTGTGGGAGAGCTGAATGGAGGAGAAGTGATTTGGTCAGGAGAAGAGAAAAATCACATGAGGGGAGTTGGTTTCTTGCTTAGCAAGCGAGCGAAAGATGCACTACTCGGGTATAACCCTGTAAACTCTCGTAACATAGTGGCCAGGTTCAACGGAGCACCTCTGAACATTGCAGTGATTCAGGTTTATGCACCAACTTCAGACAGTACCGAGGAAGAGGTCGAAACGTTCTACGGGCAGCTGGAGCACACCATCGAGGAGTTGCCAAAGAAAGATGTGAAAATTGTGATCGGCGACTGGAATGCAAAGGTTGGAACGGATAACTTGGGCTGGGAGCAGGTGATGGGGTGTCATGGCTATGGACAGCGCAATAATAGAGGGGAACGGCTACTGGAATTTGCGTCTAAGAATGATCTACTGATCACCAACACCAGATTCCAGCAGAAGGACAGCAGGAAGTGGACGTGGATGGCACCCGATGGCAAGTACACCAACATGATCAACTTGGTGCTGGTAGACAGGAGATGGAAAACTGCAGTGCGTGTTTGCAGAACGTTCCAAGGAGCAGACATCTCCTCAGACCACAGTTTGGTGATGTACAAACTGAAGCTAAGACTGAAAAGGACAACGAGACAACAACTACATGAACCAAGAAGGAACATCAATGCACTTGGAAATGCAATGGTGCGGGGAGTGTTCAAGGACAAAGTGGAGCAAAGACTTGCAAACTCACCATCGCAGCCAGTGGAACTAAATGACAGAGTTCGACGGTTGAATGAAGCGAAACAATCATCTGTGAGGGAAGTCTTACCAACAGTGTGTAAGCAAAACAAACCGTGGATCATGGAACACACACTACAACTGGCAAAGACGAAAAGAGAGATGAAACAGAGAAGACAAGAATCGGAGGAGAGGGAGAAGGAGTACAGAGTGACGTGCAATGTGGTGAGGAAAGCAGCAAGGACAAACAAGGAGGAGTGGCTACAAGGACACTGCCAGGATATTGAGAGGCTTGCAGGAGACAACAGAATCAGAGAGGCATATAAGCTCATCAACCAGATAAACCGAGCGTGGAAACCGAAGCAGTCAACCATCAAGGACAAGAATGGTAAGATGTTACAAGATAAAGCAGAAGTTAAGAAAAGGTGGACAGAATATTGCAGTGGTCTGTACACTGATAGGGGTAACAGTGACACCGTAAATGGAACAGTAAGCATATCAGAACAGAGACCAAAATCAGCATAATCAGGACATGTGTGATGAGTGTGTTGCTGTATGCTTGTGAGACATGGACATTGAGGAAGAAAGACAAAGATGTATTGCGGGTGTTTGAAATGAAGTGCTACAGGAGAATCTTGCACATTCACTGGCATCAGAAAATCACAAACATGGAGGTGTAAAGACGAGTTGGAAGCACGAGGAACATCGTACACCTCATCATGGAGAGGAAGCTCAGCCTGTTTGGACATATCTGCAGGATGGAGGACAAGCGACTGGTGAAGTGTGTGGTGATTGGGAGCATGGATGGACAGACATGGAGAGGAAGACCGAGTAGGGAGTGGTTAGATGACATCAAAGAATGGTGTCAGAGGGACATCCACTCTCTTAGCAGGATGGCACAGGACCGTGCACAGTGGAAATGGAGTGTCAGACGGGCATTGGACACCAACTGGCGTGAGCCCATGGAATGATGGGTGGATGGATGGATTTTGGTCAGAAGTGATTAGAGTCGTATGGATTATTGTGATGTTTTTATCAGTTGTTTAGACTCTCTTTCTCATGGCACCCATTCACTGCAGAGGTAGGCAAGTGATACAATGCTACATTTCAACAAATCTGTTCAGATGAAGAAACAAACTCATCTACATCTTGGATGGCCTGAGGGTGAGTACATTTTCAGTAAATTTTCATTTTTGGGTGATTTTTTTCTTTAACTGTGCTGAATTAACAGTGTTGGTTTCCCTCATCTAAATAACCCCTCTTCCCAATGACAATAATCAAAGCTACCAGATGTGCTCCACTCCAAAATCAAAGCCCGGTCTGTGTCGTCATGGTTACCTTATCACTGACAATGCTCTTGCCATCCCAGGCCCAGCCGCGCTTGGTGAAGTAGTTTACTGTGGCAAACTCGATGAGAGCAGAGAAAACAAATGCGTAGCACACAGCAATGAACCAGTCCATGGCTGTGGCGTAGGCCACCTTTGGTAAAGAGTTTCGAGCGCTGATACTCAGAGTGGTCATCGTTAGCACTGTAGTCACACCTAGAGCAAAATAACAACAACAACAAAAAAAAGACTCAGTGAGCACTGTATATACAGATACCGCATTAGTGCAGCATGACTCACTGCAGATAATTACCAGCATTTATGCCGTTCACTCATTTGTGGAAGAGACAGCACAGATGTACGCGTGTAATCACAAATGCCCTGGGCTAAAGAAATTGTGTTCATTTCAGCAGTCAGTCATATGCCCTAAGAGGACCTCCTGTCCTCATTTTATATAGATGATCTTCTGTTTTTTTGAAAACAATTTTAATGAATTTTTGCATCCTCCAGGAAAATAAATCAATCCAAATACTGTATATTCATCATTATAACAGATATTAGAGAGCAAACATAGAAAAATGCAAGAAATGCTACTCTTTTTTTTAATATCTCACTTTTATCTTTTTAATCAACTCAAGACATTTCTTTCAGATCAAGAAACAAAGGAATTTTCACCAGATGATTTAAATAGCTTTATTTGGGGAAAAAAATTTATCATTCTAGAATGACTGGGGTGGTTTTATACAGGAGTGCATCTGCATGGAAAATAAAAATAATGATGAAAATGACTTTTATAATGATAAAAAAATACTTTTTACTCTGAAGATTTGTTTAAGTGCAATACATCCCATTAAGGCAGAATGATTTGGAGTTTACTCATTAAAAGAACCAGCTCAAACCTCTTACAGTAACCATAATCTAGTGTTTAATAAAAATTATTTCATTTTACAGTACAATTGTAAAACCACAGCACTAATATTTACATCTCAGTTTCTTTATTTCAAATGTTTTCTTTATTTCAAATGTTAAACCATTGTGATTTTGGCAGTTTTGCAATCTGGTTGAGCCATGTGCTATCTGTGCTGGTATTGCACTGCACCAAGCATAATTCAGTTTTGCCATTGTGTTTTTTTTTTATCATGGCAGCATTAACTAATCAAATGATGACCAAGTGATCATATAGCCAGCATTTTCAAGAGCCAATTTAGGTGCCTGGATCACAGTGGTGTAGTAATGTTGTACAGTCCCGGTAAATTGTACCACACACGGGTAGTTTGTATCCCCCCGCACACCGAGCACTGATGCAAGATGTAGAATTGTGGTGTGCACATTTTTTCATTCGCATAATTGCTTTAGTGAATTGGCCACTAAAACAACAAAGCTTGTGAATAAACAATGCTATCAGCGTTTCATTCTTAACTAAGTTCCCCCTGCGAGTCCGTGTTTAATTTAAATGTGTCTTTTGGATGCTAAGGATTCCTCCCACTGAATGAACAAAAATACACACATTCATGCACATAACTGCATGGACAAATTTTTCTCCAAAAACACAATGGAGGCCAATTTTATAGCTGTTTGCCTTTGCTCGCAGCCATTTAAAATGTTTCCCTAGAGTTCAGAAGGAAATTGAAACTGCTAGAGAAAATCAAAAAATGTACACATTCTACATCAGCTTTATCCATGACTGCATCAGTAATTTAATAAGAACAACAAAATAAGCATGCTAAACTGATTTAACAAAGAAATATGTGGCATAATAAACAGAATTAAAAACCTTTCCACATTATGTTCTGATTACACAACACATGCTCACCCACCAAAAACTGTGCGTGCGGGGACAGACTCTCGATTGAGCCAAAAAGAGACTTGGGATAAGATGACGGTCATTATGCAAGGCAGGTACGTCTGGATCACAAAGTACCCAATCTTCCTCTTCAGATGGAAATGGGCAGTCATCACTGTATATTCACCTGCACAGCAGGAGAGAAACACGAATGAGGGAAGAACGATGGATAGGAGCATATGGATGCAGATCATTTTGTGACTGCTTGCGAATGTCTTACCAGTACTGGACTTGATGGTTTCTTTGCCAACAGTATGTCCCGTTAAGTCATACTGGTTAAGTCTAGATCCATCTGGAGCTACTTCCACCGATAAGGTGGCATTACGAGTCCAAACATACGTCACCTCTGTCAGAGTGTAAGCATCTACACACAGACACAATATATTTGAATAAAACCCAAAGCACAGACAGACACTAAGCATCATGGGAAATAAAGTAAATGATTAGCATTTTTGCTTACAGCTGCCAAATTTAAGCGGACAGGAATGGAAGTCCATTGGAAAGTCTTCAAGATGCATTGGGCATTCAGCTTGCACTGTCAACCTGCACAAATACATAAATACCCCTCAAAAGGATGTGTTCTTCCTAGGGCAGTCAATTTAATTCATTAATTTAGTACTAATTTAAAATTTATTTAGTTATAAAAATAATAAAATGTATAAAAAGGAACTTTCCCACCATCAGAGCAATTCAAGCTTAATGTTAATTATACGATATATAAGATTTTTTTGAAGAAATAAATACTTCCATTCAGCAAGGATGCATTAAATTAATCCAGTGTGAGAGTAAAGACATTTATAATGTTACAAAAATGTTACCATGGACCACAAAACCGGTCATAAGGGTCTATTTTTTTTAAATTGAGATTTATACATCATCTGAAAGCTGAATAAATAAGCTCTCCATTGATGTATGGTTTGTTAGGATAGGACAATATTTGCCCGAGATACAACTATTTGGAAATCTGGAATCTGAGGGTGCAAAAAAAATCAAAATACTGACAAAATCGCCTTTAAAGTTGTCCAAATGAAGTTCTTAGCAATGCATATTACTAATCAAAAATTAAGTTTTGATATATTTACAGTAGGAAATTTACTAAATATCTTCATGGAACATGATCTTTACTTAATATCCTAATGATTTTTGGCATAAAAGAAAATTCTATAATTTTGACCCCTACAATGTATTTTCGGCTATTGCTACAAATATACCCCAGCGACTTAAGACTGGTCTTGTGCTCCAGGGTCACAAATGTCTATTTCAAATAAATGAGTGATATCTACTGCAAATTCAAAGAAATATTTTACATTTTAAAACATATTAAAATAGAAATATTATTGTTTTATTGTATTTTTGATCAAATAAATTCAACCGATGAGCATAACAGATGTCTTTCAAAAACATTAAAAACAAATTAGGACTGTCAAACAATTAACTGCGATTAATCGAACCCAAAATAAAAGTTTATGTTTACATAATACATGTGTGTGTACTGTGTATATTTATTATGCACATACATTTAAGAAAATATGTTGAAGTGGAAATAAAACAATATTTTGACTTCTAAAGACCCTTTTTGTAATGTCTTTCAATTATATTGATTTTGAGTACTTTTCTTATCAAATATTGATATATGTGATTGATTGTGAATAGTTTGATTAATTAATCAGCATATCATGTAATTATTTCGATTCATTTATTTGATAACTCTAGTACAGGGGTACCTCATGGTGTACAGTAGAGTGCCATTCTCCATAATCCGCAGTAGTTTGTTGGGCATGGTCATGTTGTGAGCCACAGATTTCTTGCCGTTGTGAAAGAAAGTGTCTGGAGTCCAGATTTTACTGGCCATCAGGTTGTTGAGACGCAGGATGTTCATTGGCCCGTTAAACTTCAGCCGCTC
>NW_015505247.1:527898-582608 GCF_001515645.1 Sinocyclocheilus grahami | reverse complement strand
TTTCCCTCATCTAAATAACCCCTCTTCTTAATGACAATAATCAAAGCAACCAGATGTGCTCCACTCCAAAATCAAAGCCCGGTCTGTGTCGTCATGGTTACCTTATCACTGACAATGCTCTTGCCATCCCAGGCCCAGCCGCGCTTGGTGAAGTAGTTTACTGTGGCAAACTCGATGAGAGCAGAGAAAACAAATGCGTAGCACACAGCAATGAACCAGTCCATGGCTGTGGCGTAGGCCACCTTTGGTAAAGAGTTTCGAGCGCTGATACTCAGAGTGGTCATCGTTAGCACTGTAGTCACACCTAGAGCAAAATAACAACAACAACAAAAAAAAGACTCAGTGAGCACTGTATATACAGATACCGCATTAGTGCAGCATGACTCACTGCAGATAATTACCAGCATTTATGCCGTTCACTCATTTGTGGAAGAGACAGCACAGATGTACGCGTGTAATCACAAATGCCCTGGGCTAAAGAAATTGTGTTCATTTCAGCAGTCAGTCATATGCCCTAAGAGGACCTCCTGTCCTCATTTTATATAGATGATCTTCTGTTTTTTTGAAAACAATTTTAATGAATTTTTGCATCCTCCAGGAAAATAAATCAATCCAAATACTGTATATTCATCATTATAACAGATATTAGAGAGCAAACATAGAAAAATGCAAGAAATGCTACTCTTTTTTTTAATATCTCACTTTTATCTTTTTAATCAACTCAAGACATTTCTTTCAGATCAAGAAACAAAGGAATTTTCACCAGATGATTTAAATAGCTTTATTTGGGGAAAAAAATTTATCATTCTAGAATGACTGGGGTGGTTTTATACAGGAGTGCATCTGCATGGAAAATAAAAATAATGATGAAAATGACTTTTATAATGATAAAAAAATACTTTTTACTCTGAAGATTTGTTTAAGTGCAATACATCCCATTAAGGCAGAATGATTTGGAGTTTACTCATTAAAAGAACCAGCTCAAACCTCTTACAGTAACCATAATCTAGTGTTTAATAAAAATTATTTCATTTTACAGTACAATTGTAAAACCACAGCACTAATATTTACATCTCAGTTTCTTTATTTCAAATGTTAAACCATTGTGATTTTGGCAGTTTTGCAATCTGGTTGAGCCATGTGCTATCTGTGCTGGTATTGCACTGCACCAAGCATAATTCAGTTTTGCCATTGTGTTTTTTTTTTATCATGGCAGCATTAACTAATCAAATGATGACCAAGTGATCATATAGCCAGCATTTTCAAGAGCCAATTTAGGTGCCTGGATCACAGTGGTGTAGTAATGTTGTACAGTCCCGGTAAATTGTACCACACACGGGTAGTTTGTATCCCCCCGCACACCGAGCACTGATGCAAGATGTAGAATTGTGGTGTGCACATTTTTTCATTCGCATAATTGCTTTAGTGAATTGGCCACTAAAACAACAAAGCTTGTGAATAAACAATGCTATCAGCGTTTCATTCTTAACTAAGTTCCCCCTGCGAGTCCGTGTTTAATTTAAATGTGTCTTTTGGATGCTAAGGATTCCTCCCACTGAATGAACAAAAATACACACATTCATGCACATAACTGCATGGACAAATTTTTCTCCAAAAACACAATGGAGGCCAATTTTATAGCTGTTTGCCTTTGCTCGCAGCCATTTAAAATGTTTCCCTAGAGTTCAGAAGGAAATTGAAACTGCTAGAGAAAATCAAAAAATGTACACATTCTACATCAGCTTTATCCATGACTGCATCAGTAATTTAATAAGAACAACAAAATAAGCATGCTAAACTGATTTAACAAAGAAATATGTGGCATAATAAACAGAATTAAAAACCTTTCCACATTATGTTCTGATTACACAACACATGCTCACCCACCAAAAACTGTGCGTGCGGGGACAGACTCTCGATTGAGCCAAAAAGAGACTTGGGATAAGATGACGGTCATTATGCAAGGCAGGTACGTCTGGATCACAAAGTACCCAATCTTCCTCTTCAGATGGAAATGGGCAGTCATCACTGTATATTCACCTACACAGCAGGAAAGAGACATGAGAGAGGGAAGAACGACTGATAAGATCATATGGATCCAGATAATTTTGTGAATGTCTTACCAGTACTGGACTTGATGGTTTCCTTGCCAACAGTCTGTCCCATTAAGTCATACTGGTTAAGTCTAGATCCATCTGGAGCTACTTCCACCGATAAGGTGGCATTACGAGTCCAAACATACGTCACCTCTGTCAGAGTGTAAGCATCTACATACAGACACAATATATTATAATAAAACCCAAAGCATAGACAGATATTAATCATTATGGGAATAAAATAAACTATTAGCATTTTTGCTTACAGCTGCCAAATTTAAGCGGACAGGAATGGAAGTCCATTGGAAAGTCCTCAAGATGCATTGGGCATTCAGCTTGCACTGTCAACCTGCACAAATACACAAACATTATACAACAGTCACTGTGTTCTTACAAGGGCTGTCAATTTCATTCATTAATATAGTACATTTAATTATAAAAATCATAAATTGTAAAAAGGATTTTCCCGCTAACAGAGCAATTCAAGCTTACCGTTAATTATTCACTACTGTTCAAAAGTTTGCTGTCAGTAAGATTTTTTTTTTGAAGAATTAAATACTTTCATTCAGCAAGGATGCATGAAATTGATCAAAAGGGACAGTAAAGACATTTACAATGTTCCAAAAGATTTATATTAAAACAAATTGAGTGATATCTACTGCAAATTCAAAGAAATCATTTACATTTTAAACTATATTAAAATAGAAAGATATTTTAATTATAATATTTCACAATATTATTGTTTTATTGTATTTTCAATCAAATAAATTCAACCATGATGAGCATAACAGATGTCTTTCAAAAACAACAACAAAAAATCTTACTGACTCCAAATGTTTGAATGGTAAAGTAAAACTGGTTTTTGGTCTTAAGATTTTAATGATTTTTTAGGGATTTGTGTTTATTGACATAGAAATAGAACAATATTTTGACTTTTAAAGCAAGTTTTTGTAATGTCTATTGAATGATTTACTCATCTGCCTCTATAATGCCTTTCAGTTATTTTGATTTGGGGCCTTTTCTTAGCAAATATTGATATATGTGATTAATTATGAATAGTTTGGTAAATTAAACAGCATATCATGTAATTATTTTGATTCATTTATTTGATAACTCTAGTACAGGGGTACCTCATAGTGTACAGTAGAGTGCCGTTCTCCATAATCCGCAGTAGTTTGTTAGGCATGGTCATGTTGTGAGCCACAGATTTCTTGCCGTTGTGAAAGAAAGTGTCTGGAGTCCAGATTTTACTGGCCATCAGGTTGTTGAGACGCAGGATGTTCATTGGCCCGTTAAACTTCAGCCGCTCATCTGTCCAGCGCTGACGGAAAAACACATCCACAGTGTATTCCTGAGAACAGAGAGTGACATATCAGGGGCTTAGACATTCTTCAGTGCTGACACAGAAAATGTGTTTTCATTCAATGTGGGACCCCAAAGTCTAAAGGCTGCTGTTTGTCTAATTCAATTGTATGTTTTATTAAAAAGTATATTGTCAGGATAACCATTTGAAAAGTTGAGTTGAGTTAAACATTTTTTTTAAAATCATCTATCAATGATGCATTTCATTGATCAAAAAAGACAGTACAGACATTTATAATGTTACAAAAGATTTCTATTTTTGAACTTTCTATTCATCAAAGAATCCTGAAAAAAATGTATCAAAGCTTCCACAAAAATATTAAGCTGTTTTCAACATTCACAATAATAAGAAATGTTTCTTGCGCAGAAAATCAGCATATTAGATTGATTTCTGAAGCATCATGTGATAATGAAATAATGGCTGCTGAAAATGCAGCTTTGCCATCACATCAGTAAATTACATTTGAATGTTTTTAAATACATTTTAAATATTTAAATATGAAAGAAAACAGCTATTTAAAATTGTAACAATATTTCACAATATTACTGTATTTACTGTATCTTTGATCAAATAAATACAGCCTTAGTGAGGGAAAAAAATCGTACTGACACCAAACCTTTAAATAGTAGTCTATATTTTAGGATGTCATAGTATTTATTTGATCTACTTTTGCTTTAATGGCATATTGTTTATTTCTAGATTTAATTTAGATTTTAAATCTCAGATATTCAATGTGGTCTCAGACTTCGGATGTCACTGTACATCTTTTAAAGACAGCTAAAAGAAAAGTATTAAAAGTAAGATGGAATGGGCTCCCTCAGTAAGTGTCAGCAACTTTTCAGTTCTCTCAATATGTTCATTGTCTGTGTATAGTGTGTTTCATCTTCCTCTTTATAGTACTAGAGAGTGGCAAAGTGTCAGAAGCGCTTCACATCACTGCATTATATCCCAATCCCTCAGGCACTGTGCTGCCATGCACCGACCCCCGGGGTGAAGGTGGGCATCCAGTTTCCATGGCAGCACAGAGACAGACAAACATAATGTTATGTACATAAGAGATAATACTTATTCACTCCCACACTCATACAGGAAAGATTATATTGTGTGACAGTACATGCTGTCACTGGAGCGCCAGGGCTCCCCAGCACTCACAGAGCCCATCTAATGCTTCATTTCCGTCTCATTCTTCCATCTATCCTCCATCAGCTTTCACAATGTCACAATCATACTGTAGGAACAAACCTATTATGGGTCCATACTAAGTTAATTCCAGTACTATTATAAAACATAAAACCTTCATCTCGAACAGACTTTGAGGAAAGCTTGCCTGGTCATTTGATATTCTTGCTAATGTCTTGCAACATTACCTTTCATTATGGAGGAGTCACGCAGAACTAGATAGACAATACTTGTCACTTTCCATTCTGTCATATCATAACCACACGGCCTGAAGGGAGTGGCATAGTAAGACTGATAAAAAATAACCTGCTTTTGTGTTCCTCCATAGTATATGTCTATTTTAAGGCATTATAATGTTTAAAAGAACATGGTATTGTGGAACACTAAAACTAAAGGCTGATCATCTGAAAACACATTTAGGAAATGATCTGTCTAAAAGCGAAATTTATGTGACATACACTAGATATAATACTAAAGATTTAGTGTATCTGTGATCAAATCAGCATCAGTTACAGCAATATTATTAATTCTTTAAAAATCACTGTTGGTCAGAACATAGCTGATAATATTATCATATTATCATTATCTGATAATATTATCATTATAATATTAATAATATTATAACAATTATTTTTTTTCTGTGCAAACTTTTTTTTTTATAAAATCGAAGTCAAATAATCAAACAATCCTGTACATTAGATTGTTCTGATAGATAAATTCAGTTGTAGTAGGTAAACTGTCTGGATTCAGTTTTTTAGCAGTATAGTACAAAATACACGTATGGTATCTTGTTTACGTATGGTAACCCTCGTTCATAAGGGACACAACATGGGTTACCATATGTAACCGAGATGTTCCCTTTCAGTGAGTCACTTCGACGTTCCGACACTAGGGGTCCCTACACTAAACCCCACAGCTGCTGAACTGCATTACGAGTCCATGGGGGCGCAGATGTTGACAAGCCCAGCGTCACAAATCACTGAGGGTGCTTCTTAAATTAGTGAGGGTGCTCTCTCGCTATATATATAAAATAAATAAATATATATATATATATATATATATATAATTATGCCCCAAGAGCATTCCCTTAAAATCACTAAAAGCTGTCACTCATCTTAGTTCATCGCAATCTCACAAAGTTACGTTATAATCAATAAAGTTATCTACGCTGCACAATGAATCTCTTATTTACATCGCGTCTACACTTTGTTATAATGAGATGATTTGTGCTGAACACAACACCTAAACAAAAACTCCGGCAATTTAAGCGGTGAGTGGATTCTAACTTAAACACCTCTGATTGACTGTCGGGTTCAAGAAATCAACAGATATGTCTGTGATTGGCTAAATTGCTCAAAGCTGCAAAAGATGTTGAAATAGAAACCGATCTCCAGAGTTCATTTCGCAGAGTTTGAAAAGAACACTACGGAGACCACATCCTACCCAAAAGGGAGGTAACATGTGGAGATACAACCTATCAAATCATTAAAAGGGAGTACTACATAGGGAAGGTTTCTGTGGTGGGCTCCACATAAGGGGAGATCTACCAAGCACAGAACCAGACGACAGACCAGCTGTCTGTCTTTAGGAGTCCTTATTAGGAACAGGACAGTGGATTAACATGCATATGGGACCACCGTAGTGAGTACCAACATATGGAGCACAAACCCATTATGAGAGTTCAGTCAAGGGAAACTTACAAGTAATTAGTTCTTGCAATGAGTTTCTCCACCAATATCAGCTACGGACTCAAAGAGCGCACACTATCACCTCAGAGAAGGGAAGGGCACTATATGCAAGCTCTGCACCTTACTAGTCACCCTGAATCCAGGATGAACTGGCTTACACTTACAGATATGGGAATTAGCAAATGTATAGATGTAGTCCAGCCTGCAGCTCTAAACCTGTTTGCTAATGAGGCACCACGTCCTACAGCTGAAGAAACAGCCATGCCCCTGGTCGAGTGCCCTCACTCCCAGTGGGCCAGGTTAAGCCTCTGGCTTGATAAGCCATGGAAATTGCATCCACAGTCTAGTGGGAGATTTCCCGTTTGTAGACAATGTTCCCTTCCGCTGTCTTCCAGTCGTAAACGGATAGGGCTTAGATTTTTCATCCACTCATCGAGCGTAGTCAGGAAGCCGTCTTCGTACAGAGGGCACTAATTCAGCTGACTGGAAGGCTCAATGGATCTCTCCTGTAAGGCCTCAAGGCCACTGAGAGATCCCAAGAGAGGATGAGGCATGGTCTAGGAGGATTCAACCTCTGCGCACCTCATAAGAACCTTGTGCTTCCCCACCGATCTGCCACTCACAGGTTCGTGGCTCATACCCTTCTTGAGTACAATGAAGTGAGGGCTGAACCTCTCATCATTTGGGCTAGGGGGACAAGATCTATTGCATCCTTCACCAGAAGGATAGCAATTTCCACCCGAAGGACAACAACACTCTACCCTTGAACCGGAGTAACAGAATGCCACTGATGACAATGGGAAGGGCTGGGGAGTCCAGACACCTTGCCAATGGTCAGAGTGGGACTACGTTCGACTTACCTGAGACAGAGTTCCTGCGGCATTGTGGAACAAGGCTCACCATGACAGAGGACTTTGTGTCCTTTGAGACACTTGGTGAAGGGTGCACAGCACCAGCCTTGTCCCCCAGGTCTGCTGGGGAAGCCTCTGACATACGAAGGAGCCAAAGCTTGCCTGGGTTTGTCATACTGGCTTGATATCAGACCGGGTGTATCAAAATGTCAGGAGTCAGAAGACTGCATCCGAACAGGCTTCAATGCTCAATTTCAGTGACTGGTCATCGAGGTAGCAAGAGCCAGAAACGCTGTGTGAGTAGTATGACCCAAGGAAGAATTAATTCCTGTTTTACTGACCACTTGGTGGCCATCTGCCAAATGGCAGATAGCCTAGGTGATGCAGCATCCACCTCCCATCCCCCGTTCGCTCGTTTGAGGTCTGCTATGAAACCTGCCTGAGGGTTCTAAGCAATCTGAGAATGAACTGTTGGTGCCACCTGGCTGCAAGAGGATAGACATTAGTCGGGCTTAACCACCGGTCCAGGCTACTGCAGGGTCAATACAGTTCTTGCAGGGCATTCCTTGGTGACAAGCAGGCGGAGATTGCTACATTGGGGGTCAAAGTATAGAACCCGACCCAAGCCGAGGCAGAATACTTTCTGCCCGCTTGCTGATGGTTGAGAATTGCTGGGCAAATTCTCTGAAGGTGTTGTCAGAGAGACCAACCTAGGAAATGGACTCAAGAAAGCGCACTTTCTGAGAAACTGCATTCCCATCAGGTTGAACCACAGGTGGCGCTTCTGGGACACTAATGTGGACATCGCCTTCCCCAGAGCCTGCGGCGTGACCTCCGTAGCCTGGAGAGCATAGTCAGTCATCGGATGCAGTTCCTGCATGCTCTGGGTCGGGACCACCCTTGTGCGATCCCTGGCCTAAACACCTGCAGGACAGCCAAGGGTGGGGAGCTTGTCCAGAAGCAGTATAACCTCTCGCCCCTAGGGATGAGGTAACTTAGGTGCTCTGGACAGGAGTCTCGGACTGCCCCACCAGGTGGTGGCATTTTGCACGCAAACTGCACTGCAATCGCTCTCTCCATCGGGGGACCCTGTATATCTCTTCGCTGGACCGCCGTCAAGGGTGGTGAGAACAGAGGGATCTGTGTATCGTGTTATAGCAGAAAGGTGCCTTCCACGATTTCATCAGCTCTTTGTGCACTTCCGGGAAGAAAGGAACTGGGGCGAAGCATGGCAGAGTGTCACGCTCGGTCTCCAAGAACTAGCCAACCAAGAGAGCCAAGGACAGGGTTGAGGAGACCACTCAAGCCTGGCGCTCTCTGCTGCCCGGTTAAGCACGGCTGCCATCGGCTGCCGGTTCAGTAGATTCATCTGCTTTCGATCGGACGGGAAGCAGCTGAGGTGATTTGCGGTCTTTCTTTAAAAAAGAACACGAGCCGTGAGCGCAACGTGCCGATTGCCATGTCCTCACAAGAAGGACATAAACCATCCACAAATGCTTTCCGACACTAGGGGTCCCTACACTAAACCCCACAGCTGCTGAACTGCATTACGAGTCCATGGGGGCGCAGATGTTGACAAGCCCAGCGTCACAAATCACTGAGGGTGCTTCTTAAATTAGTGAGGGTGCTCTCTCGCTATATATATAAAATAAATAAATATATATATATATATATATATATATAATTATGCCCCAAGAGCATTCCCTTAAAATCACTAAAAGCTGTCACTCATCTTAGTTCATCGCAATCTCACAAAGTTACGTTATAATCAATAAAGTTATCTACGCTGCACAATGAATCTCTTATTTACATCGCGTCTACACTTTGTTATAATGAGATGATTTGTGCTGAACACAACACCTAAACAAAAACTCCGGCAATTTAAGCGGTGAGTGGATTCTAACTTAAACACCTCTGATTGACTGTCGGGTTCAAGAAATCAACAGATATGTCTGTGATTGGCTAAATTGCTCAAAGCTGCAAAAGATGTTGAAATAGAAACCGATCTCCAGAGTTCATTTCGCAGAGTTTGAAAAGAACACTACGGAGACCACATCCTACCCAAAAGGGAGGTAACATGTGGAGATACAACCTATCAAATCATTAAAAGGGAGTACTACATAGGGAAGGTTTCTGTGGTGGGCTCCACATAAGGGGAGATCTACCAAGCACAGAACCAGACGACAGACCAGCTGTCTGTCTTTAGGAGTCCTTATTAGGAACAGGACAGTGGATTAACATGCATATGGGACCACCGTAGTGAGTACCAACATATGGAGCACAAACCCATTATGAGAGTTCAGTCAAGGGAAACTTACAAGTAATTAGTTCTTGCAATGAGTTTCTCCACCAATATCAGCTACGGACTCAAAGAGCGCACACTATCACCTCAGAGAAGGGAAGGGCACTATATGCAAGCTCTGCACCTTACTAGTCACCCTGAATCCAGGATGAACTGGCTTACACTTACAGATATGGGAATTAGCAAATGTATAGATGTAGTCCAGCCTGCAGCTCTAAACCTGTTTGCTAATGAGGCACCACGTCCTACAGCTGAAGAAACAGCCATGCCCCTGGTCGAGTGCCCTCACTCCCAGTGGGCCAGGTTAAGCCTCTGGCTTGATAAGCCATGGAAATTGCATCCACAGTCTAGTGGGAGATTTCCCGTTTGTAGACAATGTTCCCTTCCGCTGTCTTCCAGTCGTAAACGGATAGGGCTTAGATTTTTCATCCACTCATCGAGCGTAGTCAGGAAGCCGTCTTCGTACAGAGGGCACTAATTCAGCTGACTGGAAGGCTCAATGGATCTCTCCTGTAAGGCCTCAAGGCCACTGAGAGATCCCAAGAGAGGATGAGGCATGGTCTAGGAGGATTCAACCTCTGCGCACCTCATAAGAACCTTGTGCTTCCCCACCGATCTGCCACTCACAGGTTCGTGGCTCATACCCTTCTTGAGTACAATGAAGTGAGGGCTGAACCTCTCATCATTTGGGCTAGGGGGACAAGATCTATTGCATCCTTCACCAGAAGGATAGCAATTTCCACCCGAAGGACAACAACACTCTACCCTTGAACCGGAGTAACAGAATGCCACTGATGACAATGGGAAGGGCTGGGGAGTCCAGACACCTTGCCAATGGTCAGAGTGGGACTACGTTCGACTTACCTGAGACAGAGTTCCTGCGGCATTGTGGAACAAGGCTCACCATGACAGAGGACTTTGTGTCCTTTGAGACACTTGGTGAAGGGTGCACAGCACCAGCCTTGTCCCCCAGGTCTGTTGGGGAAGCCTCTGACATACGAAGGAGCCAAAGCTTGCCTGGGTTTGTCATACTGGCTTGAGATCAGACCTGGTGCATCAAAATGTCAGGAGGCAGAAGACTGCATCCGAACAGGCTTCAATGCTCAATTTCAGTGACTGGTCATCGAGGTAGCAAGAGCCAGAAACGCTGTGTGAGTAGTATGACCCAAGGAAGAATTAATTCCTGTTTTACTGACCACTTGGTGGCCATCTGCCAAATGGCAGATAGCCTAGGTGATGCAGCATCCACCTCCCATCCCCCGTTCGCTCGTTTGAGGTCTGCTATGAAACCTGCTTGAGGGTTCTAAGCAATCTGAGAATGAACTGTTGGTGCCACCTGGCTGCAAGAGGATAGACATTAGTCGGGCTTAACCACCGGTCCAGGCTACTGCAGGGTCAATACAGTTCTTGCAGGGCATTCCTTGGTGACAAGCAGGCGGAGATTGCTACATTGGGGGTCAAAGTATAGAACCCGACCCAAGCCGAGGCAGAATACTTTCTGCCCGCTTGCTGATGGTTGAGAATTGCTGGGCAAATTCTCTGAAGGTGTTGTCAGAGAGACCAACCTAGGAAATGGACTCAAGAAAGCGCACTTTCTGAGAAACTGCATTCCCATCAGGTTGAACCACAGGTGGCGCTTCTGGGACACTAATGTGGACATCGCCTTCCCCAGAGCCTGCGGCGTGACCTCCGTAGCCTGGAGAGCATAGTCAGTCATCGGATGCAGTTCCTGCATGCTCTGGGTCGGGACCACCCTTGTGCGATCCCTGGCCTAAACACCTGCAGGACAGCCAAGGGTGGGGAGCTTGTCCAGAAGCAGTATAACCTCTCGCCCCTAGGGATGAGGTAACTTAGGTGCTCTGGACAGGAGTCTCGGACTGCCCCACCAGGTGGTGGCATTTTGCACGCAAACTGCACTGCAATCGCTCTCTCCATCGGGGGACCCTGTATATCTCTTCGCTGGACCGCCGTCAAGGGTGGTGAGAACAGAGGGATCTGTGTATCGTGTTATAGCAGAAAGGTGCCTTCCACGATTTCATCAGCTCTTTGTGCACTTCCGGGAAGAAAGGAACTGGGGCGAAGCATGGCAGAGTGTCACGCTCGGTCTCCAAGAACTAGCCAACCAAGAGAGCCAAGGACAGGGTTGAGGAGACCACTCAAGCCTGGCGCTCTCTGCTGCCCGGTTAAGCACGGCTGCCATCGGCTGCCGGTTCAGTAGATTCATCTGCTTTCGATCGGACGGGAAGCAGCTGAGGTGATTTGCGGTCTTTCTTTAAAAAAGAACACGAGCCGTGAGCGCAACGTGCCGATTGCCATGTCCTCACAAGAAGGACATAAACCATCCACAAATGCTGCTTCAGCATGGGCACAGCCCAAACACTGAACACAGCGATCGTGCCTGTCAGAAGGTGAGATGTACAAACCGCAACCAGAAGGGCACGGATGGAAAGCCATGTTGTAAACACACACAAATCCACCCGTGAAGCTCTTTTAGAGAAATTGCTCTTTTAGGAGAAAATTTGCTCTCAAAGATTGCCATTAAAGCACCCAGGGGTACTCTCACTGCACTTATCTGTGTATAAGCAAGAGAGAAACCACTACTTGTGCCATAGATCCAACAACATTGGATCGGAGATTGAGAGGTGAATGAAGTGCTGCATCTCCAAAAGAGACACTGCATCAGCTCCGAAGAACAAAACGAGTGAGCAAATGCAACACTGGCCTATTTATACCCGGATATCCAGGGAGTGGCCAGCTATGCAAATTTTGCTTGCAAATTGGCCTTTTCTCAATGATGTTAGAGGTGTCTGGGCTCCCAAGTGCGACACCTAGTGTCGGAACTTCGACACAACGTCGAAGTGACTGACTGAAAGGGAACATCAATCATCTTAGCTGTTAAAGGGGTCATATGATGTTGCTAAAAAGAACATTATTTTGTGTATTTGGTGTAATGAAATGTGTATATGCGGTTCAAAAAACACATTATTTTCCACATACTGTACATTATTGTTTCTCCTCTATACCCCGCCTTTCTGAAACGCATCGATTTTTACAAAGCTCATCGGTCTGAAAAGCGAGGTGTGCTCTGATTGGCCAGCTATCTAGTGCATTGTAATTGGCCGAATATCTCAAGCGTGTAGCGGAAATGTTACGCCCCTTACCATACTGTGATGCCGTGTCCCGGCCAGAGCGACAAGACAAAAACATTAAAACCCATTGTAAACGAGGCATTTGTTGCATCCAGTGGGAACATAATTACGGATTATAATGACTTATACTGTCTTTTTACGCATTGCGTTGCATCGCGCCGTGTAAACATAAAACCATGTCTGCAATTTTTATCGGAGAAATGACAAACAACAAGCGCTACTCTACACTGCCCAAAACTCGCGTTTGAATCATCAGTGGCAAATCCTTTAAATATGAAAACGTACTTACAGTCTGTGAGTCAGAACAGCCGGCATTGTAGTCTACTCTACCAGGATCAGGAAACAGTCTTCCATAAAATGTGCTGCACACATCTGAATATTTGGTTTGAACTGTTGTGGAACAGGGTTGTAAATACAACTTAACCACTGATTTCTAGTCGTGTCCTCTTTTGGAAGACCAAACAAAGTAGTTTCGCTTTCACAACGAAACACACAGCATCACACACGGCGGGCTAGAGTGAGCGGAGGCCGGAGGCCTAGAGTGAGGAACGGCCGGCGGGCTTGAGAACGGCGCAGCCAGTGGATTCGACGAAGGAGCGGCCAGCGGGCTTGCGGCAACCACATGTGACGACCCCAGGCTGGACACTGTTTCGTCCACAGTGAACGCCGATCCGACGATCCACAGCACAAAGTTGATGTATTTCCTCAGCGGCCAGAAGGGATCAGCTCTAGGCATGACGAAGCGGATATCGTCCTCTTTTGGAAGACCAAACAAAGTAGTTTCGCTTTCACAACGAAACACACAGCATCTTCACAACATGGCAGTGGCAACAACAATACTACAGCGAGAATAAAAGTTACTTTCTTTGCGCAAACATTTGGGCGGCGTTATGCAAATCTTCCCACATCGTGAAGTAGACATGTGGGGGCGTGTTAGAACGAGCTGTTTTAGGTAGGCGTGGTTGACTCTTAACTTTTATAAAGAATATCTCTTTGGATTTGAGACTTTAGTCTTTGCAACTTTACAGATCTTCTTTATGCACCAAGAGCTTGTAACACTTCAAAGAGAAAGGAAACAATTAAATCGCATCATATGACCCCTTTAACATGAAATGTTGTAATCTGTGTAGGCCATAATTTATATATGTACACTACCATTTCAAAGTTTGGGGCCAGTAAGTTTTTTGTTGTTGTTGTTGAAATTAATTAATACTTTCATTAAGCAAGGGCACGTTCAATTGATCAAAGGTGACAAAGGCATTTATGTTACAAAATATTTCTATTTCAGAGTAATGCTGTTCTTTTGAACTTTCTATTCGTCAAAAAATCCTGAAAAAAATTTACCACAGGTTCCACAAAAATATTATGATCCATCTCCCTGCTGGACTCTGAAGAAACAAACCTAGAAGCCGAAGAAGCTTGAAGAGAAGCTACTACTCGCCACTACTCGCCGTAGAAGAGCCCTGGCAGAGGAAGGACTCCTCTAAAAGTTTTATAACCTAGGGAGTTTATGGGGAGTTTACCCCATAAGCGTACAACGCAAAGCTCATTCCCTTATCTCGGGGAACTGAGGTTACGAAAGTAACTGGAGCAATTTCCCAAGAGCACCCAGAAAAAAAAACATGACAGAAATACCAAGTGTGATGATCTTCCTAACATAATACAGTGTTTATGAACAGAGATTTTCCTACTACAGGATAGTGAGAGTGTTCCGTGGGGTTTATAAAACACACCACTGGCCAGTAAAAATTGCTTTTAGCCAGCAGCAGGTACAAAATGCTATGAATAGACAACAGATGGAAAACAAGGATTGAGGGAGAGAGATAATGTGGTATAGAAGGAGAAAAATTGAGATAACCAACAGGAAAATATAAAATATTTTTTATAAATATTATTTGACTCTCACTATACAGTACACAAATCATCTGATGTGAGAAGAGGAATGTCTTACCATGTCTGTATCTGATACTGGTCCAAAACTGGTCACATAGATATCAGTCTTCACCTCTGTTACTCGATCTATGTCACAGAGCAAAAGGACACTCTAAATTACAACATTATCAACATTATTGTCTATAAGTCTACTCAATCTATAAGTCTAATGTGCTATATTGTTCAATGAAACCATATAATAGTTTTGTGTGGAGATTAAAGTGCGGTTACATTTGTGAAATTGCAGCAAAATTTCGTGAGCAAAAAAAAAAAAAATTCCAAATTTGTCAATACCATAGAAATGAATGAAGCACAGCTCATACGTCACTTTCAAACCAAGCAGCCTTCTGTTTGTCAACACTGTTAATGCATGCGACCAACATAAACATGAGCGAAACCTGTGTGGAAACTCCCAAAAGCACGGTTTCCTATTGGAATGTCTGGATTTCGTATGCGAAATTTTGCAGAGCAACGATTAATGTGACCTTTAACTGTGAACAATGATATAAATCAATGACATAATGACATTCAGCCTGCTCCTCACATAAAACTATTGTAAGCTTCATAAGACTTTAAATATAAGCAGAGGAGTCATGTGCACTTTTATGATGGTGTTTTTTGAAGCTTGATAAATCAGCATCCACTTTCCTAGACGGAAAAAAGAAGTTCAGATATCCTGCCTGAGATTTCCTTTGTGTTTCACAGATGAAGGGAAAATAATTTGGGGTTCAAATGACATAGAGGTGAAAAAAATATGACAATTTCTTCATATCTGACTTTAGCTTATCTTTAGTGGAACCATGGCAACACTTCATTCTGGCTCTTAGCTCAACCTCATGTCCACTGACTCCTGTGTATGTGTTTTTGTGTGCTAGGCTCTGTAAATCTCAAAAAGGAAATGTTTACAAGAAATCTATTTGCTTCATGGTGCTTTATTTGCCGTCGCTTGATCCATGATGTCTTTTATGCTGCCAAACTCAGAGCTTACAAACAATAGCAAGGGCCACAATATATATTAACACTGACAGACTACACAGGCAGGGTTTCTTGATTGTTAAGTGGAACTGAGATTGTAGGTTTTGTTTTCCTCTCCTTCAGTCAGGCATGGCAACTTCTCAGGTCATCAACACCTCGTTATAATAATTAGTTTATCAGAGGTAAAATCAATTCAGATTGACAATGCACATAAACAATGAGTCTCTTAAATGTTTTACATGTTATGTTATTGACACATTTTATTGAATCCAGACATTAAATTTTGTCCTGTGGTGCAATTTATGAAATTCCTAAAAAGAAAAACCCCAATCACAGTAATTTTGCTTATTAATACATCATTTACATCACCCCAACTTCAGGAAATAAGGGTGTTTCAGTGAGCTTGTGTGGAGTAAAATGACACAGCACTAATTCCCAAATCACACTCGTAGGTGTTCTTACCTCCAAGACCAGGTCTCAGCCTGTTGTCGTAGCCATCAAGCAGACGGTCCAAAATCCGTGTGAAAAGGGTAATGTTGTTTTTAAAGGCATCTGGGCCGGATACATCTGCCTCAGAACTACACAAGATACATTTTGGCATCTCAAAAGTCTGTTACATAGAGCTGCATGCAGAGATAGCTGTTCTCTACACACTTTCCAATAAAGTTATGAGAGGATGATCATCTGGCAAAAACACAAACATGACAGCTGTACCAAAACACGTGAGACTTCATCTTAGCAAACTTGTCTCTAAACGGCCAATCTACTAACGATTCCCTCAAGGTGTGTGTATATTTACACACAAATTCATATAATATTTAGCTATCTTTTTTTCTTTTTAGTAATTCTTCATTTTGTGACCATAATAAGTATGTATGAAAATATTGACTTTTTCAAAATAAATGTTGAACTAAGCATACTGTCATAATTTAGTTGCAACTGAGTAGCATCAAAGTCCCTTTCAAGGAAAGTCTGTTCACTCAGCGGCCATATTTGCAACGCCTACGGGCAGCTATTTTGGGCATCCAAGACCAAGTCCTATCTAAACAAATGGGGGAAATCCTAAAATGTTAATGTCAAATGACTTTAGCAATCAGCGATTTCTAAGTTTTTAAAACTTTTCTCAGTAATGAAAATAAAGCCCTAGGAGAACTGTTGTGTGTCTTTGATCAACA
Organism: Sinocyclocheilus grahami; assembly: GCF_001515645.1. Taxonomy (NCBI): domain Eukaryota; kingdom Metazoa; phylum Chordata; class Actinopteri; order Cypriniformes; family Cyprinidae; genus Sinocyclocheilus; species Sinocyclocheilus grahami. The sequence continues at coordinate 565,898 of NW_015505247.1, read as the reverse complement.
CACAGCGGTGTTTCATTAAAGGCACAATATGTACGTTTTTTTATTAAAATATCCAAAAACCACTAGAACAGTGTTATATATTTTGCTGACTTGTGTACTTGAAGAATGTTTAAATCCAGAGAAATAAGCAATTTTAACTAGTGACACGGACCGTGTCTATAGTATCATTGTGTCGCCTGCCAATGATGTCATAACTCCTCGATTTTGTTTTGTAGAAAACATGGAAACACCAAAGATGCTTTAATATGTTATGCGTTTTAATAAAGTCTGTTACATAGAGCTGCATGCAGAGAAAGCTGTTCTCTACACACTTTCCAATAAAGTTATGAGAGGATGATCATCTGGCAAAAACACAAACATGACAGCTGTACCAAAACACGTGAGACTTCATCTTAGCAAACTTGTCTCTAAACGGCCAATCTACTAACGATTCCCTCAAGGTGTGTGTATATTTACATACAAATTCATATAATATTTAGCTATCTTTTTTTCTTTTTAGTAATTCTTCATTTTGTGACCATAATAAGTATGTATGAAAATATTGACTTTTTCAAAAAAAATGTTGAACTAAGCATACTGTCATAATTTAGTTGCAACTGAGTAGCATCAAAGCCCCTTTCAAGGAAAGTCTGTTCACTCAGCGGCCATATTTGCAACGCCTACGGGCAGCTATTTTGGGCATCCAAGACCAAGTCCTATCTAAACAAATGGGGGAAATCCTAAAATGTTAATGTCAAATGACTTTAGCAATCAGCGATTTCTAAGTTTTTAAAACTTTTCTCAGTAATGAAAATAAAGCCCTAGGAGAACTGTTGTGTGTCTTTGATCAACACACAGCGGTGTTTCATTAAAGGCACAATATGTACGTTTTTTTATTAAATCCTAAAATGTTAATGTCAAATGACTTTAGCAATCAGCGATTTCTAAGTTTTTAAAACTTTTCTCAGTAATGAAAATAAAGCCCTAGGAGAACTGTTGTGTGTCTTTGATCAACACAGAGCGGTGTTTCATTAAAGGCACAATATGTACGTTTTTTTATTAAAATATCCAAAAACCACTAGAACAGTGTTATATATTTTGCTGACTTGTGTACTTGAAGAATGTTTAAATCCAGAGAAATAAGCAATTTTAACTAGTGACACGGACCGTGTCTATAGTATCATTGTGTCGCCTGCCAATGATGTCATAACTCCTCGATTTTGTTTTGTAGAAAACATGGAAACACCAAAGATGCTTTAATATGTTATGCGTTTTAATAGACAGGTGACGTCCGGACAGAGTAGCATTATAACAGAACTTTCAAACGCATCTAGTATGATAAAACAGCCCTGCTTTCCCCCCCCCCCCATACGCACGACCAGAAGGAGCGGAAACGGTCGACTGTGGCATAATAAAAACTCCACTGCTTTCGAGCCATGTGTCACGCTCGTTCAGCGGCCTCGTTTTCGCTTAGACGGCTTTCAGCCTCACCCTGCTTCATTCTATTACGTTAATAATAATAGACCGTGTTTAATAGACCGTGTTTAATAGACAGGTGACGTCCGGACAGAGTAGCATTATAACAGAACTTTCAAACGCATCTAGTATGATAAAACAGCCCTGCTTTTCCCCCCCCCCACATACGCACGACCGGAAGGAGTGGAAGCGGTCGACTGTGGCATAATAAATGCTCCGCTGCTTTCGAGCCAGGTGTCACGCTCGTCTCTCATTAGCAATTGCTTAAGCGGCCTTGTTTCGCTTCGACGGCTTTCAGCCTCACTCTGCTTCATACTACGATGTTAATAAATCTTTAATACATTAGCTCATCCATGAACATGAGTCCCGTCGGATTGCATCGGCTGTGGGGATGAAGACAACTCCCATGACTCCACACTCAGTCACGGCGTCATCAAACTACACCTTTGTTTCTTTGTTTGTTTTGAATACGCGCCCTCTCGCGGCGGAAACTTACATATTGTGCCTTCAATGAATCCACGTTTTTAAACAAATCGAGTGAATTAATGATTCAGTGAACCATTAATAAAGGCAGTCACTTGCTTAGTTTCTGAATGAATCAGCCATTTGAACGAATCGATTGAATGAATGAATAAGTCTCACTGACTTAAGACAGGTATTTGCCACCACCTACTGGCGCTTTTAGTTGTATATAGTTTTAAAATAATTTTCAATAATTTCACTATTTATTTGTATTTTTGTATGTTGAATTAAAATATTTCTATCTAAAGCTACTTATGTTTCAGCTACTTTTCTGTAATGTCTATTCAGGGTTTTTTCTAAATGAACACAATGATCACTATTATCTTTAATAATAACTTTATCTTTAATCGGCACATGATGTGCATGTTAATTAATGACTACTGTGCTATGCAGATAACTGTCTAGTTATTCATCATCACCAACATAATATTTGTACGTCAAGCACCTGGCATCAGGTAAAGACAGCAGAAAATTTGTGTTTAGGCTGTTTCTGGCTGACTTCTGCCCTTTGCCAATATGAACGTATTTAAACAACAGATAAGAGATGAGTTTATGTTCTTCTGATTCAAGGGAATAGTCTGCCAAACTACCTGCTATCCACTCAATCTAGACAAAGAAGTTTCATCACCTTTCTATTGGTATCCTTGCATGAACATCATGAGAATGTTATCATGTTTACAGGTGTTACTGGCAGTATGTTGTTATGACAATGTTAAAAAACTATTCTATCACTCTAGTCATAACATGTATGTACAGCTGTAGTCAAAATTTTACATACACTTTGCAATATCTGCTAAATGTTAATGTTAATTGTAATAACAAAATAAGAGGGATCATTCAAAATGCATGTTGATTTTTATTTAGCACTGACCTGAATAAGATATATAGTCCACATATATAGTCCACAAGAGAAAATAATAGTTACATTTATAAAAATGACCCTGCTAAAAAGTTTACATTCGCTTGATTCTTAATACTGTGTTGTTACCTGCATGACCCACAGCTGTTTGTTTTTTTTCTTTCTTTTGATAGTTATTCATTAGTGCCTTGTTTGTCCTGAACAGTTAAACTGCCCGCTATTCTTCAGAAAAGTCCTTCAGGTCCCACAAATTCTTTGGTTTTCCAGCATCTTTTGATTATTTGAATCCTTTCCAACAATGACTGTATGATTTTGAGATCCTTCTTTTCACACTGAGGACAACTGAGGGACTTATATGCAACTATTACAAAAGGTTCAAATGCTCACTGATGCTCCAGAAGGAAACACGATGTATTAAGAACCAGGGGTGTAAACTTTTGAACTGAATGAAGATATGTACATTTTTCTTGTTTTGCCTGCCCTTCAGAAGATACTTACATGTTTCCCAGAAGACAAAATACAAAATTCAATTTACCCTGATCTTCAAATTCAAAATGTGTTCACCTCCTGGCTCTTAATGCATCGTGTTTCCTTCTGGAGCGTCAGTGAGCATTTGAACCTTTTGTAATAGTTGCATGTAAGTCCCTCAGTTGTCCTCAGTGTGAAAAGATGGATCACAAAATCATACAGTCATTGTTGGAAAGGGTTCAAATACGCAACAGATACTGGAAAACCAAAGAATTTGTGGGACCTGAAGGATTTTTCTGAACAGTATGCAGTTTAACTGTTCAGGATCAACAATGGACACAGTAATACGAATCACAGTATTAAGAGTCAAGCATATGTAAACTTTTGAACGGGGTCATTTTTGTAAATTCAGCTAATATTTTCTCTTGTGGACTATATGTAAATGTCTTTTATGTGAAATATCTTGTTCAGTTCAGTACTGAATGAAAAATAGCATGCATTTTGTATGATCCCTCTTATTTTGATAAAATAATTAACATTTTGCAGATACTGCAAAGTGTATGTAAAATTTTGACCACAACAATGTACTTGTGGAAATTTATTACCTTAATCTTGTTTACTTTTATTCCAAGTTGCCTTAATTACTTACTTAATTTAATTATAAAAATGATAATCTGTGGTAATAATTCAACAGGCTGTCTATTGAGATGAACGTGGAACATTCCTTTAAATTGTGATTAAATTGTGTATATTAAAGGGATAGTTCAAAAATGAAAATCATTTACTTTCCCTCATGTTGTTCCAAACCTGTATGACTGACTTTCTTCTATAGAAGATTTTTTTTTAAATGTTGAAAACCAAACAGTATTGGTGACCATTGACTTCCATTGTATGAACATAAAACAAAACATAAAAGAAATTTGGAAACACTTTCTATGAAGACCAAGCTTATAATGAATTATAGCCCCATTTATACGTACTTATAAATAAAGTGTTATATAATATAATATAATATAATATATATATAATACATATATTATATAAGTGTCTATAAATATACAGACTCATTAAGACCTGTTATAGAACTGTTATAATTACGTTTATATTATTTTTGTAATTACTAATAAGGCATGCATTTTCTTCTTCGGTGTGCATGCTGATAATCCATTATACACTGGTTTATAAATTATCAAATATAAAACAGTTCCAGAAACACTTGTTTGTTGTAACAATTAGTTATTATGTCTTTAATGGCTAATGTTTGCATTAGAGGTAATGAATAGTAATTTTGATTTTTGAAATCGATATCTTCTCAGCCATATTTCTTATAGCAGTTTGGAATTAAACTTTAAAATATTGTTGCAGTGTTTTGCTAGTATTTAACATTTTTAAAAGTTTTTTCAACTGTTTGTACTAATGATTTCTGTTTTTTCTTCATTATTTTGTTACAGGAATTATTGTTCATTAGTTACATTTACAAGTAAACAACTTAAACTGATAATGAGCACATCTTCATGGTTTCTTAACATTTGCTTTTAGAAAATTGCATCCTATGTTTTCACTTTACTTAAAGGGGTCATATGATGCTTTTTTAAAGATCATTATTTTGTGTATTTGGTGTAACAGAATATGTTGACATGCTTTAATGTTCAAAAAACACATTATTTTTCAAATACTGTACATTATCGTAGGTCCTCTATGCCCCGCCTCTCTCAAACGCTTTTAATATATATATATAATATATATATTATATAAGTGTCTATAAATATATTTATACAGACTCATTAAGACCTATACTGCGTTATAAGAACAGTTATAATTACGTTTATATTATTTTTGTAATTACTAATAAGGCATGCATTTTCTTCTTCGGTGTGCATGCTGATAATCCATTATACACTGGTTTATAAATTATCAAATATAAAACAGTTCCAGAACACTTGTTTGTTGTAACAAGTAGTTATTATGTCTTTAATGGCTAATGTTTTCATTAGAGGTAATGAATAGTAATTTAGATTTTTGAAATCGATATCTTCTCAGCCATATTGCTTATAGCAGTTTGGAATTAAGCTTTAAAATATTGTTGCAGTGTTTTGCTAGTATGTAACATTTTTAAAAGTTTTTTCAACTGTTTGTACTAATGATTTCTGTTTTTTCTTCATTATTTTGTTACAGGAATTATTGTTCATTAGTTACATTTACAAGTAAACAACTTAAACTGATAATGAGCACATCTTCATGGTTTCTTAACATTTGCTTTTAGAAAATTGCATCCTATGTTTTCACTTTACTTAAAGGGGTATTTGCGTGCACATTTGGGCAGCATTATGCTAATATTCCCACATAGTGAGGTAGATATGTGGGGGTGTGTTAGAACGAGCCGTTTTAGGGGGGCGTGGCAGAGTCTTAACTTTGATAAAGAATATCTCTTTGGTTTTGAGACTTTAGTCTTTGCAACTTCAGGGATCTTATCTATGCACAATCAGCTTGAAACACTCCAAAGAGAAAGGAAAACTTGAAATCGCATCAAAATGACCCCTTTAAAGCCATTAATGATGCATTTATATAGGTTAGTAACTAATAGTAGTACTCACAATAAGCATTTATAAGAACTCAACACAGCTGTTAATAACAATATATTCACTTATTTGACAGAAATACGTCTGAATTACTAAAAAGTCATTGCAACTAATATATTAACATTATAGCAATGCAGGTTGCATCTTTATAAATACATTCATGGAACCACACGGCTGACTAATTAATCCTTATAAATCAGTTTATAATGGATTATGAACATTGAAAAATAAAATGCATGACTTAGGTAATTATAAAAATAATATAAATGCAACTATAACTGTTCTTATAATGCAGTATAGGTCTTAATGAGTCTTTATAAATATGTTTATAAAATTGTAATACTTATAAATAATTATAAATGGAGCTATAATTCACTATAAGCATGGTCTTCATAGAAAGTGTTACCAGAAATTTCTCTAAATCTCTTTTATGTTCCACAGAAGAAATAAAGTCATACCGTTTTGGAACAAAATGAAGATAAGTAAATGATGACAGAATTACTCACATTTTTTTCCGTCCATTTCATATCTTTAAGTATACTGTAGGCTATTTTCAAATGGTGACAATTATACCTTCTTTTTTCTTTGAGAGAGAGAAAGAGACAGAGAGAGGGGGAGAGAAAGAGAGAGAGAGACGTTGGTATAACCATACTATTTTCGGCTTTACCTTGAAAAGCTCAGTGAAACTGACAAATGTCTTTTTGTTTTGCTTACCATGCACGCCATAAAGCCAGCAGAAACAGGTAGATTAGAAATCCATGCGAATGACCCCATCGCAGAGCCATTGTTGAGTTATTCCCTGCCGAAGAAGTTATTTCAGTCTTCAAGTTCGTCTTAAAAATGATTTATATAAGAATGAATCAAGGCAAAACTTCCAGTGCCATATTTCTGCTTGTAAGCGTTTTGCGTTTGTGCGCACGTATCGATCAATCAATGAGCTGGAGCCAGACAGCGAGCATTTGTTTCAAAAGTTTTACATTTTGAAACTGTTGCAATTATAACAGCCAGACTTACAGTGCTTTTACATTTTAAATGAGATCAATTAAAACTGTTCAACCAGAAGATGTGTGAAACTATCGCGGTCTCTTCGTTTAAGTTTCGATGTTAACCATTTTCACAGCCTCAGAAAACGAATCGATAATTAATGTGAAAAAATTACCTTCGATTCACCAAAGCGCAGCTCATTTGAGACAAAGAAATAAGAAAAGTTGCGCCCCTCAGCCTCGCGCTTCCAGAGGCGTCTCATCCGTAGATCGACGGAAACCCCCAGGGCGTCTGCATATAGACTGGCACGTTGAGAGCACTGATTAGTGAGATATGCCTTCTTCTATGAATCTTTAGGGAAACAAACCAGGGGCGACTCCTGCTCGCCAAGACACACAATCCGTCTATATATCCTGAGCTGCTCATTTGTGGGCTGAAGCGGCTTGTTTCAAATCCATAGGCGTGAGCCCGGAGAGCATCAAGTAGCCAAAATACGCAAGAGGGGACACCGGGTCCTAGAGCGAGCACAGCTCAGCATTTCTCATCCTCATGTCGTTCCAAAACTATATGACTTTGTTTCTTCTGTGGAAAATGAAAGAATTTGAAAAATGTCTCAGTATTTATTTTGCCCATCCAAAGGAAGTCATTGGTCACCAAAATGGTTGCCTACAGTATATTTTTCAAAATATGTTTTACTCAAACTTCAGCATAGTAGCCTATTTCTTAGATGTTCAAACGTTAGCTGTCTGTAAGCACACCAAGGCTGCATTTATTTGATTACAAATACAGAAATGTTGTGAAATTTTATTACATTTTAAAATAATTGTTTTCTATTTTAATATATTTTAAAATATTCCTGTGATGGCAAAGCTGAATTTTTAGCAGACATCACTCCAGTCTTCAGTGTCAGATCCTTCAGAAATCACTCTAATATGCTGATTTGGTGCTCAAGACACATTTCAACATTATCAGTGTTGAAAACAGTTGTGCTGCTTTATTTTACTGATTTATTAATTAATTTATTTATTTATTTGTGGAAACCGAAAATTCGGAATTCTTTGATGAACAGAAAGGTCAAAAGAACAGCATTTATTTGTAATAAAAATATTTTTTAACATGATAAATGTCTGTCATAAACTGTCACTTTTGGTCAGTTTAATGTGTCCTTGCTGAATATTTGAAGTGTGAAAGAGGGTCACATCTCTATCATGTATCATGTATCATGTATCATGTCTCAATTCAACATAATCCCCGTTAATTACTTCACTTCGGAAGATAAGGATCTTGCGTCCATCATTTAGTCTTTGTCAGATTATCATGTAAAAAACGTGCTGTCAAAGCGGTTTACAATGTAGACTGGTCTGGTGCAGGACCAAATTAGCATTTCTTATATGAAAACCAACAAGCAGGCAACTCCTAAATTATACGTTAAAGGTATTAAAAACTTTTTAAAGGTATTTTACTTGTTTGTTTACACACATGAACAGCTTTATTTAGCATTTAATTGTCTGTTGCCGTGGATAATAGGCTACTCCAGGAAATAACTATTTCAAGCGTAGCTATATTGTTGACATTTGTTGACATTTTCTGGCCTATAAAATGTATGGCCAGAGATCCAGACAAGCTCTGCGCGCAGAATGTACAGAAAGCTAAAACACTGACAGGGAACATAATCAATGTGTCAGTACCCAAGCGGCTAAAATGCATATATACAGCATAAACATTGTATGTGTCTGCAGATAGCACACATACGTATACATTCAGCTCACACACACGTATACATTGTGTCAAAGTCTTTCTAGAAAACAAGATACTTTGTTACAGAAAAACACTGGTTACTAAGAGAAAGATATCATGTTTCCCCCCCCCCCCCTGCCCTATTGACTCCAGCTCATATATGATCATTTTCCTATAGTTCTCAAAACTATCCTCTGTCTCCAGGGCCCTCATTTATAAAATACTGCGTAGAAAGAATCCTAAATTTGATTTTACGATAATTTCTCAAAGTGCGTACGTGGGATTCATAGAACTCTCTTTTAGATGTGAAATCTATAAATTGCAATGATCTTGAAATTGTGCGCAGCTGAACAGTTTCAGATATCCGCCCTGTAAACAATGTCTAATTAATGTCCTAGACGTATAGAAGAGCACCTGACAATGTCCAAATCTTTGACAAGCGGCAAGAATGGCTTATATTTCCAAAAACCTGCAGCACTCGGGCAAATAAAAGTGCGCTCGTCTGCTCAGACCCTAACGTGGCGCTCAGCTCTTTGCCAAGTCAAAGACCGTTTTTATAAATATGAACGTTGCCGTGGATTGTTGCGTACGCACACTCTACGATCAAATCTGTGCGCACGCACGTTTTATAAACGAGGCCCCTGGAGTTGCCAGTTTAGGATGGATGCGTCAACAGGTTACCTGTGTGGTGGTGCTGTGACACAGTAGTCTATTGAAATTCAGTACTGTGCTCTTGGGTTTTAAGGCTTTCTTAGATGATTTTTTTTAGTCATGCACTTGATCATTATTATTGACAAGTGCATAAAATCAAGCATACAGCCAGACAATCCCCTTTGACAAATGTAAGTAGAATGTGGTGTACCAAAGAGCTCAGTGATGTTCAAGATGCACTATCCTAGGATGCCAAAGAAAGATGGCCTGCACAAAGCCCAGATCTGAGCCTTACTGAACACCTCTGGGACAAATTCAAATGCTGACAGGGAGTGAGACTGATGCTCATGTCTGAATGGGAGCTAATCTGCACAGCCATGCTACAACATCTTCCTAGAAGAGTTGAAACTGTTAATGAACCAATAGGAGGATCAACTATAGTTGGCCATGTAGTGTATGGGTAAAATAATGTACAATTTTAAATATATACTAAAATGTTAATGCAGAAAGCATAAAGCATCTGTAATTCTTCTAGTACATTTGAACAAATTAGCCATAGTGCTATGGTTACAACAATGAAAATATAATTTTGCTTCTAGATCTTAATTATGTTTGATTCAGTGCAACTCATTGTCTACACCGTTTTTTAATATTCTTTATTCCTCAGTCTGAATTTATTTTATGTTTTTTTAAATTGTGCAACTATTTCCAAGTTATTAGTTAGTAGCGTACCCTAGTGCAACCACTGCTTTATTACAATGATGCAAGCTGTCTCTCCTAGGGCTCAAGCCTTCAGCATTACCGCCACCATCTGGATCATATCGGAAGTATTTTTTCTGGTAAGCAGAGTACATGATTTGTGATATGTACAAAGTGCCAGACCTGCTGGTTTATCATCTTGAAAAAGCGCCTAAATTGACTTTTTTTTATCAACAGGCAGTGAATTTTTAATTAAAAACCTGCCAATGAAAGGGACATGAAAACGGATGAAAACTGACACTGACCTTGCCGTGAACCCTTTAGCTTGTTATAGTGTGAATCCTCCAGTGATCCCTGGACTGGCGTCCCTGACTCTGCAACACAACAGCCTACTGAAAGCCAATGAGGAGAAACAGCAGGTAAATGATGAGAATGGTATTTTTCACTCACTTACAGGGAGCTGTTGTATTTGCAGTCTGTGGTTTTCACAGTATGAGAGCCACTTCTCAGTAAGGCGTGAAGGACGCACGCTGTGAGGAGTAGGAGGTGAATGTGACTCAGTATTGATTCTTTGTTCTTGTTTGGGTTGATGTGATGTCTACGTGTGTGTACATGCGTTCAGTTGGTGTGGCTGCTCATTCAAGGTTTATTTTTTTGGTGTGACTAAGTACACCACAACTAATTCACTTTTCACACATACTGGGTATATCTTGAGGCATCAGATGTATCGGACAGTCCTGCACAGTGAGTGCCAGTGGTACAAAAAGCTATAGGTGGAGACGTTTCTAGTTTGGCAATCTAAATATTGGATGTCTACGTGTGTGTACATGCGTTCAGTTGGTGTGGCTGCTCATTCAAGGTTTATTTTTTTGGTGTGACTAAGTACACCACAACTAATTCAGATTGAATTAGAGTCACACTTTTCACACATACTGGGTATATCTTGAGGCATCAGATGTATCGGACAGTCCTGCACAGTGAGTGCAAGTGGTACAAAAAGCTATAGGTGGAGACGTTTCTAGTTTGGCAATCTAAATATTGCTGAAACTGGAGAGTTAAGGCCCATTCACAATAAGAATGATAACTATAAAAATAACCATAATGATAACTATATTATCATCCAAACCAGTGGCCAATAACATTCTGTTTATTATAAGCATGCTGCAGTTTTGTCTTCTGCTGCTTTAAATGCTCAAGTACTTTAAAACAGAATGGATTCTGGTTGACTGTCAATAATTGTATCGTTCATTAGCTGGAAAAAAAAATTCTGAAAGCAATTCCAACAATATGGCCTCTGCTATTCTTTTACATTTAGAATCATTTTTAGAAATATATCTTTATCATTATAGTTATCCTCCTTGGTGTGAAAGGGCCTTTACACAGGTCTTCTTGTAATTTTGTGCCCTTTTAGTGAGATTTTGAAACAGAAGTAGTGATATCTCTTCTTTTGTATTGTGACATGCTGAAAGTGATTATCGAAGGAAAACAGGTTACTCTAAGGCAGTGGTTCTCAACCAGTTTTGCTTCAAAAAGATTTGCACTCAAGTGGTGATGCTACAAAGCACCAAAAAAATCATACAAAAGTATGTATTTAAAATCACTGAGATGAGTATAATGAATTGTAAAGAATATACATTATTAACATGGCTTAATGGAAATTAGTAATGGAAATTAGTAACAAAGCTTCAATGAATTCTCGCAATGAATTCTGGCATCATTCTGTCAGCACTCTGAATCATTCTGTGTCCTTACTTTTAAATCTGCATTGCTTCGAGATCTTGGGCATTTCTGAATATTTTGTAGCGAGATCAAACTGAGTTCCTGTTCTGCACTGTTCACTCCAGTGCCCTCTTGCACAGATCCTTCTGCTGTTCCAAGACCTAATTCCCATCCGGCCTGAACTTTGTGCACTTTAAAGATCCCAAAAACCTACGTTCCTATACCTCAGGGGTGTCCAAACGTTTTTTAAAGGGGGCCAGATTCGATGATGTAAACACACCAGGGGGCCGGATGCTTCATATATATATATATATATATGAATTGTAAATTATGCTTGGCGGGCCACATATTGCCTACTGCATTTTCAATAGACAAGCTGTGGTCCGTTTGAAATTCATCCACGGGCCGTATTTGGCCCGCAGGTCAGACTTTTTGGACACCCCTGCTAGTTATTATATTTATTATTTATTATATATTTTACTTTTTGAAGGCACTTTACAAAGCCTATTCTCTATTTTACACCATGGCTGAGCATCCAGGCATAATGCTTAATGTCCAGAGGGGATGAAAATACAGCAGCCTGCCATCGTGCCTCAAACTCTTTGCTCCAATAAACAATAAATCTTATTCCTGAAGGCCAAGACATGCAGTTTAGTTCCTGACAGGCAAAGGAGATGATTTGACAGCAGTGTAGTTATTTATATTGTAATTTAGCAGACACTTTCGACTGGAAATCTACCTGCTACAGAGAATTTCTCCCTGTTGTATCATATGTCAACCCGATCTCATGAGAAAAGGCGACTATTTTAGAAGTTGGCGATTTCAATTATGATTTTAGGGGCATGAAGGTCTATCCCTAAAACTAACCCTCAGTGGGGCATAAGCAGATCATAGGAAAACGTATAAATGAGATCATACAAAGCCATAAATTCTCCAATTTATCAAAGATGACAGATGATGTTGAATGTTTTCATGATATCTTGTTTTTCCGATTCCAAATCAGTACACAATTTCACATTATATTATTAAGAAGGTGTTTGAAACCAACAACCAATGCTAGAGAAAACAGGTTTGTGTGCAAATGTACTTTTGGTCTAGTTTTGGTTTCAGTTCATAATAGATGATGGCTGAAAATATTCTCTAATAATTAGTTTGACTTTGCTGTTTGAATGGAATATCGCTACTACAGGTATGTGTAGCAGTGTTTCAAACGCACAGTTGGCTGTTTTTTCCTCGCATGAGTGGTCACGCGCCCTTTCTGTCGTTGCACATGAATTATTCCCACAGTCTCCGGATAGGCTATTAATGCGTTTTTTCGCGGTGCCCGCTGTCTTAATGCGTTTTCCCAGTTTCTAACAAATAATTCACTCTGTCTCGGGCGCGTGATGCACTGCAAAATTGAAAGATGGCGCGAAAGAGCTCTTGAGTCGGCGCGGCGCGTTCAGGTGCACACACCTCCAGCAAAAACTACGCACTCAGCTCTGTCTGGTGTCTGCTTCAGCCCGAGTCATTTTAGGTGCACGGAAGGGATAACGCTAGGCGCATAATCTCAACAGTACGTTCAGCTCCTCTGTATTTCCAAGGAAGACACGCAAAGGACTGCCATGAGCCGTCGTGTCTAGTGACCCGCTGGCGATGGGAACTGACCGGCATACTGATACGCTCCGCCAGCAGCGTCAGCATCCGGGATCGAGACAGACGCAAGAACACCTCGCCGCGCCACTTTGGTTTTCGTTAGAGTTGCTCATTTCTTTGCGTTTGTAGTATTTTGATGTTGGTCTTGTCGTCGCGCATGCGTTGCTGTGTAGTTGTAATTGCTGGAGCGCTTCTTCAGACTGAGTTTGGGCTACTGCTTCTCGGTCGATGATGAGAGGGATGCTGGTCGCTCGGGATCACTGGCGCGCGGGGATCTTGTGTCTCCTAGTGCTCGTGGCTTTGACGGTCGGTCGCAGCCCGCCAGCTCACAGGTAAAGCATAATGTGCTTGTGTGTTATCAGTCTGCCTGCATTCCTTGCGGAGCCATGTTAAACTAGCTTAAGATGGTTTGCTGGGCTTAGCTGGTCTCCCTGGTTTTAGAGAGGTTTTGGGCAATTTTCAGACGCTCAGGCTGAAAGCCAGATGAGCAGGAGATTGGCAAGGCTGAGGAACTAGACCAGCTTGGCCAGTTAAATCCAGCTTGGCTCTTCTACAAGTCCAGATTTTAAGATTAAGCTGGTTTCTTTCAGCACGATTGGGTCACAGTTTCTTAAATATCACACAATTCTTCCACAGTGTAAATGAACCAAGCAACATGTCATATGTCAAAGTCACCGTGGATAAACTACTCAAAGGCTACGACATCCGTCTCAGGCCTGACTTTGGAGGTAAAGGCGTTATATTGATTTAAAACACTTTTCCCTTCTCAATGATGGATGTGACCATTTTGATGGATCATTGACTGTCATCAGGCCATGTCGGAGAGATTGTGGTGTCTGTTTGCTTTGCAGGTCCTCCGGTTGATGTCGTTATGAGTATCGACATCTCCAGTATCGACATGGTGTCAGAAGTGAACATGGTGAGTCTACAAGCTACTCTGGTTGTTTAATAGATGGTGGGCTATTAAGGAAGGGGACATCTCTGTCAGCACAACCTATTAAAGGGTTAGTTCACCCCAAAATGTAAATTCTGTCATTAATTACTCACCCTCATGTCGTTCCAAACCCGTAAGACCTTCGTTCATCTTCGGAACACAAATTAAGATATTTTTGATGAAATGTGAGAGCTCTCAGACCCTGCAACGCAACTGTAATATTCCCAGGTCCAGAAACGTAGTAAGGACATCGGTAAAACAGTCCATGTGACATCAGTGGCTCAACTTCAGTTTTGCGAAGCTACAGGGAATACTTTTTGAGTGCAAAGAAAACAAAAATAACATAATTTATTTCACAGTCTTCTCCCCCGTGTTACGTCTTCCGCCATTTTGGAGAGTACCCAAGAGCGTAATCGACGTAATCAGCATTGTTTACGTTCGGGGGAGAAAGCGCGCGCATGAACATAATCTGCGTAATCAGCGTTGTTTACGCTTAGGGGAAAGCGTGCGTATGCATTGTGATACTCTTTAAAATGGCGGAAGACGTAACTAAGTGTTTTTTTTCTTTGGGTGAACTAACCCTTAAAGGCTACAGTGATGAGATTCGTGAGAAAGTGGGAGATTCGAGTCTGCTGTTGTAGTCCACTTAGGAAAAAGCTACAGGCTACTGTTTTCTCTCCTGCTAACATGCACACAAGCACAGCTAACTGTAAGATTAGACATTGTGTTCATTTTGCATTATGATTGTTTTGGCATTGGAACTGAACTGACATAAGCCTTTACTCTGACTTGGCAAAGAAGGACAAAATTAGCAATTGTGTGAAGAACATGCACACAAAACCCCACACCCACAGGTTGGAGTAGGTTGAAGTAATGGATGCTAAAACACAACAGTGATTTTAAAGGGTTAGTTCACCCAAAAATAAAAATTAGTCCATAAATTACTCACCATCAATTCATCTTAGGTGTATATGACTTTTTTCTTTCAGACGAATCCAGTCGGAGTTATATAAACAATTGTCTTTGATCTTTCAAGCTGTTTCATGGCACTCAGCGGGTGTTGCATGCATCAGTCCAAAAGAATTTAAATAAAAAGCCCATCCATAAAAAAGTGTCTCACACGGCTCCGGGGGGTGAACAAAGGCCTTCTGTAGTGAATCGATGTGTTTTTGTAAGAAAAATATATATATTCAAAACGTAATAATCACTTTAATGTAGCTTGCACCAACAGTTGTACACGGAAGCAGCTATGTCACCCTGAAATAGAAGTAAAGGTGATTTTTATGAAGATGATCATGATGGTCAATGGATTATAGGATGTGTAATTAGCTTAAGTTTATTGGCCTGTGTCCAATGAGTATACTGTACTATAGAGCAACCTTTTTGACTTCTTTGGGTTCCCCCCATTGTCCAACATATTATTATAAACCTTTTATTTTAACAGAAACTAAGGGCCAGATTTACTAAACAGAGCAAATTAGTGTGAGAAATCCCATAAAAACACAAATGGGAGTGGAAAATGTTGCTGGTGATCTACTGACAATGCGCAAATTAAAGAACATAGATGCAGTCATAATGACTAACCCAATCTACCAAGAGCAATGCAAATTACTGTAGGGTCACAAACAAGCAGAGCCGATGATAATCAGGTGCGGGTAATCTACTGACAACACAAAATGGGTTAAGATATTCTTGGGGGTGCAAATACCAGTAAAACTGACGACCGCAAATCTTTGTAAACCAACTTGCATAATTCTTTTAAATACTCTCCTCCCATACATTTTGTGTCTGAAAGGGAAACTCCTACAAATGCATAGGCAATAAGGTCAGCCGCAAAAGGTGTCCACACCTTTTCATCGCTATTGATTCACTGCGTGTCTTTAGTAAATCCTGTCTTTAGTTTTTTAACGTCAAAATGCAGTGAGAATGCTGTTAGTAAATCTGACCCTGGTGTGTTGTTATAAATAATTAACCACAATTATTTTTTTCGTATGATTCAATAAGATTAAAGATTCTGCTATGGTATGCTCTTCAAATTAAAAAAAAATTGAGGGAAAAAAGAAATACGATGTCAATGTACATATTGTTTTTTTATGTTTTTTTTTAAGAATACATTTTTAATATAATGTAATTAATCCTGTGACCTCTTTGGAAGTGTGCTGAAGGCCCCCGATGGGCCCCGATCCCCTGTTTGAGAACCACTGCTATAGAGGACACGCAAGTTCTCTTTTGTCCCCCCGATGATGGCCTTGAATTGGAGATTAATGCCAATCATTTTCTTTTCAAAGTGATAAAATAGTAGTAAAAATAACAGTAAAATGTGTTTTGAAATAAACTTCAGGTGTAGCCTTATCCATTTCCACTCTGAAGGCTGATGCACTCTGGGGGATGTCTAGGATACTTCAGGTCTAAGGTTGAGGTTGTCACTTTTGTTACGACAAGATGTCATTTTGGCCATGCTGGAAAAAGCTTTTTTTGTGAATTATGGATAGTGGGCCTGAACAAAAGTAATTTCTGTGGTGGTTTGCCATACATTAAATATTTTATTAAGTGGGAGGCCTTTCAGGGAGGATACATGGTGGTGGGAGTTAGTGAGGCGCAGCAGAGAGATACTTAGTGTTTCACTGTTTCCAGAAATTCTGTTTCTCTAGAAATATACTTTTAAATAAAATCTAAAATGATCAGATTAAATGTATGTATGCATACCACCTGGAGCAGTTTACGTCAGTTTCATCTCTTGTGGCAAAGTCAGGGTACAAGAAACCATCACAAAAGTTATTGTGGCGTTTGAAATGAATGATGCATTATGAGTTATAATGTAGAGTTGATTACATTCACCGTTGAAAGAACAGAAGGAATCAAAGCTAACTTAAAGTGTCCTTATGCACCATTTTGAAGTTCCGTATCTCATCAGCTTCTCATTATTGCTTTTTATTCAGGTCAATGGTGAATTTCACAAGAATTAATTTAGATTTGTTTGAATGTAATGTGAACAAAAGTCAAGTTTGGTGAGGTAGTTGCTGTCATTTTTGTATCTGCAGGAACTAGCATTAAGGTGTAGCTTTCATCAAGATCTGTTGTGATTTTTAGGGAGGTAGGCTGAAAAAATGTGATAAAAAATATGATTCGACATCTAAATGGTTTTTAATCAAGTCATTAATATTGTTTAAAATCACTGGATCAACATAAATACATGATGTTACACCTAATAATTTTAAAGGTTTGATCAGGTAGCAATAGAAATTGCAGATTAACACTACAGTGTACCATACCAATTTTTAATTTACCATATCGATTAATTTACTCAGTCAACTTACCGATTATTGATTGAAATTGAATATATTGCCAGATATTGGAAATTTAATAACTTGATTTTTACATTTACATACATCTAGATTAATGCTCACATCTGTGGAAACACTAATAATTTAATAAAACTATTTTTCTTTCTGAATATTATAATGTGACGCCTGAATTTACTTGTAGCATTTTAAACTCTTATTTCTAGTTTGTTTTTAATTGTAAGGACATAAGCATAGAAATGTAATAACAGTGATTATTAAACAGTGGTCCATTAAATGAAAATAATTATCAGCTTATTGCTATCAGCCAGAATTTTAATATCAGTGCATCCCAAGTGCTTTTATAAAATCAGATATTGAACTGTATTTGCCTCCCTGCAAATGTTCTCATGCCATTTCTCCTGCTTGCTTGCTTGAAATGAAAACACAGATACACTCTGACATGATTTTCATAACATTTCATGATTAAAGCGTCAGATATTGACAGATGTGTTTTCTGTTTCTTTGCTTTTTATTGCACAGAAAATCACAGGTTCAGAGAGCACTGCAAACCTTATCACAAGAACAGAAAGGTGATTTGGCAGAGAAGTGAGAAAAAGCAGAATTTAAATAGCCAATTTAGAAATGGCGTTAAACTAAAAGATAATCTGCTGCAGCTCCCCTAACAGCTGCAGAAGGTCAGCTGTTCTCAGTGCTGTCACATAGCCAGCTCTTGTACACTCCTGCATTGATTGTTAATGTACGCTGCTGGTTACCTCAGTTGCCCTCACTCACCACATCGTGACTGCAGTGTGAGGATACATGTTAAGTTTGCAGTAAAAGATGCTCGATGTGAGAAGTGGACTCTTGGCTGCAGTGTGATGCTGGTGTTTTTTTTTATTAACAACTGGTGTGGACTTAAGCAAAATAGACTTTTTACTTTTACTTTCTCAGTTCACATTCTATGTCCTATTGTAAATGATTGATCAGTGCATTATGTTCAAAACAAAAAATGAGTCTTTATAATAACAAATATAATAGTATCATCTTTCCTTTACATCACTTAGGCCATGCAACCTTATGCTCAGCTAACAAAAATATGTTCTAAGAACATTTTTGCTATGGTTTCAGAACATTAAAGACCAGATATTGAAACCAGATAACTCTGAGCAAACTTTCCATTAACGTTACTGGAAGAACAGCTGGGTGGATAATGTTAACCAATATTCAAATGGCTTGTTAAGCAATTGGATATAACCAAATAACCTGATTTACTTGCATTTGGTCTAACTTCATTCTGGTTAGGGCTGTGTCTATGCAATCATATATCAATATGCATTTCTTTTTCTCATGATATTTTACTTATATTGAAGTCCTGAAATGATTCATATCAATTCCTAAAAATGATATGAAATGAAAAATGAAAACACTATTTCATTCTTAATCTCTACTTAAGACTTTCATGTTTAATTCAGTGTGCTCTTTGCCATTTCTTTGTATTTGTTTGTGAAATTTACTAGCATTTTCTGAGTGAAAATTGTTTCTAAACCAAATTTTTTCCCCAGTATACCATTCAATTAATAAAAAAGCAATCGTCTAAATAAAGAGCATCTGAATTGCCATTAACTTTAATGCTGCAGCAACCTGCACCAAACCAAAGAAGATTGTTTTCCAGTGATTTTTTTCCAGCTGTCCTCAGTCTCATAGTTTCTTTTTTCTTTCTTTCTTCAATTTTTGTTCTTTTATTCTCTACTTTTAATCCTGTTGTGTTCCTCTCAAGTGAGTATCTCTCTCAGCCTCTATTCTTCTGTGATGTCTTCAGTGTGATGAGCACAGAGAAATGAGTTCATTTTAGAATGTACTGTCAGATAAGGCTGTGATACTGTAAGTATGGCCTACATTGTGTGTATACATGTATGATGTTGCGTTTCCTTTAGCATTTGTGTTTGTTTGTGTGTCTGTCAGGGTGCTCTGTGACGAAGTTGAGGTGCTGGAGTGTTGATTTTAAGCGGTTGTCAGGGGCAACAGCTGCTTCTAATAATAGAAGCTGAAGGAAGCATTTGTCCTAAGCGAACCTGAGGCACACCCATCCTCTCTCTCTTTCACATTTCTCTGGCTTTCTGTCTTCTGCCGCACTCACATAAATGCACTCATGTTGTCATCTTCATGGGACTGCACCCTTCCCGTCTAAAGAGCAGTTACATGTTTTATTTATAAATGAAGGTTGATATTATGAGAAAGATAATTTCATTGATCTTTTGATGTAAAATTATTAAAAACTATGAAAAAACTTACTGTACTCAAAACTTTTGCAATCCAAACCAGATATTAAGACCATGTGTGTAATGATTTCACAATTAATAAATATTTATGTGAGAAATATTTTATGAACTGTTTACACAGAAATATAGAATAATAATAACAGTAATTATAGTAATACATTTATTAAACATAATTTTATTTTAAACACACTGCTGTTCAGAAGTTTGTGGTCAATAAGATTTTTTAAAGAAATTATACTGTTATTCAGCAAGGATGCATTAAATTGATCGAAAGTGACAGTAAAGTCATTTACATATAAAGATTTCTATTTCAAATAAATGGTGTGCTTTTGAACTTTCTATTTATCAAAGAATACTGAACAAAAATCATAATGAAGGATCATCTTTCTGAAGGATCATGTGACACTGAAGACTGGAGTAATGATGCTGAAAATGTAGCTTTGCATCACAGGAATAAATTACATTTACATCATTTAATAAAATATGTTAAAATATAAACGTTTTAAATTGTAATAATATTAATGATGTTACTGTTTGTGCTGTATTTGTGATCAAATAAATGCATGGTGAACATAAGAAACGTCTTTCAAAAACATTAAAATATCTTACCAACCCCAATGGTAATGTATGTCAAAAGTATTATTTAGTGAGGTGATAAGGAGAAAGTATGATAGATACTATTATTCTTAATGCCAAATGTGGGCAAAACTGCATGTATCATCCATCCCTCCTGAAGGATCCCAAAGTTCTTGTCGCTTGTTATTTTGAACAAGATCTCAGTCATCTTAGTAGCATTTCTTAAATTCAGTTTAAGGGTCATGGATACATGCAGTACATTGTCTCAGAATAAAAAATGTTTTTAGGACATCCCCCCTCCCCCCAAAGGCATGTTATAAAGTGATTGCATAGGCATTTTAAAATCTGCAAACTGTGCTGGATGTGTGCTCTGTGAGAAGATTCTTAACAGAGACTTTGCAGTACATATGAGTATGGAGGAGCATTAGTGCTGGGACAGGACCTACCTGCACGCCTGTAGGGAAACTGAATCATCTGGAGTGCTTTTAGTACGTCACACATATGGAGATTACTAATTCATCAAAATTATTTTCATTTTTTATATGTTTAATGAAAAATGTTGCGTAGTCCCTGGGTTAATATTGATAGGATCAAATTTTACTGCATTGCAGCAAACAATGTCTTGTGCTAAACATAGGAATATGACTGTTACTACCCTAAAACACACAAACGTATGTCCAGATCTATTGCACAAATGCTTGTAAAAAAGGAAAATGACAGAAATTAAATTGCTTAAAAACATTTATTCAGTATAATGTATTCTCAATATTTTATAGCCACAACAGTTCAGATAGTCTCTTTAATTTGTTGTGTTATATTTTTATTTGTATCTTAAACTGTAAGGCAATAAATTGCACATGGCATTCAGTGCCGATTTCATTCTTTTCAGTTGGACCTAGAATTGTGGGAGATGAAACTGTCCTGTTTCGATCACAGTGTTGGTTTTCAAAGCTGCATAATGTTGATTCTGGCCTGCATTAGCTTCATAAGTTTTATCTGCCAATCAGTCTAAAATGTGACTTAAAACAGACACAGACAGATGCTGTGATTGTTTTATGGGGGTTTGTGAGTGTCTGTGAGAGACGGGGAGAATCCACTCTGTCTGTTTAACCTTCACTCTCATTTATCATGTTGGTTTAATGGGATCTCAACTTAATTTGTTTCACCACTTATTCAGCTGAGAAACGTGGCGACTGGGGGATGAGCAGAAAGCCTCTGTGCAAATGTGACTGCGTTTTTCAGTCTAACCTTAGACTTTACAGTTAGTCCCAGCACATTTGGGATCTTAAGAGACTCTTTCCTTTACACAGCAAACCTAAATGAAGTGCACAGTCATGTAAGTGGCAATTGCTGAGAGCAGAGCAGTGTTTGAAATATGGATGTACTGTTTGGATGGGATTTCATTTGGTTTCATTTAAGTTGGTGATTTAACAGACTTGATGAACTTGACCTCAAAGCAATGATGAATGCAGCTTTATTTATATTATTGTGGAGTATGAAGCACCAGGGCCACACAGTTGTTATAATTGTGCTGTTTTGTCTTGCAAAGGAGAGCTTGCCATCTTGAATGATGCTTTGTGATTTTACACATCTGCAGGCGGTGGCTGTATGACCTTCAGCTGAGAAAAACAGGGTTAGTGAGGTCTTGGCTAAGGGGAAGGGAAGCTTAGCCTCGAGGTGGTTGACATCCACTTAGATATGTCAGAGAAGGATGCAGATGTTCTCCCTGAGATTACAAATGCAGACAGAAAAGGGGAAAGAGATGGACAGCAGTGATCCATTTTAGTTTGTGACATATTTACTTTAAGTGTTAGTGGGGTCGTGTGTTTGCATATGCTAATAAGCATTCACGTTTTAACTGTTAAAACCACCGGAAACCCGTTCAAGTTTAATTTAGAATTTTTATTTTTATACTTTGCACATTTTTGACTTTGAAGTAACACTTAAGTCATTGTTAAGCTTTTATCAGAACAAATGTCACTTTTTGGGATGTTTTGAAGTGATTTTTGGTATTAAGGTGATTTGTAGTGGATGTATGAAGTCAGTTCTCTTCAAGTTAACTATGGACATGATGGGGTCATGAATTCTG
The DNA here is from genome assembly GCF_001515645.1 of Sinocyclocheilus grahami. Classification (NCBI taxonomy): domain Eukaryota; kingdom Metazoa; phylum Chordata; class Actinopteri; order Cypriniformes; family Cyprinidae; genus Sinocyclocheilus; species Sinocyclocheilus grahami. The sequence goes on along the minus strand of NW_015505247.1, from coordinate 543,428 downwards.
AGCACATGAATGACTGAGCGAAGTCATATTTATGAGTGGGAAACTGGAATTGTTACTTTGAAAGGGACATGTTTATTTGAAACATTACCGAAAACACATATCTATATGGATATATACTGTAATTAACACTCAATATATCTATAATATAGATCACTGAGCAGGAAGCAAGTATGCATTGAATTATAATGAATGATTTTGCAAGTTATTTTTATTTATATGCTGTATTTCAGTCATTAAGTGGTAGAAATAAATAATTTTCATAATTTTGTATTCAGACGTACAGTTTGGTTTGTTGTTCACAATATACATCTTTTGTTTTGTTGTTTCCGACTTGAACACATGATTTCTTGTATAATGAATGCCACACTTGGAGGTCCGAGTTTTCCATGTACCCTTAAAGGCAGTGATGCACTTGACAACCAAAAAGAGTCTGAATACTTTTTGTCTTCATTTTGAACTGAAAATGTTTTCTTTAACATATTTTGTTTGAAATATGTGCATATGCTGCCTTTCTTTACGATAAAAGCCACTTGTTTTCTAATGCAGTGACAATCTGGCATCAATGTGGCTGAGGTGTGGAATGGAAGAAATGATCAGATTTTGTGTGTGTTTTTCAGGACTATACCATCACCATGTATTTCCAGCAGTCTTGGCGTGATAAGCGCCTGTCCTACACAGGGATTCCCCTCAATCTTACTTTGGATAACCGAGTGGCTGATCAACTATGGGTGCCTGATACTTACTTTATTAATGACAAGAAATCTTTTGTCCACGGGGTCACAGTGAAGAACCGCATGATTCGTCTGCATCCTGATGGGAATGTGCTCTATGGCCTCAGGTCAGTGAGTTTGTGTTTGTGCATCTTTTTAAAAATATATTTTTTGTGTCACTTCTTCTCTCTCTCTCATGCATTAGATTAATGTTTGATTGTTTTGTGAGTGTGCATCTTTACATTTATCTCTGTCTGCATGTGTATGCTGTATTTTTGGCTGACCCTATTCTCTTGGCTCTCCTGATGGTGCTTTTTTAGAATTGAAAGCCCAGTGAGAGATGTGTATCCTGTCTCAGTCAGGGAATATAGTAGGGTCTGTTTACCAAAGAAATATGAGTCTCTGTTCTGCTTAAACCAGGCTATTGTGTTTGCATCCTATTCATCTCAATGGCAGTTGCTTGGCTTGTGCAGAAGCCCTTTGGAAGAACACAATTTTAATTTTCCATCCATAGATCTTTTTGAGCCAATTGTAATTAGCAGAGCAAAGTTTGTATCTGGACCCTGGATTGGATTCATCCAGACAGCAAGTCGTTTATCATAAATAGTTATAAACAAATAAACAAAATAATTATAAACCGATATGTAAGAGAACAGAGAACAATGTAAATCATGAGTAAATTATGTATACTATTGCTCAAAGGTTTGGGGGTTTTAATGTTTTTGAAAGAAGTCAGAAAATATAGTAAAAACAATATACAGCAATATTGTGAAAAATTATTACATTTAAGATAACTGTTTTCAATATTAATATTTTAAAATGTAATTTATTCCTGTCATTACTCCAGTCTTCAGTCTAACATGATCCCTCAGAAATTATTCTAATATGCTGATTTGAGGCTTAAGAAACATTTCTTATTATTATCAATGTTGAAAATAGTTGTGCTGCTTAATATTTTTTTGGAAACCAACATTTTTTTCAAGATTATTTGATGAATAAAAAAAAAAAAATAATAAATTGTTAATTAATTATTAATAAAAATATTAATTAATTTATAACAAATTAAGTAATTATTTGTAAAAAAAAAAAAAAAAAAAAAACTAACACCAAACTTTTTAACATAGTGTATTTCCTTTTTTAACAAAAAGTTTCTCTACATTTTGTTAGATTTATGCTACAAATAAGAAAACTTTTTTTAAAAAGAAAAATAAATATGCTTTGATATCTTATGCAATTTTGCTTCTCAAGCTTCTATTACAGAAAAAATTGTATCAGTTCTGGTATGTTAAAGACTCTTTGAAATTGAAATAACTTTCAGTAGTCATTGTTAAATGTGCCAAAACATAAAATGAAAATATTAATTCAAGTCAAGTGTCTTTCTGCAGAAGGAAAGCTGCACTCCTATATTTCTTTCCCTACAGAGTGCAGAGTTAGATGTGCAGGTTTTGTCTGACCGATATTCCCTCTCTCTCTCTATCTTGCTCAATACTGCATAATTTATATGTAATGTACTGTGCCTGAGAGGTATGGACATGTGCTGCTCTATAGCATTATGTACCTATGAGTGTGTGTCCATAAATATATGTGATAACGGATTAGATAACCATCTCTCTGCCACTCAGAACAATACAGTATAATAAGGTAACCAAAAATGTGTTTTTGTAGGGGTGGAAACGTGTATTTCTTACTGTGTGTTTGTCAGGAAAAAGTGCTTTTTACCTAAATTAACCCAGGACTGCAGAGTGAAGAAGCAATTCCATCATAAGTTGTCTAAAAGTGCAGCAGTCAAGCACTGAAAGGCCACCGCGTGTGTTTCCCCGTGTTAATTAAAGCTCAGTGTAATTAAGATCCAGCCAGAGGCATTTCAAAGAGGGGCTGCAGACATGACTGAGACGACATTAAGGCAATTACAGAGGAGAGGAGTAAAGAGGGATGAAACGCCAGAGTGGTATAAGGAATGCAATGTTTCTGCACTGATGTTTATCCAGCAGCTTGTGAGAGAACATTTCAATGATGTGAATAAACAATAAGCAAATATTAGTGCATATTATTAGCCAATTACTTGCATCTGTTTCTCTTAACAGGGGTTGATTGAGATTATTTCATTTGTTATTTTGTTATATGAAGAAGTACGTGCTTGTCAAATCAATATTAGTTCAGCATGAATTATAGTTCAATGCTTTGAATATAAATCTCATTACAGGTGCAAGCAGGTGGCTGTAACACCATCTGCTCTGAAATGTACAACTTAAATGTTTCACTTACCTCCTCTGACATCTGGACAGAGTTCACATTTTCTAAAATAATAGAACGGAAGTATGTTTGATCAGTCAGACTCAGACTCATACTTACCGTTACTGTTGGCCCACTAAGCAACTGCTTGATTGTAATAGTATTGTGTTGTGTTGTGTTTTTCACCTCATATCTGTAGGATAACTACCACAGCTGCATGCATGATGGATTTGCGGAGATACCCGCTGGATGAGCAGAACTGCACGCTGGAGATTGAAAGTTGTAAGTGCTGTTTGTGGTTTAACCTTTAACAACCATGAACAACGCATTTGGCTTGATTGTATAATCACACATATATCAGTAATAATTGAGAAAAGCCGTGAAGATGATTCAAAATCATTATAGTTTTGTACCAGATGAAAACACTGAATAGACAAAAAGTGGCTTTTGAATCAGTATTTAGTTTATTTTAGTTTTCTTATCATTGAACACAAGCTGTCACAACTATCACTGGCCTAACGTTCACAACAATTTGGTGTTTTTCCCAAACCATAGTTCTAAGGAACATTTACAAACAGAGTCGCAAAGCTCTGTGAACTGTGATTAGAAGCATAGTTTCTAGTTAGTACGGTGTGGATGTAGATTATGCTTTTGCAAAATAAGCAAGCTAACATGCTTTACAATCTATATCTTTCATATACACAGATTTCATTTTAAATCTTTTGGTTGCCAAGAGAATGAAATCTTTGTTTTTGAAGGGTGTGCATGGGCAAATATGTTCTACCAATCCGAGGGAACCCTCAGTATGACGTAAGCGGCGGGAACATGTGATTGAATCAAACACCTGGAAATAAAGCAAAACAATGGAAAACTAAAATAACAAAGTAGTCCTCCGATGCCATGTTTGTTATTTACAGCATAATCTGACATTAATTAGATTTTAAACAAATAAATTAGCAGACGTTATTACTCCACTACTTGTGTGACGTCATTAACACCAATTCTATGTTGAACCAATGTGGTTTGAACAACTAATGTGTGACAGTTATTACAGTTTGTGAAACAGCTGTGACCAGTTAATTTTTCCAAAGATGCATTGTATTATGGTGGTTAAGCAGCGAATTATGTTGTTGTATGGGAAACGCACTCCAGGGCAGATGTAGGGGCCATCCACACAGGAGACGTTGCTGTATTCTGTCTGCTTTTTAAAAAAATTATGTACATATGAAGCTTTTGCATCACATTTTTTCAGCATCTTATGCATTTCTAAGACGCACACATCTTGAGTGTCTCCTGCACTCTGTTACTTGTGTTCCAACTGTTTTTAACAATATGAACATGTCCCATGTGAATGGGACAATATAGTAAATCAAACTTATATTGCTCCTTACAGTAGGTAGGATAATTGCCTCTTACATAATTTACATTTGAGCCCAGGGGCATGATTGTATTATTTTTTCACATTATTATTTTGAATTAATAGCACTAAATTAATTTGTTACATTGACAAAAAATACTGTATATATAGAGAGAATGAATGCAGAGGAACTTTTTTATACAACACACCACTAACTAATACATGCTACCAACATGCTAGTCCAGTTTTCACTGAAAGTATTTCATAAAGATGCTGAAATTTCTTTATTGCATGCAGTTGCATGACAATGCCGCAAAAATACTGGTGCAATCAGTTGTGTAATCATAATGCATTTATGCATTATCTCATTTATCATGAAAAACACCTGCAGAGAATTTGGCTGTGCTGACTAATCTCGCTGTTTCATCTTTTTTTGTCCCTGCGTCTGTCTTACTCTGTCACTCTTTCTTTTTGCACTCTTTCCTCTCCTCTACTCCATCTCTTTTGCACTTTGTCTCTCTCGGTGTGACAGACAGTGTTTGTAATTGGGTGGCTGCTCTGCTGGGCAGACAGCTGTAGCCCTGTGAGGTTGCTGTCATGTCAGAGCTCTGAGATGCATATAACAGCATGATGAAGAAACCACAACACCAGCATCACAGCAGACATAAACCATGTCACTTTCACCACATACACATCATCCATGGGACAAGACAAGATCAGACTCACTGTAACGTTGGCAAAAACACTTATAGGTTGCTCTTAAAGGGATAGTTCACTCAAAAATGAAAATGGTCATTTACTCACCCTTGTGTTGTTTCAAAAAACTGACTTTCTTCTGAGGAACATAAAATATTTAAGAATGTTATTACCATTGACTTCACTTGTATGGACAATTTCTCAAAATATCTTAGTGATTGAATAATTGATGACAGAATTTTAATTTTTTTGGGAAGAATATTTTTTTAAACAAATCAGGTCAGTAAACAGGTGCATTTAATTTTGTGAATTTTGCCACCTTTACAAACATTCTTTTTTAACAAACCAAAATTAGATATGTCAGTACAGCTTAGCAATAAACATTAAAGCATTCAAAACTATATAAAAACAATATAAACATAATATGCCAGGTAACAGGGTTGCAAATTTAGCTTATAATCAAATTTGTAGTTATTGATAAGCTTATATTTCATGTAAAATATAGAAACAAATTTGATCATTTTTTCTTACAATTACTTGGGCAGTAGTAAGCTAGATATAGATAGATCTTTTGTTTATTTCATTCCGGGTTTTTTTTTTTTTACATTTTGTTATAAAGAAAAACATGTAACAGGGCTTAATGCAAAAAGTGGAACAGTTAAATATTTTGGTTTCGTTGGTTGACTTAATATTTAAATACAATTTATGAATATCAATATCAATCTGAATATCTATTTAGATTATGCAACAAATACAGCGTTACATGTGATTTTGGTACAGTTAATACAGTAGGAGTGGAACAGGCAAAAAAAATCATTTTGGGACAGTCATGGGACACCAGAGTGTATTTCTATTTGTAGAAAACAGTGACAATTAATCAAACATCACAAATTTTACATGCAATTTCAGATTCCAACATTAAAGAGAAGAGGACTTAAAATGACAGAAAAATTCAGAGAGCATTGCAGACTGGGAAGAGTAGACCTTCATGAGGATTATCGCTGTGCTTCAGTCACTCAGGACTCTAGGCTGATGTTTCTTTTGATTGAACTTAATGAAGAACAGGAAGAATTCACCATCACAAGACTTCATCCTCTAATTAAGCTTTAATGTTCTGCAGTACTGTGCTCTCCTGGAGATAAGCACAGACAGTCTGCAGGGACAATCTTGTCAGTTAGACCTGCACCAGACCTCTCACAGAAGTGTTCTCACTGCAATCACATGCTGATTTACACCACTGACAACAAAGACTGTGGGAATGTGAGAGACGCAGCTCTCCCTTTGAGCCACTATGATGTTTTGTGACTATACAGTGTGGAAAAAAACTATTTAGTCAGCCACCAATTGTGCAAGTTCTCCCACTTAAAAAGACTTTGACAGCTCTTTGGTCTTGGCCATGATAAGGTTTGGAGTGTGACTGTTTGAGGTTGTGGACAGGTGTCTTTTATACTGATAACGAGTTCAAACAGATGCCATTAATACAGGTAACGAGTGGAGGACAGAGGAGCCTCTTAAAGAAGAAGTTACAGGTCTGTGAGAGCCAGAAATCTTGCTTGTTTGTAGGTGACCAAATACTTATTTTACCAAGGAATTTACCAATTAATTCTTTAAAAATCCTACAATGTGATTTTCTGGATTTTTTTTTTTCTCATTTTGTCTCTCATAGTTGAGGTATACCTATGATGAAAATTACAGGCCTCTCTCATCTTTTTAAGTGGGAAAACTTGCACAATTGGTGGCTGACTAAATTCTTTTTTTGCCCCACTGTATGTGCATTTGTGAATGTTTCTGTCCCTCTTTTTTTCTCTCAGATGGCTACACCACAGATGACATTGAGTTCTACTGGCAGGGAGGACGTTCAGTGACGGGGGTGGACAACATTGAGCTGCCGCAATTCTCTATTATTGATTATAAAACACTGTCTACGAAAGCGGTGTTTGCCACAGGTGCAGTGCTCTCCCTGCATGTTCATAAGATGAATAGACATCTTTAGAGATGAGTCAGCCCTCCTCTGTCCTGCAGAACTACTGTATGCCAAGATTGCCTTCAGTTCAAAACTGAATCATTCAAATGAAGTTGTTTTTTATTTTTTAAGCACAGAAAATGCTATGTGTGTAGTTGTAATGCTGTTCTGATTTTAAAGAAATGAAGCACTTGGCTGTTACATAAAGTCTGGTCCAATTTGCAGCTTGTTCTCGTCAAGACCTGCCCACTTAGACAGGAATCTGACTGACTGACTGACATGTTAAACAACCAGCCACACGGTATACTGTATGCTCTACCATTAGTACGATTTTTTTAAAGAAATTAATACTTTTATTCAGCAAGGATACATTAAAATTGATCAAAAGTGACAGAAAACAAACAAATGCTGTTCTTTTGAATTTTCTGTTCATTAAAGGATCCTGAAAAAATATATCCTTGTTTCCATAAAAATATTAAGCATCAAAACAGCATATTAGAATGATATCTGCAGGATCATGTGGCTTTGAAGACTGGAGTAATGATGCTGAAAATTTAGCTTTGTCATCACAGGAATAAATTACATTTTAAAATACAGTATATTAAAATAGTAAACTGTTATTTTAAATAGTAATAGTATTTCACAATATTACTGTTTTACTGTATTTTTGATTTAAAAAAATGCAGCCCTGTGGAGCAAAAGAGACTTCTTTCAAAAACATTAAAATATCTTACTGACCCTAAACTTTTGAATGCTAGTGTACTGTAAGGTTTCCCTTCTGAATGTGTTTTTGTGTGCCACACTGACAGCACTTTCATTTCTCACTTTCAGGGTCATATCCTCGTTTGTCTCTCAGTTTTAAACTGAAGAGAAACATTGGATATTTCATCCTGCAGACCTACATGCCTTCAACATTGATCACCATCCTGTCCTGGGTCTCTTTCTGGATCAACTATGATGCTTCTGCTGCAAGAGTTGCGCTAGGTGTGTGTGTGTGTTTGTGAGGTCACATAGTGCTTCACACCATCCAAAGTCATTGCCCTTCACCTCACTTTTTCCAATACTTCTTAAATTTACTTTTGATGTCAAACAGTTTCTAAATAAGATTTTTGAAACATTGTAATACTGACTCTCTTTAGGAATCACCACCGTTCTGACTATGACCACAATCAACACTCATCTTAGGGAGACTTTACCCAAGATCCCTTATGTGAAGGCCATAGACATCTATCTGATGGGCTGCTTTGTCTTTGTGTTCCTGGCCTTGCTTGAGTATGCCTTCGTCAACTACATATTCTTCGGCCGGGGTCCACACTTGCAGAAGAAAGTGGCAGAAAAAGCTGCAAAAAGCAACAATGGAAAGAGTCGGATGGAGAGTAACAAAGTTCAGGTGGGTCTTTGACCTGTTCTACACTTCTTAAATATTTTTTTGTAATTATTTGTGCTGTAATCTAACTCTCACTTTAAAGGGATTCCCTGATTTTTAGTTTTAATTATAACATATTCAGACAAAATAGTGCAAAATAATCATATCAGCCATAACAAGAAAATAACTATCTTCCACAATTTAAATTGTTCTACTGTATGCATCCCTAAATTCTATTAAGGTTTTATGTATAAACATTTTTTTGTGAGAAGAATCACTAAAGCTTACCTCTTACTTAACTTTGCTAATATTCTGTTTTTATTTATATCTTTTTTCCATTAAAGTTTGATGTCCATGGAAACATTCCCCTGACAAACCTTGACCTGCGCCTTAGTGGAGCAGAGATGTTAGGTGCTTTTGGGGACCCAAGGAACACCATGTTCTCTTATGATAGTGCCAGCATCCAATACCGTAAGCCCCTTACAGGTCGGGACCTCTATGGCCGGCCCACCGCCTCTGTCGAGAGGCCAGTGGCACGAAAAAAGAGTCGTCTTAGGAGGCGAGCCGCTCAGCTAAGGGTGAAGATTCCAGACCTGACAGATGTAAACGCCATCGACAAGTGGTCACGTGTCATCTTTCCCATCACCTACACCTTCTTTAACTTAGTATACTGGCTGTATTATGTCCACTAGGGAGCAGCACTGACTCGACCCAGCCATTCACACATCAGGTCAGGCTCTCTTACCCTCCTTGTGGTTTTGACCATCAGTCAGACGGGAGGAAAAGGTGCATTCTGTAGGTAACCCTTCTCTGTAAATTATTAAACTATAAAGAATATATCATATAAATCTATATTATAATTTTGAAATAAGAAAATAATAAGCTAAAAAAATTACTACCCATCTTTTAAAGCTGTTTAATGTAGATTATGTCACAAATATTAGTTTAAAAATTGTCACTGGATTTTTGCACTTTGCTTCTGTAGGATGAGTTTCACTGACTGCTGAAAGTACAACTTCACAATGGGGAGAAAAAAGGCTATCTTTAGAGACGACTGCACTGCAGCTGCATGCCAGACAGGCTTAAATCTTTAAAACAGCATTTGGAAGTTGTTTTAAGGTCTTAAAGAGATGTTCTTGGTTTATTACAAGCTCTATCAACAACATTTGTGCCATAAATTTCATTACCTCACAAAATAATTTTAACTCATCCCTCAGGTTTTTATAATAAATAGTTGTAATTTTGAAAATAATTACAAGTTACTTTTATCTGGTACTTTCACATCATGTAGATTTTATTAAAGCTTTACCCCTGTGTTTTGCAACAATGTAAGCATTTAGTTATTCAGTATAGTAAAACTGTTTCTCTTTGAGGTCAATGTGACCCCAGCACAAGATTGGGAAGGTTAGTAAGTCTTGGAGCGTCAGCCTAATTCTGTTCGGTATTTGTGGTATTAGTATTTAATTGTGGTTACTGTAAGACACTAACAATGGAAGTACATAAACCAGGCAATTGAAATAATAATACCACACAACATAAGTTATTCATATTGGCATGACATGTAATATTACTCAAGGGTATCACACGTAATCAAAATCAAAGGTACTTTCAAGGCATTTTCCAATGCCCTGCATTAATATTCACTATATTATAAATGCAGAAAATGTGTTTGGCATGTAAATAAATTGCTTGCTTTGCAACACTATTTTTGTTTCAGTGACAAGTTGACTGGGACATGAGCTGGTTGTTTGTTGTCCAGGAGTGAATTAACTTTATGAAATTCTCCATTAAAGCTAATCAAAGAGATCTCAAGACTGGCAACGTAAAAACAAAGCATATTCACACGTGCTCAAGCCAGAATCAGAAACACATAAAAGTGAAGTTATATGTAACATTTTATAGGCCATCTATCACTCATACGTTGTGTTTTGGCTTGGGATGCCTACAACAGCAAATGCCAAAAAAAAAAAAGTAAAATATTTTTAAAACTGTATCCTATTATAGGTGTATGATTTCTGTAATTGCACTCGTGCTATTGGCCAGTGCGGAGTGGGTTGAAGGAGAATTAACTGTCACTGAATGAGACAAGGTGCTTGTATTTAAGTTTATGTATTTAAGGCTGGGACTGCAACCACAGTTGTTCTTAAGGATACTTTATTTTAAATCATAGACATTTTGAATATATTCAAATAAAATATCTCACCAAGCATAATGTGAAGAGCTGATTTTTGTACTCGATTGCTTTCTTGTTGCATTACCACATGGCATTGGAATTTTGTGAGCTGGGAAGTCTAATAATCAATGATGGACGCAGAATTAACTGAGGAATAAATAAAAAAGGGTTAATTGTTCTCATAAACCAATCGCCCTTGGCTCTTCAGGGAATGGAACTATTAGGATGATCTGACAGTAATGAAGACAAAATCCCATTCATGCTACAAACTTAGATTTAATCCACTTCAACATGTGCAAAATGGACACGTAAGCTTTAACATATTAATCAGGATTACAAGTGAGTCATGTGTTCACATTATCCCATGAAAAGGTGTGGTTTCTGCCTTTTAGTCATTATGTTGACTTGCATTGGCAAAAAAGGAACAACCCACCACTCAGGTGTTGTCATTTAATGTTTTAGTTACTTTATTTAGAAAGGCAACTTTTTGGGGTGTGAAACCAAAATGCATTGCATGGAGAATTGAAAGCAAGATCAATGTCAGGCATTTAGATTTTCATTGTGCAAAATACTCTGCCTCAAAACGGCCCTACCACCATTACCTAGGCAACTTCAAGTCAACTGTAGTCCATAATGATGGAGCTTGAACAATAATATTCAGTCTTTCATGAAGACCTCAGGTAGGAGACACTGATAGGTTCCCGGTTCTGTCCGTAAGGTTTCTGTTTGCCCACATTCAGACATTGTCTCATAATACAGACCTCAGAAATCCTCTCTTTGAAAGTTTGATGGCACAGAACAATCTTTGTTTGGTATCTTCATTTCAACTGCAACACAACCTAGAATAGGACACACAATGCCATGCAGTAGAGTTAAGTGTAGGTGCCACCACTGTCTATTTACAGTCCATTAAACTTTTAACATTTTACCTGATAAAAACTCAACTCCAATCCTTTAATTAACATATTGTGAAGAAAAAAGCTGTGTTTGTGATAAACAAATCCATCATTAAGGTGCTTTTAACTTCAAACTGTTGATTCCAGCCAAAATACCAGTCCATATCCATAATTCATAATAACGCTTCCTATATATAGGATACAGAATATACCCCGTTGTGTTCTCACATCAAAATCTACCAACATATTTGTTTAGAATTGTTTTCACTTGTAAACAGTGCTTTATCTGTGCATATTTCTCTCCTGATTCAGACTTCATTGAATAAAACAATAATATGGATAGAGGACTCGTATTTTGGCCAAAAGCAATGGTTTGAAGATAAAAATGGCTTAATGATGGATTAGTTTCTTACAAACATGTACAGATTTTCACTGATGAACAGGAGTTGTATGGATTACTCATTATTGTGATTGTTTTATCAGCTGTCTGAACTCTCATTCTGATGGCACCCATTCACTGCAGAGGATCCAAATTTCTCCAAATCTGTTCTGATTATCAAACAAACTCATCTATACCTTGGATTTTCATTTTTGGGTGAACTATTCCTTCAAACATGACCTTATTAGCAGCCTCTAGTGCACTGATGAGAGTGTGCAGCTCCTCTTTGTTCATTTCTATAGTCACCAATCTTTGAATTCCATTCTCCTTCAGGTCCAAACTGAGATTTAGCAGAGGAATGTTTAAAGCTGACAGCTTGTCGCTGGATAATGCCAGCTAGAGTGAGATGCAAGGAAAGGGAAGAGGACGTAAGAAAGCAACTAACAAATGGAAAAATCAATAGATGATCTTATCATTATGATTAATGCATGCCTGTATGTACAGTATGTGCTTGGTGCACCTTTAACTGCCAGTTGAAGTCCTGTAGCTGTGTGCTTGAGATGCCATTGGTTCTGTCCACCAAAGCATGTCTGATCTCATCAAACCTGGAGCGCACACACTGGAGAAGAGCCTCGGCGCGTGCCGTGTCCAAATCACTCAGTAGTTCCTGGATCTTCAGACATGTGCACAAAATAATCAATCTCACAAATTATTCAGTCATGTTTAGTCAACCACTAAATCTACTTGAACACTGACATGATTCTGTAAACAGTTTAGACATGTTTATACTGTATGTATGGTCACATTCTCATCTACTCACCTCTTGATCAAAACAACCCCTTCCTACGCCAAAGTGGATAAAAGAGGAGAGAGCATTCATTAACTCCACCCATTCTGTCAGACTCCACCGTTCACCGTAATCTGTTCTCCTCGGACCACTCTGGCCGCACACCCCATCCACCACCCTGTGTATGAGCTTACATTGGAAATAAGGAGTTGAAGCTTGCTCAAGGGCACCTCAGTTAGTAACGAGGGTGGAAGAGAGAGATGTTCATTCACCTACATTTCCTGACGGTACCGACTGAGAATCGAACTCGCATCCTTTGGGTTACAAGTCGGACTCTAGCCATTACAATGATTTTTGTCAGTTTTTGGTGTGTTACTGTCAAAGAATGTAATAAGTCATATACTACTGACTGTATTGTAGATTTGGTAATGTTGCTAAAGCAGAATAATGCTAAAAGTTTTCTTAAAACTCAAATATTGCATTGCAAATACTAAGCTGCATAATTGTATATAATTTAAATTTCTCGGGTGTGGTTGACCCGGTAAATATACAATTAAAAATATGAAATTTGTCCACTGCTATGATATGGCATGCATTAGATATATCTATATCTAATGCATGCCACAGGGAGCATTTGGGCCAAAACATACTTCAAAACTTTTTTTTTTAATGCAGCCTAGTACCCATAATCATAATGGGTCTCCTTCAAACATAGCAAGAATCTTTTATAATCATTATTATTTTATGCATGTATTGATGATAGCTCTCGGGGACCGCAATTTTAAACCACAGATACCAAAAGTATGAATCTAAGTTAGCTTTTATGGTAAATAACCCACAACCCAGAAATTAACTATACATCTAAATAACAGTATCTCGTTTAAATTTATTTTCACAAATTATTAGACGGTTTCAATTACACAATTTTGAGTCACTGCATCTATTTGTGCATATGTATTATTTGATAAACAGTATTATGTGTAGGAAGCTGCTGTTACTTACTTTAGGACATTGTTCAGATGGTAGTTTTTCGAGCAATTTGATCATCATGCTGTCAGTCGTCTTCCTCGCGCCAATGATGTCCGCTGATCGAGCGGCACGTGACTTCAGGATGTTGCTGCACTCTGGGATTTACTAGCGATACGTTTTACATGCTAATTACATTTACGTGTTAAAGTCTTACGAACTATTTCAGTGCTGTCACATTTACACATTACCGTCAACTTAAAACGACATCCGGAAGTACTCGTTGTATTATTTGATAAACAGTATTATGTGTAGGAAGCTGCTGTTACTTACTTTACTTTAGGACATTGTTCAGATGGTAGTTTTTCGAGCAATTTGATCATCATGCTGTCAGTCGTCTTCCTCGCGCCAATGATGTCCGCTGATCGAGCGGCACGTGACTTCAGGATGTTGCTGCACTCTGGGATTTACTAGCGATACGTTTTACATGCTAATTACATTTACGTGTTAAAGTCTTACGAACTATTTCAGTGTTGTCACATTTACACATTACCGTCAACTTAAAACGACATCCGGAAGTACTCGTTCATAACATTTCAAATTAAAAGTTCAAAATTATAAATTAACAGTAAACGCATTAACTGTATAGATTTATAGATATAAGTATGAAATTGGATCCTAATTTAAAATAAATAAATATTTATTTATTTTTACACAACTGAACTAAAGCATTTTCAAAAAGACAGGTTTTGTTCACAAACTTTCCCCACATCTTAAAACAAAAAGACTAAATTTAAATTTAGTCAGTACAAGATGTAATACCCAGAAATTATATATTTTTCTCAAAATCCTTTGAAAGTACTGGTAGTTAATTACGGGTTTATACATTTTACGTTCAAATAAAAAGATTCATGTTTAGTTTCGATTGCCAAAGCATGATAATACGTGTGGCACAAAGAGAAACTTGTGTGTGTGTGTGTGCCTGTTTTTCTATTCTGGTGGGGACTTAAACCTGAATACACACAGACTCATGGGGACTCGTGTCACGGTGGGGACATAAATTGAGGTCCCCACGGGTAAACAAGCTTATAAATCACACAGAATTAAGTTTTTTAAAAATATAAAAATGCAGAAAGTTTCCTGTAAGGGGTATGTTTAGGTGTAGGGTTGGTGTAGGGCAATAGAAAATACGGTCTGTACAGTAGAAAAACCATTACCCCCTATGGAGAGTCCCCACAAGGATAGCAAACCAGACGTGTGTGTGTGTGTGTGTGTGTGTATGTGTGTGTGTGTGTGTGTGAGATGATGATGATCAGAGAGCGCGCGCAGGATCCTCAGGCGCTCTAGAAGGGCTCACGCGGTAGCCTACTCCGATGCAGGTCACTGTAAGCCATATGGCTTATATAACCCTTAAATATTATAACTGAAAAGCTGATGCATGATTTGTACTGGAGCTTACTCTGAAATGTGGCCAAGTTCATGAGTCGACGGTAAGTTTAAGGCTTTGTTATCTTAAATGTGCGTCGGCTGCTGTCTTTCCCCTCCTGACGCCTCAGTCTTGCTTGGGTCCTTTAAGAAGTGCATGTTTATCTCGGGCCATAAAGCCGACATAAACATTTTATGATTTTACACTCCTTTTTTTCACTTGAGATCACACACACACACACATCTATTGTACACGCTTCAAATGTGTTTCCGGATGTGTGAAAACGGAACTTTTTTCTTTTTAAAACCAAAATTTGAAGCATCAAGATACTTTCATCACGATCTTTTCGCGTCTTATGAGCAGCACAAGATATGCTGATGTACAAATATTAAATAGCATTAATATTTCGCTGTAACACAGACACTCCGCATTAACAACGAAACATAAATATGACGTTTAATTCTTTAATTACTGCACCATATAATTTATCAGTAGCTACCGGAGCTTAACGTACATGTGTTATTTTTTATTTTTTTGGGGGGGGGGGGACAATGAATAGTGAAAAATTTTATTTTATTT